>NC_133598.1:7334643-7634643 GCF_964106895.1 Numenius arquata | reverse complement strand
CCGCCCCCGGCGCTGCGGGGACTGTGCTGTGTTCGTGTCTCTGTGCCGGGGAGGGGGCGGCAGGTGGGCCCTGCCCCAGAGATTTGCTCTGTGCTGCCCCAAAACGCAGGCTGGCGTCCGGCTCTTTGGTGTTTATGCCCTTGTATAAACGGCAGCGGATTTGTCGCATGGTTTTCCTGTATGTTCCTTTTAAGAGGCCCAGCTTCGGCTTTCCGCTTCTGCAAGCACCGGCCCCGCAGCCACCCCCCTCTCCGCCGAGGGGCTGCTCGGGGTGGGGGCCGGGTGTCCGGCCTCGGGTTTGCTTTCGCAGTCGTCACTAAGAATGTACGTGTCGCCTTCTTGTTCTACCCCGCGGCTCCATTCCCTGGGGGTGCGTGGGCACACCGGGCTCTGGCGTGGGGTGCTGGGGGGGGTCAGCTGGGGCTCCCCCCCAGCCCCTGCTGGCGCTCTGCTCCCCAGCAGTGGGGGTCTGTCTTGGACTTCATCTCCTCCTCTGGCCCCCCAAGGATGCGGGAGCCTCTTCGGCTCCCAGCCTCGGCATCCCGCTCCGGAGCCGGTGCAGCGTGAGGGAGGCAGGGCGCGAGGGCACCCAGCGAGGGTGGCTGGGCAGTGCGGGCGGTTTGGGGGGAGCAGAGCCCTCTGCACCCCCCAGCTTCTCCCCTTGCCTTGGCCAAGAAGCTCTGGGGTCCTGGCCATGTTATTTTTCTACCACAGAGTAAATAAAGCACGGAATATTTTTGTAACACAAAAGCTCTGGGTTTCACGTGTGTCTTGGGGAGGGGGCAGGTCCCTGCCCTGGTAAGCAGGGAGGTTGGGGGGGGGGGGGGGGAGAGGAGACCCTCAGGCCTGGGGCTGCAGGGGACACGGGTGACCCTGTGCTCCCCAATCTCTGGATGATGTACAGCGGGCGAGCGGTGCCCCAGGCCCCAGCACAGGGTTGGGGTCCACGTCCCCATGTCCCCTCCCCAGTGCAGGGGGTGAGCAGGGAGCCGGGGGGATGCTCGGGCAGCGACCGGAGGGCCCGGGGGCGCTGGCGCGGGGGACCAGGGGCTGGGGGGGGCGGTTCTGGGAGCGTTTACCCGGGGACAGACCAATGGCACTATTTTTTTAAAAGAAGGTGCTTTCTCCTTCCGAGGCGGGGAGAACTGGGGCGAGGGGGGGGAGGGAGGTTTGCTCTTGAGTTTTAATTGCGATTTAATTTTCCGGGGGCCCGGGCGGCCTCGGGTTTTTTGTACGAAGGAGAAAATGAAAATAAAAACAAAGGCGGAGCTGAGGGCGGGGGCGGCGCCGGTCGCGGTCATTCCCCGTCATTTCTGCCGGAGGCGGAATAACCGGGGGGCGAGGGGCGTCCCGGTGCCCGGGTCCCTGCTCGGGGGCGCGCCCCGGGATGCTGCCGGCGGTGGCGGTGGCCGTGGCGGTGGTGGTGGCGGTGGCCATGGCTCTGCCTGCCGCCCCCGCGCTGCGGCACCTCCTGGCCCGTTCCGCGCTGCTCCGCGCCGCGGGCCGGTACCGGCGGCGGCTGGAGCTGCGGGGCAGCGAGGTGCGGCTGAGCCAGGAGCGGCGGCTGCGGCGGCTGCTGCCCCCCGGCACGGCCGGCGGTGAGCGGGGGGGGGTGATGGGGCGGGAGGGCGGCTGGGGGGGTCCCGGGGGTCGTCCCCCTCACCTCGCGCCTCTCTCGGCAGGTTCGGAGGCTTTCCGGGAACGACACCCCCTGGGGCAGAGCTGCCCTGAGGGGGCGCCGGGGGAGCAGGTCCCCCCGCTGTTCCCCTGGGCTCTGCTCCGCAGCTGCTGGGGCACCGACCCCCCTCTGCAGGTAGGGGGGCGCCGGGGCAGGGCAAGGGAGCGCAGGCACCCCACACGGGGAGGGCCGCGCTGCTGCCCCGGTCTGTCCTCCCTGACCCCAACCTCTCCCCACGCAGGGGTCCCTGCTCTACCTGGACACCCTCCGTGCTGCCTTCCCGCAGGCGCTGGCCTCCCGGGCCACTGCCCTGCTCTCCTGGGCACCCGGTGGCCACTGTGCCCCGGCAGGCTGGCCCCTGTCCACCCTGTACTGCACCCCGGCCGAGGCGGGGGCTCTGCCCTCGCGGGCTGCTGCACTGCGGGTGCAGCTGCTCTTCGCCCTGCGGACGCGTGCCCTGCACGTGCTGGAGGCTGGGCTGGCCACTGAGCTGCACGACGCGCTGGCGGCCCTGCGTGCCAGCTGGCCCGGGCTGGCCGAGGACCTGGCGCTGGGCAGGCTGAGCCCCCAGCCCGGGTTGCCCGAGGATGCACGGAGCCGGCTGCAGGCGCTGCTGATCCCTGACGCTGCCCGGGCGGCCGAGCTCCAGGCTGAGTGTGCCCTCGGTTTCGAGGGCATCGTGCAGCGCCTGTGGCCGCAGCTGGAGCTGGTGGTGGTGGGAACGGCGCACAGCGCAGAGAAGCTCTACTGCGACGCCCTCCGCCAGGCCGAGTGCAAGGGGCTGCCCTTCTACTGCCCCTTCTACCGGGCGGCAGGAGGTGAGTGTCCCCCACATGGGGCTGTCCCCACAGCCTGCCCTGGCTGCGCGGGGGGAGCCACTGTCCCCATAGACATGGGTGCATCTTGGTGCCACATCCCTCTCTGGAGAGACCTGCCTGCTCTCCAAAAACAGCTCTGTCCTGGCACCAGCCAAGAGGTTCCCCGTCAGAGGGTGGTGAGGCGGTGTGGGCAGGGATGGGAGGTCTGGGAGGGCTCACACTGCCCATGCTGCCCTCTGCCCAGCTCTGCTCGGGGTGAACCTGTGGCCAAAGGAGCCGGTGCCCCGATTCCTGCTGTGCCCAGACTGGGCTTTCTGTGAGTTCCTGCCCTACCCAGCTGAGGAGGAGCCGCGGACGGTGCTGCTGGGCGAGCTCTGGGAGGGACGCGAGTACAGGCTGGTCCTGACAGCACGGCCCGGAGAGTACAGGTGCCTGTTCCCTGCTGCGATGGTCATGGGGGGCTGCCGGCCCCAGCCCCGTGTACCTGGCATCGGCCCCCCTCACAGTCCCCCTGCCCACGCAGATGCCGTGCCGGGGAGGTGCTGAGGGTGGCCGGCTTCCACAAGCAGTGTCCCGTGGTGGAGCCCATCCGCAGGTGAGGACACCCTCTGCCCCTCACCTTGGGGGGCTGTGGAGGGGTCTTGTGCCGAGCAGGGTCCGGATGGGATGGTGCCAGTGGCACCCCCGGCACGAGGCACCCACCCGTGGCCCTGCACCACAGGGAGAGCCAGGCGCTGAGCGTGCGGGGCGAGAGCATCCCTGAGGAGCGGTTCTGCCGAAGCCTGTGCCGTGCCGTGGGCATGTGGCCGGGCGCTCGCCTGGTCGACTACGTCTGTGTGGAGAGTGTCCTGCTGGGTGAGTCCCCCCGCAAGCTGCCCCCCAAAAGTCCCCCCAAAAGCATGGCCAGTGCTGCCCGGGTGCTGCTGGCCCTCCTGCGCCCTGCTCGGCCCCGGGACTGTGGGCTGCGGGTGGCTTTAAGGTGCTGGTGGTGCTGCTGCAGGTGCCTCTTCGGGGGCCTGTGCCCCCCACTACGAGGTGTTTGTGGAGCTGCGGGGCCTGCGGGACCTGTCGGAGGGGCAGCGCTACAAGGTAAGGGGGACACAGGCTCTGCTCCAGGGCAAGTCCCCGCAGGCAGGCAGGTCTCCTTGCTGCCTGCACCCTGCCTGCACCCTGCCAGCTGGGCGGGCGAGGCAGTGGGGTGGCCGCAGGCAGGCGGTGGCGGTGCTGGCCCTGCAGCCCCTGCGCTGCCGGGATGCTTTGCTCCAGGGGGATGGTGGCTGGGGGACACAGGCACAGCCCAGCCTTGTCTGGGGGGCTGCAGCCGCCAGTGGGACCCTGGGCACTGCGGGGTGGGGCACGGCTGCTCCGCTGGGAAAGGGTGTTGGGGCAGCACGGGCAGCCTGGCTTCTCCCTGCAGCTGGACCAGTGTCTCCAGGAGGATTTCCCCATCTATAAGTCCTTCCGCTTCAAGGGCAGCATCGGGCCCCTGCGCCTGCACCTGGTGGGGGCCGGGGCCTTCGCCCGGCTGCGGGAGGCGCTGGGCTCCCCCCTCCCCATGCCCAGGGTCCTGCGGGAGGAGCGGCTGCTGCAGCTCATCCAGAGCACCGTCATCTCCTAGGGCAGCCCAGGGGGCCCACAGCCCTCCTGCCCCTGGGGTTCACTTGCCATGAGCCCCCCAGGGAGGGAGCGGGGCTGAATCCCTGGCAGAGAGTGGTGGGGGCCAAGGGGACCACCCCCGGAGGGTTTGGCTGAGTGTAGCGGATGGAGCCAGCAACATAAACTGTGCCCCTGCCCCGCGGTGGCAGCAGGCGCTGGGCACCGGTGGGGACCCCACTCGGTGCTGCCCGTGGGGATGGGGCAGGACCTGCAGCACCCCCCAGCCGAAACCTCCCCGGGAGCCAGGAGGAGCAGCGGAGCCTTGGCCCACGCAGGAACTCGGCTCATCCCTGCGCTGAGCTCCGGGGCCCTGTGGCATTTGGTCCCTTGGCAGGGACACCGTGGGCAGGGCATGGGGTGGCCAGGGATGGCAGGTGCCGTCTGGTTTAGGAAACAATAAGCTCCAGCGAGGGCTGCTTTTAATGTTTAAAAAAACAGAAGCAAAATAAAGGAGGATTATCTCTCAAAAATAAATAAAGGGCAGCGCTCTGGGATTGATTTTTTTTATACTATTATTTTTAATCCTCATTAAAGAGATTTCTTGACAACAGCCCCGACTCTGCTCTGGTGGTTGAGTTGCTGCCGTTGTTTCCTCGGGGGTCCTGGGGAAGGGGCAGCCATGAATATTTAACCAGTTCAGCGTCTGGCTGGGGCTCTGGGAGCGTCGGGCTGTTTGTGCCTTTGAGGCACAAATGTACCAGGCGGGAGGGATTGGTCTTTTCTCCTCCTGCTCGTTAAGGTTTATTTTAAGGGCCGGAGAGCTGTGGTGCTCGGGGAACCTGCTGTGCAGGCAGCTGCTGACGGGGTGGGGGCAAGCCAGGCCGCTGGCAGAGGACAATGTCTTGAACAAGGTCCACACAAAGCATCCCCCCGGCGCAACCAAAACCTCCGCCAGGGATGGAAGCCGGGGTAAGGCCCCTTCCTGCCAGCCCTGCCGGAAAAAAACCTGGGGCAAAATTCCTGGTGCAAGGAGGGGAGAAGCGGTGCCTGTGGCTGCAGGGGGGGGATGCCCTGGGGGGGGCCGTGAAACTGCAGTGACCTGCCTCCCCCCCCAGCAAAAGCCTTGACCCCCTGCCTGGGAGAGCTGTGCCGGCCCAGGGCTTCTTTTGGCAGCTCTGGCTCGGCTCGGTGTGGCACCACCGGCTCGAGTTGCCCCCGCCTGGGCACTGACCCCCCTGGAGACTGCAGGGGGGCGAGGGGGTGGGTGCCTCGCTGGGCACGGCCGGGCTGCGGGGTGCGGGCTCGGTTTGGGTACCAGGCTGCAGGGCGTGGGCTGGGCGGGGGTGCCCGGCTGCAGGGTGCGGGCTTGGCCCCGGTCCCGCCGGGATGGGGCGGCCGCCGGGCCCGGGCGCTGCGGCGCTGGGGGGAGGCCGGGGGTGCCGGTGCCCGGTCCCCGCTCCCCGCCGCTGCAGCCCGGGGCGGGGGGGCCGCGCCGTCCCCGTCCCCGTCGCCGTCCGCGGCCCCGCCCCCGGCGCAGCCCGTCCCCTCCTCCCGGCCGCGCCGCCTCCCTCCCGCTCCGCCACTGAGCCCGCAGCGGCGGCGGCGGCGGGCGCAGGCTCCGGGGGCGCCCGGGGCCCCGCGGCGGCCGCTGCCCTGAGGCCGCGGGGGATGGCGGAGGGGTCCCGGGGCGCCCCGCCGCCGGGCTCGCCCCGCCCCGCCGCCCCGCTGCCCAACGGGCCCCGCGGCGGCGGCGGCGGCGGCAGCCCCGGTTCGGGCTCGGGCAGCAGCAGCCGTGAGGACTCGGCGGAGCGGAGCCCCGCGCCCGCCGCGCCCCGGGCCAGCATCATGAAGGTGAGAGCCCCGCACCGGCCCCGGCCCCTCCCTCCCGCCCCGCCCCGCAGCAGACTCCGGCGCCCCCCGGGAGCGGCGCAGGGGTCAGGGGGCCGAGCCGTGCTCCGCGCGGGAGCTGCGCGTCCCCCGGCCCCGCCAGCCCGCGATGCTCGCCGTGCCCGCCGCCCACCCCGGGCGCCCACCGTGCCCGGCCGGGCGCTGCCCGCACCCGTGGGGCAGCTTTGCGGGGCCCCGGGGCAGCTGCAGCCCCGGATCGGTGCCCGGGGGTCACCCGCCCGGCCAGGAGTGGGGTTTTGCCTCCTGCCGCGGCACCGGGCTCGCCGGGGATGCTCTTGACAGGGCCAGCACGGCCCCCCCTCGCCCTGCTCGGCACCGTCGGTCCCCAAGGGCAAAGCCTGGCTCGGGCTTCGTGCGCTGCCGGGCCAGGCCTGTCCTCTCTGCGTGGCCGTGGATTACCCCGTCAGCCGCCACCAGTCCCGCGGGTCCCCAGCACGGCCACGCTGCTCCTGCCGTGGGAGCCACACCGCAGCATCACCCTGTCCTGCTGAGGGCACCCATGGGTGCCGGTGAGGAGACGCCTGCTCCTGGCTCCCCAGCACCTCGGGCCCAGCCCGGCCAGCTCCCGACCGGCTCCCGCCACGTCCCCGGAGCCGTGCCGTTGCCGGGTGGGGGCACCGGCGGGGCTGTGGGACAGGGAGGGTCTCTGGGGGTCTCCCGCGTGGGTGGGCAGTGGGTCACGTGCGTGCTTTCCTCAATGAGCCCCCCTTAATTGCTCTTATGCCGGCGAAGCTCGCTGACACAATAGGTCGCGTCCGCCCGGGACCCGCCTCCCCGCTCCTGGCAGCCTATTTTAAGCCGGGATTGCTCCGGTGCTATTAATACCCCGTGTGGGGGCTGTTCCCGTGGTACCGGCCCAGCCCCGCTCTTCTGCCCCCGGGACCCGCTTCCCTGGGCAGAGGCGTCGGCCGGAGGGACCCCGCGCTCCCCGGGATCCCGTTGCAAACTGTTGCGGGAGCGGCGGGGCTGTGCCCCGCGCACGGCGAGGAGACCTCCCGGTGCTCCCGAGCAGCCTGAGGCCGGGGCCGGTGCGCCGTCGGTGCCCGGTTTCCCTGGGGACCTCGCCGGGGTCTCCAGCTCTTCGCGGGGCCGGGCAGCAACGCTTCCCCGCCGCCGCCTGCCCGGGAACCAGTCGCGGGCGGGGGGTGAACCCCCGCTTGCCCCCGGGCTGGGGGCGATCCCCGTCACCACCGTGCGTCACGGCGGGATTTGGCCTCACGTGAAGGTCGGTGGCCTCGGGCCAGCGCGGGTGGGGGAGGGCTGGCGGGTCAGGCCTGGCCACCGTCCCCAGCCTGTGCTGGTCCGCCGCGCATCTCCGAGCCCACCCGGGGCCTGATCCTGCCCCGGTGCTGCAGGGCTGCAGGTCCCGAGTCCCACCGCCCTGAGCTCCCCGGGCTGGGCCTGTCTGTGCCCCAGGACCCCTCAGGGCGGGAGCGGGGGGCAGACACGCCGCCCGTGGGCACCAGTCGCCCACACCGCGCTCCTCCCGCCCTGGCCTGTCCGGGGGCAGCGGTCCTGCTACTGCCCCAGCGCCGCTCTCCTGTCCCTCGGCGGGGACAGGGGACAGAGCGGGTCCCCCGCCAGCCCCCCAGCCGCCACCGGCTGACACCCCCGGGCCGGGCAGGGGGTGGCTGCTGGGGACGTGGAGGCACATGTGGGGAGAGCTGCCGGCTCTGTTATTTTTTGGAATTTCCAGAGAAGGCCGGAGGAGTGAATCTGAAAGCGAGAACCGGCGGCTGCGCTGGGGCAGGGGGAGCCCGGGGCCGGCCTCGCCGGGCGTCAGAGCTGGCTCCGGGCAGCGACAGGGCATCCCCGTCCCCTGGCTGGAGGAGCTGCTCCCGGCTTCCTTCTCAGGCTGGAAGCGGAGGGGGCTGGAGGTCCGGTGGGCTGGGAGGATGCCGGAGAGGGACTGTGGGGGTGCTGGATCTGTTCCTCCCCGCTGCAGGAGGTGACCCTTCCCCAGCGCCCCGCTGTCCCGTCCCCTGCGTGGGCCCCGTCCCGCGCCAGCCCCAGGAGCCGTGCGGTGCCTCCGTGCGGGGCTCCGGCTCCACGGCCCCTCGCTGGGGAGCGGCAGCTGGTGCCGCGGGGGGCGGATGTGTCACTCGCTCTCTTCTTGGCAGGGAACGAACGGCGGCAGAAAAGCCCTGGCTGTGCCCGGCCTCCCACTGCCTCCGCTCCGGTGCTGCCGGCTGCTGCCCGCATCCCTGCTCGCGCTGCCCGGCCCGAGGCGGGGGCGAGCGGGAAGAGCCGGGATGTGGGGAAACTGGCTGTGGATGAGTCCCGAATCAACCAGGCTGGGGAACAGCCCCCGTTCCCCGGGCGAGAGGCGTCCCCACGGCCGGGCGGGCGGCGGTCCTGCACCCCGGGCTGGGCAGCCGAGCCGCGGGCGGGCGGGCCGCCTCAGCCCCCACAGGCTTTCAGTTCCTGTCTGCTGCTGCGCGGCGGGGACCCCCCCGGCCGGCCCTCGGGCGATAACGGGAAGGAATGGGCGGCCGATGGGCCCTTCCCCATCCCCGGGCTGGGGAGCCGGTTGCTTTGGCCGGTAGCGGCGGCGGTCACGTGGCGGCTGAGATTAAAGCTGCCGCGCTCGCCAGGGCACTAATCGCGGGACGTAATTGCCTGAAGAGGTGCCCAGCACACGCTGCAGAGCCGGGCGGGGCGCCGGCACCGGGCTTCGGACGTGCCCGCCGTGCCCAGCCTGATGCCCGCGCCCGCCATGGTCGGTATCGGCACCGCGTCTTCCCCGCGCGGAGCCGGGCCGTGCGGGAGCGGTGTGCGGGAGCGGTGTGTGTGGCAGCGCTGGCAGGAGCCCCGCCTGCTTGCTGCCAGCTCGGCGGCAGGGCGTGCGGGATGCCCTGCTCCTGCCGGAGCCCTGCCCCGTGCCCGGGGATGCTCCGTGCTCCCGCGGCCGTGGGTGCCGCCTCCTCCCGCCTCCGCTGCCGATGGAGCTCCGTGGCTCCGGCTGCCCGCACCGCTCCCGCCCGCACCGCGCGGGGCACCTCGCAGGGCTCCCCCAGGCTCGACGCCCGCCCGAGAAGCGCCGGTGCGACGGGCTACCGGGGAGCGGCGGCTTTTGCTCACGGGTCCCCGGGCCGAGGTGTGAAGCCGGCGGGCGGGAGGCCCGTGTGCCACCGGCTCGCTGGGGGCAAACACCGGGAGCTCCGGGAGCTGCACCCCAAAGCGCCGCAGCAGGCACCCCCTCCCCTTGCCCAAGCCCTGGGGGGCTGCCGGGAGAGCGTTGCGGGGGGGGGGTGTGTGCCCGGCGGAGCTGTGCCGGAGGGTGGGTCTGGCTGCGGTGGGCGCAGCGGGGGCAGGTCCCCGGGCGCTGGGTGCACGCAGGCCCCCCGCCCGTGTTTCCTTTCCGGATGGATTTCCTGTTTTCGGCTGTGGGGCCCGGTGCGGAGCCGCCCGGGGTGGGGTGCGCCGGGGCGGGGGGGGAGAGGGTCTGCAGAGGTGCGGGGGGGGTCCTGCTCGGGGCAGGAGGGGGCCGCTCCCCGGTGCCAGCCGTCACCCCGCGGGGGGGCGGGGGCCGGGGCTGCCCGTCAGTGGGGCGCTCAGATTGCTGCTCGCAGGAAGCGTCCCCGCGGCGAGTCCTTCCCCGCGGGGCTGGCCCCATGGCATGACCTGCCGCTGAGCCCCCCCGCTGAGCAGGGCTGGCCGGGGTCCTGCACCCCGCAACAGTGGCCCCGGCAGCCGGGTCCCCGGCTGAGCCCCGGGGGCGATTGCCCCGGGTGGGGCTTCGGGGGATGCCATGCATCACCACCCCCCTGCCCGGGGAGGCTGCTGCTGCCGGCTGGGGGGCCCAACAGCCGGCCTGAGCAGGGGACACCCCCCTGGGAGCCGGCTGGCACGGAGGCAGGGTCCTGGCGCTCGGGGGGCTCCCCGGAGCAATCTGGCAGCGGGACGATGCGAAGGGCTCCTGCATCTGAGCTGGGGGGAACGACCCCCATGCGAGGCCGAGTGGGGGTCATGGAGCGGGGCTGCAGCAGAGCAGCTGGCTCCAGCGTGGGGCCGGGGGCTGGGGCTGATCCCCCTGCCCAGGGCACTGTGCCCTGGGCACCCCCGGGGTGAGCTGGCCTTCGTGACACCTCCCGATTGCCCTGGGCCGGGGCTGCCTGGCCCCACGGGGGCAGATCCAGACCCTTTGGGGTGAGGCACGGGGATGTGCTTGCCCAGGCCACCAGCCCACTCTGCTGTGGGACTTCTCGGGGTACCTGAGGGGGACACCCCCTTGCCCCCAACCTGTGTAGCTGGGCAGGACCTGCCTCTGCCAGAGACACCACCAGATTAGAGGTGACTCACCATAATCTTGAAGTGGATTAAATCTCCTCCTGCTGCACTACTTAATGAAATCCATCCCATAATATGCTCCCAGCCCTGCTGTTCCCCCTCATCCCCCTCCCTCTCCAGCCCCTTGGCACCAGGATCCCCCTTCCCTGCTGAGGGGCAGGGCTGGCGCAGGGGTACGGGCAGAGTGCGGGCGTGGGGTGCAGGCAGCAAACAGCCCGTACCCCCAGGACCCCATATGGGCAGCAGCAGTCACAGGCTCTGCAGGATGGGGCTGTGGGTCGTGCTTGTCCCCAGTGTGTGGCACTTGCAGGTGGCTGTCCTGCTCTGCTACCAGGCAGATGGAGTGGGGGAGTCTGACTGGGGCTCCCCAGAAGCAGCTCTGCCCCTGCCTCGGGGTGCCCCAGGCATCCTCACACTCCACTGCTGTGGTACCTGGGATCGGTGCCTGGGATGCAGGGGAAGGCATGAGGGGCTGTGTCGTGTGCCCCTCTGCAGGGATGGGGCTGCTGTGGGCACAGGCTGGTCCTGCCAGGTGCCTGTCTTCCTCCGGTGTCCCCAGGCCAGGGAGCCGGGGACCGTGCCGGGCTGCCTGTGCATGGCTGTGCCTCTGCGGGTGAGTGAGCAGTGGGGAAGGATCCGGCTCAGGGCCGGGAGCAGGAAGGAAGGAAGGAAAGCAGAGTTAAAATAAGCCAGGCAGTGAGCCGTGGGGGAGGCCAGGGCTGGAGCCGGCTCCCAGCCTCCAGGGAGATGGTTGGACTGGGGTGGACTGGGCTTTGTGTGGCACTGGGGCACCCTGGGATGCTGAGCTGTGCATTGGGGCTAGGGTGGGGAGAGCTTGTGGCAGGGGGGTGTCGGGAACCGGTGGGGTGCGCGCTGCCTGTCCCATCCCTGACGGCTCTGCCCCCTTCTCCCACCCCGGCAGGATGGCTCCCGGCAGCGCCCACCACAGAAAAAGAAGACAGTGTCCTTCAGCACTATGCCCAACGACCGCAAGATCAACAGCACGGCCGCCTGCATCTCCTTCATGCTGGAGGGCTGCGAGCTGAAGAAGGTGCGCTCCAACTCCCGCATGTACAGCCGCTTCTTTGTGCTGGATGCTGACATGCGCTCTGTGCGCTGGGAGCCCTCCAAGAAGGACTCAGAGAAGGCCAAGATTGAGATCAAGTCGGTCAAAGAGGTGCGTGTGGGCAAGAAGACACCCATCCTGCGCAGCAATGGCCTCTCCGACCAGTTCCCAGATGAGTGCGCCTTCTCCATCATTTACGGAGACAACTACGAGTCCCTGGACCTGGTGGCCAGCTCAGCTGATGTGGTGAGCGCCTGGGTGATGGGGCTCCGGTACTTGGTGTCCTATGGGAAGCACACCCCTGAAGCGCCCGGGACCAGCCACCCCAGCCTCCGGACTTCCTGGATCTCCTCTGTCTTTGACCTTGCCGACCTGGAGAAGTCTGGCCACATCCCTGTGTCCCGGGCTGTGCAGCTGATCAAAGCGCTCAACCCAGGCATGAAGACCTCCACCATTGAGCTGAAGTTCAAGGAGCTGCAGAAGGCCAGTGAGCGTCCCAGCACGGAGGTGGCCTGTGACCTCTTCGTGGAGGCGTACTGCGAGCTCTGCACCCGCCCTGAGATCTTCTTCCTTCTGGTGCAGTTCTCCAGCAACAAGGAGTACCTGGGTCTGAAGGACCTGCTGATGTTCCTGGAGGTGGAGCAGGGCATGGAGGGGGTGACGGAGGAGAAGTGCTTGGAGATTGTCAGCAAGTACGAGCCCTCCAAGGAGGGCCGGGAGAAGGGCTACCTGGCCATCGATGGCTTCACGCGCTACCTGCTCTCCGCTGACTGCTCCATCTTTGACCCGCAGCACCGCAAGGTGTGCCAGGACATGGCGCAGCCCCTCTCCCACTACTATATCAGCTCTGCCCACAGCGCCTGCCTGCTGGAGGACAACTTCTGGGGCCGCTCGGACATCAGTGGCTACATCAGCGCCCTGGGCCTGGGCTGCCGCAGCATCGAGCTGGTGCTGTGGGACGGCCCCGAGGGCGAGCCCGTGGTCTACACCAGCCCCTCGGCCGCCTCCTGCATGCCCTTCCGTGCTGTGGTGGGGTTGATCGACCAGCACGCCTTCACCGCCTCCGCCTACCCCCTCATCCTCTGCCTGGTGGTACGCTGCTCGGCCCCCCAGCAGCGCCTCGCCGCCCAGTGCCTGCGCAAGACACTGGGGGAGAAGCTGTACCTGGAGCCCCCCAACCCTGCCGCCTCCTACCTGCCCTCCCCGGAGCAGCTCAAGGGCCGCATCCTCATCAAGGGCAAGAAGCTGCCCCCCGGCTGCGAGGACAGCGAGGGGGAGGTGTCGGATGAGGAGGAAGGCTGGGAGCTGGCGCGACGGCTGGGCCAGGAGGACCGGGAGGCGCCAGAGGGAGGTGGCCCACGGCGGGTGCGCCTCAGCCGGGAGCTCTCGGAGCTGGTGAGCCTCTGCCAGGCCGTCCCCTTCCAGGACTTTGAGAGCTCGCGGCGCGGGCAGCGCTACTGGGAGATGTGCTCCTTCAGCGAGGTGGAGGCGGGACGCTTTGCCAACGAGTGCCCAGCCGAGCTGGTGAGCTACAACAAGCGGTTCCTCTCCCGCGTCTACCCCAGCCCCATGCGCATCGACGCCAGCAACATGAACCCCCAGGACTTCTGGAAGTGCGGCTGCCAGATGGTGGCCATGAACTACCAGACGCCGGGGCTCATGATGGACCTGAATGCGGGCTGGTTCCGGCAGAACGGGGCCTGTGGTTACGTCCTCCGCCCCGCCATCATGCGGGAGGAGGTCTCCTACTTCAGTGCCAACGCCAAGGACTCCTTGCCTGGGGTGCCTGCACAGCTCCTGCACCTCAAGGTCATCAGTGGGCAGAACCTGCCCAAGCCCAAGGGCTCGGGGGCCAAGGGGGAGGTGGTGGAGCCCTACGTCTGCGCCGAGATCCATGGCATCCCAGCCGACTGCGCCGAGCACCGCACGAAGACGGCCATGCAGAGTGGGGACAACCCTGTCTTTGACGAGAGCCTGGAGTTCCAGATCAACCTGCCGGAGCTGGCTGTCCTGCGCTTCGTCGTGCTGGACGATGACTACATCGGGGATGAGTTCATCGCCCAGTACACCATCCCCTTCGAGTGCCTGCAGCCTGGCTACCGCCACGTCCCCCTCCAGTCCCTGGCTGGGGAGCCCTTGCCCCACGCCACCCTCTTTGTGCACGTGGCCATCACTGACCGCCGCGGCGGGGGGAAGGGACACCGCCGGGGGCTGGCGGGGCGCCGGGGCCGCCGGGTGAGGGAGTATACCTCCACCAAGGCCACTGGCATCAAGGCCATTGACGAGGTCTTCCGGACGGCCACCCAGCCACTGCGGGAGGCCACCGACCTGCGGGAGAATGTGCAGGTATGGGCCCTGCAGAGGCACTGGGGGACCTGGTTTCTGTGGGGGAGGACAGGGCTGGAGTGTGAGTGGTGGGGAGCCCAAGGAATGCAGGTGAGGAGCCTCATCTGGAGCAGAGAGCTGGGGGAAACGGGGCAATCCAAGGGGTGCTCTTGGGGGCCCTCTGGGGCTGGGGCCCTGATGCTGGTCTCTGTCTGCAGAACGCACTGGTCTCCTTCAAGGAGCTGTGTGGCCTGACACCCGCCGCCAACATGAAGCAGTGCATCCTGACGGTGGCCACGTGGCTGCTGCACAGTGACAGCGCGCCTAGTGTCACCCTCAACCTGGCAGAGCAGTACCCCCCCATGGAGGCCAAGGGCCCCATCCCGGACCTGCTGCGCAAGGTCCTCACTGCCTACGAGACGGTAAGTGCCCATTCCACCGGGGCTTGGCTCCTTGCAGAGATGCTCCAGCAGCACCGGGACCACCACCCTGCCCAGGACAGGGGACCCCGAACTCACTGCACCCATGCAGGTGCAGGGGGAGGCTGGCGGGGGGGCTGAGTGGTGGGCTGTCCAGGGAGGAGGCTGTCGAGGTGCAGGCTCACTCAGCTCAGTACGAGCCCTGGGAACCTGCAGCCCCTGTCC
Organism: Numenius arquata; assembly: GCF_964106895.1. Lineage (NCBI taxonomy): Eukaryota > Metazoa > Chordata > Aves > Charadriiformes > Scolopacidae > Numenius > Numenius arquata. The sequence continues at coordinate 7,620,318 of NC_133598.1, read as the reverse complement.
CCCTGCCTGCACTGCCTGCACCCTGTGCCGGAGCCGGCTGGCGGGGCATCCCGCAGTCCCGCCTGGGGGGAGAAATCCCATTAATGGCCCAGCCAGAGCCGCTTCCTTCCTTTGTGTTGGAGGGGGACCTGGCCGCTGGCCAGGCGCTGGTCACACCACACCTGGCTGGGCCAGACCCCGGCCACCAAGCCAGAGGAAGGGGCAAGCCCCGCCTGAGCCCCTTCTCCCCATCCACTCTTCCGGGGGTTGCGTGGGGCCAGGGGGCTGCCCAGCTCCTCACGCTGCCCCTCTCTCCAGATGATCCAGACCAGCCGGACGCTGATCGAGTCCGCCGACGCGGTGTACGGGAAGCTCATCCAGGCGCAGCAGGCAGGTGGGTGCCAGGGGACCCCCTCCCCCCGGTGCTGCTCCACCCCAGACACGTCCCGGGAGGGGGCGACAAAGCTGGGCTGGGGACTCGTGTCTCCGCAGGCCTCGGTTCTGGGGTGCTGGCACCAGGCTCCGGAGCTGGGCACGGGAACGGCCATGTGTGCCGGTGGTTTTGGCCGTGCACTTTCACGCCAGCGGTGTGCAGAGGACGAGGGGTGCGTGTGTGCACCACGGGTGGTTGCGTGCCGTGGCCGGGGTTCAGCAGCAGAGCAGCCGGGGCCGGCCGGCCGTGGGAGAGTGGTTTGCGGCTGGGGCGGCCCCGAGCCCGGCTCCGCGGTTTTCCCGTGTCCCGGCAGCACCGGGTGGGCGCCGGGAGGCTGCCCGGTGCCGGGCGGGTGGGCTGCAGAGGCTGTGGGGGAAGGAAGGGGGGGGGGGTAGGGAGGGGAGCGGAGGAGGCTGATGAGGAAGCGGGGAAGAGTCATTAGCTGCCAAACGCCAGAATATAATTAGCACCAGAAATAACAGACTGGGGCTGACGGTAGAAGTGGCAACTGAATGTTACGACTTCCAAGACACATGGCTGAACCCACACAGGCAGGTGCTGCCGGCTACCTGCCCCGGTCCTCCCCCCACGGCCTGTCCCAGCCCCTCCCGGCGGCTGCCCGGGACCCCCGGCCCCGCTCCAGGCACCCACGGCTGCACAGCCCCTCCGCAGGCTGGGGCCCCGCAGGGTCAGCCCCGACCACCCCCGACTGCCGGCCCGGGGGCTCGTGTGGGCTCCCCGCGGGGCTGGGAGAGCCGCCAGGAGCTGGAGGGGCCGGGGGGGGGGGAAGCAGGGGCCCCCTCTGCCCCCCCGCCAGTACCAGCCTTGCTGCCAGCAGCCCTGTTTGTTCCCTGCTGGCGCGGCAGCCCGGAACTCTCCCCGAGCTCTTGGCTTTGGGCTCCGCCGCCGCTGCCAGCGCCGGGGGAAACGGCGGGGGGGGGGGGCGCGGGATGCGGGGCTGGGATGGGGGGCTCGGGGGGGCACTGCGCCCTCCTGCGCCGCTCTGGCTGCGGGAGCTCCGCTGCTGTGCTGTGGTGCGGTGGTTGCCGCGGGGCAGAGGGGCTCTGGGGGGGGGCGGCCCCTCGAGGCGGTGGCAGGCTGTACTTTGGGGGGCTGCACCCCCTCACCCCCTCCCTCCGTGCCCGGAACAGCCCCTGCGATGCCGGCCCGGCGGTGCCCGGCCCGGGGGTGCCGCGGGGGTCCGGGGAGGCGCCGGTTGCGGGAGGGGGTGCGGGGCTGGGGGGTGCTGATTGACGGCGCGTGGGCGAGCGGGCGCGCGTGGGAGCCCTCGCGTGGGCCCGGAGCCGGTGCTGCGTCAGGAGGGGTAAATATAGCACCCGCTCACGGGGACGTCACGCGCTGCACGGCGCGGGGGCCCGCGATCCGGGGAGGGGGGGGGGGGGGGGCGCTCTGAACCCCCCGGGTGGGCCGCGGGGGGGAGCATGTCTCTGCCCACCAAGGGCTGGGGCCCAGCGTGGGGCCGGGGCCCGGGGGGGGGGGAGCCCCCCGTTGTTCCCGGCCCGGGGAGGGTCTCGGGGCTGCTGGGGCCGGGCCGTCCCCGTGGCCCCGCGCCCGCTGAGCGCCGCTCCCGCCCGCAGGGATGGATTTCCACAAGGAGCTGCCCCGCATCGAGGCCAAGGAGGGGCTGCGGGGCCGCAAGCTGCAGAAGGCGCTGGAGAGCTTCGCCTGGAACATCACCGTCCTGAAGGTGAGGGGCGAGGGCTGCGCCGCCCCCTCCCCTCCCCAGCCGCCCCCCGGGGATGCTCCCTGAGCGCTGCGGGTGCCACCGGCCAGTTCAGGGGGTCCCGGCGGTGCCCCGAGGCCTCCCGCGGGGCAGTGGCCGTGGGGCAGCCCATCGGCCCCCGGCCCTGACACCGCCCCTCTCCCCGCGCAGGGCCAGGCCGACCTCCTGAAGCACGCCAAGGCGGAGGCGCTGGACAACCTGTGGCAGATCCACAACGCGGGGCAGTCCTGCGGCATCGGCAGGAACGGCTCGGCCTCGCCGGAGCCCTCCCGGCTGCGCGCCCCGCTGGAGCCCATCCCGGAGACGGAAGGAGGCGGCGACGCGGCGTCCTGCTGACCCCGGCCTGGGGCTCGGGGGCCCGGACTGAGCACCCCCCGGCCCGCAGGGGCCGGGACCAGGGAGCCCCAGCCTGCCCAGGGACGGGCAGATGCCGGCCCGCAGGCTCGGTGTGCGTGGAGGGACGCTTGCGGGGCCGCTGCCCGCGCTCTGCCGTGCTGAGGGGCTGCAGCGGGGCCCGGTGGGGAGGTCGGCGAGGGGTGTTCCCGCTCCCGCTTGCTCTCCCCACTCCGAGCTCCCCAGGGACTTATCCATCCTTCTTCCCCCCCCCCCCCCCCCCATCCGCTTCTGGAGCAAGCGTCCTGCCGCGGGGCCGGTGGGGATGTTGGCACCACGGTGCCCGTGTGCATGTGCCCCACAGCCTACTGTGCCCGATCCCCCTTGTAAAAGCAGCCCCGGAGCTGGGGGCTGCCCCTGTCCAGGGCCGCGGGTTTTGCCTTCGCCAGCCCTTGCCTGGCGGGAAGGGTCCTGGCCGGTCCTTGTCCCCTCTCTGCGGGGCAGCGGATCCCTTCCCCTTCCTGGCGTCCCCAGCCCCCGCTGTGCAGAGGGGCCGGGTGTCTCTGGGGTGCAGCGGGTGGAGGTGCCGCCTCAGACCACCCTGGGCAGCGGATGTGGCTTTTGACATCAGGAAAACGTCGGGGCTCGTTCCCCGGGGCGAGGGGCCCCGGCGCGGGCCAGGGATGAGGGGCGGTCTGGGGTCGGACCGGGGCTGCGGAGCGTTATAAAAAGTGCGAGAGCGAGCCCGGCGCCCTGCTGCTCCCTCCCAGGCGGGATGGGGTCACCAAAGGGGACGGAGGGTGGCACTGGGGACGGGGACGCTGCGGCACCATCCCTTCCCTGGCACCGGCCGAGCGCAGGGTGACGGCTTCCCACGTCACGGAGCCTGCGGCTGCCGGCGCCTCTTTGTTCGGGGAGGTAATTAGCCTAATAGGGCCGCCAGGAGCGGACCGGCGCCTCCCCAGCGCTGCCCTTCAGCCCCTTTGTGCCGGCCCGGCCGCGGGGCCCGTGGGCAATTAGGGCCTCATTAGTGCCACGCGCCCTGGCCACCGCGCCCGGCCCGCCGGCTCCCGCACAATGAGGAGCTGCAAATGAGGGGAAAGGCCTGGCCAGTCTCCGGGCTACCGGCCGCATCCAGCCCCGGTCTCCCGGAGACCGGCCGCTCCCGCCCGGCCCCGACGGTATTTTTGGCCACGCCATTGTGCCGGGCCCTATAAAGCAGCGGCGGCGGCAGGACGGCGCGGGGCTCTGTGCGGGACATGCCCCAGCGCCGCTCGGCCGCCTGAAGACCCCGGGAAGGATGGAGGTGCCCAGCGCCAAGGTGGGGCCAGGGGGCTGCAGCCGCGGCACCGGGAGGGCAGCGGCGGGGAAGGCCGGGGTGGGGGGCCGGGGGGAGCAGGGATGCACGGCCGATTCCTCCCGGGGGATCCCCGACTGTGGCCAGCAGCCGCTCGGGGGGCTCAGCCCCGCGCGGGTTCCTCGGGAGGGCGCTGGGCGGGTGGTACACGCGGTGCCACGCGTGGGTGCCATCGCTGCTCGTCCCGTGGCACTCGGCGACCCGGGGACGGTGTTTGCCGCGGCTGCCCGGTGGTGGTCAAGCTACTCGGCTTGTGGTCAGCGCGGGGTGGGGGCCGTGACTGGGGGGGCTGAGGGGGCGCGGGGAGCCGCACTCCCGGCTCCCTGGGGTGCGATGGTGGCCGTACCCCAGCGCGCCGGAGGGTGACGCTCCGGGTGCGCCCCGGGAGCGGGGCACCCGCGTGGCAGCGGGGACGAGCGGGGCGGACGGGAGCCGGGACACCGGCGGGCACGGCAGCAGGAGCGGGGGGGCAGCCTCGGGGCTGTGCGGACCCCCCTCTCCGGCGGTGCCGGCTGCCCCGCGCTGAGGCTGCCCGTCGCCCCGGCAGCTCCCGCGGGCTGCGGGCCTCCTGCTCCTGCTCCTGCTCCTGCTGGGCTCCGTGGCCGCCGCGCGGCAGAGCCCGCCCGAGTGCTGCCGGCAGAAGACCTGCTCCTGCCGCGTCTACGACCTCCTGCACGGCATGGGCAACCACGCCGCCGGCATCCTCACGCTGGGCAAGAGGAAGAGCGTCCCGCCGGCCTTCCAGAGCCGGCTCTACCGCCTGCTGCACGGCTCCGGCAACCACGCCGCGGGCATCCTCACCATGGGCAAGCGTGGGGAGCCCCCCGGCACCGCCTGCCACGGCGCCTCGGGCTGCCCCGGGGGCGCGGACCCCCCGCCCACGCCGGCGCTGCGGGGCGCGGCCGCCGGCCCCAGGGAGTGCCAGGGACACTCGGGGAAGGACCTGACCAAGAGCCAGGCACAGGGAGCTGCCAAGAGCTTTTACTGAGCGGGGTGGGGGCAGCGGGAGCGGAGGGGGGATCCCTGGGGGGAGGGCCCCCGGAGCTGAGTGTAAATAGCACTTTTACATACCTCCTCCCGGCCCCGGCCTGCGCAGGGCACCGCAGGCACCGCTGGCCTTTTACAATAAATGGTAGCCTGACGTTTCCCGGCTCTGCTGTCTCCCTGGGGACGGGCCGGAGGGGCACGGCTCTGCACGGAGGCAGCCAGCGAGGCTGGTGCCTTCCTCTGCGGTGCCCGCACTGGGGGTGTGTGCGGGCCCGGCTGGGTGGATGCAGGACCAGAACTGGGGAGAACCGAGCCTCCACCAGGCTGCCCGGGAGTGGGGGGTGTTTGTGAAGCCCCCCTAAAAGGCTCAGAGCGTCCCCTGCCACAGCACCAGGGAGCCTCTGGTGACCCTCTCGTGGCCACAGTTCCCTGACCTCCACCCCAACCCGTTGCCTTCCCACTGTCCCGTTCCCACGCAAGGTCCTGGGAGGACTCTGTCTGAGTCCTGTCACCCCTGGGTGCCCCTCTGGGGGTCCCGCAGGGCACGGCCTTGCCCCGCAGTCCCCGAGCGCCGGGGCTCGTGTTCCACGGCAGGAACCCCCGGGAACGCCGCGTCCTGCCCCCTTCCCAGCCTCCACGGACCCCGTGCGCGCCGTTGCCTCTCAGTGCTGAGCGGGCTGGTACAGAGCACGTCCCGGTGCGGCAGGGCCGGTGCCGAGCAGGTTCCGGGGCCGAGGGGTCCGGTGTCCCGCGGGGCAGAGCGACCTGCCCCCGGGCGGGTGCCGGTGCCCGTCGCTGCCGAGGCCCCTCCCGGTGCCGGCGGCGCGCAGGGCCCGAGGCGGGGCGGGGGCGGGGCGGGAGTCCCGGGCGGGTAGGGCCGGGCCGAGCCGAGTCGGCATCACCCGCAGCGCCGGGGCCGCACCTGCGGAGGGGCCCGGGGCGGCGGCGGATCCCAGCCCCGCGGCCGCAGTCCCGCGGCCCGGCGGGACCATGCCGGTGATGAAGGGGCTGCTGGCGCCGCAGAACACCTTCCTGGACACCATCGCCACCCGCTTCGATGGCACACGTAGGACCGGGGCCGGGCCGGCGGGGAGGGTGCGCGCTGGGCACGGCGGGGCGCGGGCAGGGGGAGGCGCTGCCCCCCGGGAAACGGCGGGGAGGGCCGGGGCTCGTGCCGGCACAGAAGCATCCGCGGCTCGGTGGGGCGCGACCGTCCGTGCGCTCTGCGCCGACCCGGGGACCCCCCGTGTCCGTGTCCGGGTTCGGTGCTCCGGGACCTCTCGTGTCCCCCGTGTCCCGGGCAACCCCCGCGGTCCGGCGGGGATGGGGGGCGCTCCCCGCGCTCGGTGCCGGCGCGGCCGCGCTCAGCACCACGGACAGATCCCGGGCGCGGCGGGAGGGGCCACTCGGGCCCCGGGCCCATCCCCGGCCGGGGCGCAGGGGGGTCCCCGGGGAGGGGGCTCGGCCGGGCTCACCCCGCCCTGGCCGTCCCGGGAGCCCCCACGGGCCCGGCTTTGTCCCGACCCCTGCCCGAGCGGTGACCTGTCCCGGGAAGGGGAAGTCTGGGTCACGGTGCCAGGGTCCCCCGGAGCCAGGGGGCGGCCGTGGGGCGCAGCCCGTGCCTGTCACCTCCGCGGCACACAGGCTGCTGCGAGAGACATGGTGGGGTTCCCGGGAAGCCCCGGTGCTGCACAGGGCAGCCCCCCGTTAGCAACGCTCTGGATCGCTTGGGGACAGTCCCTGGCCAGGCAGAGACCGGTTGGAGGGGTGTTTTGGCAGGGGTGGGGAGCAGGGCCTGTGCTGTCCCAGCACCAGCTGTTTTGGGGCCACTCCCTATGGTTGGAGGTTCTGGTGTTTCTCCGGGAGCTGGGCTCCCCTCCATGTCCGTGTGCTGGGGTCAGGATGGATTAAGGCCTTGGCATGTTGGGGAGGGGATCATGCCGGAGTGCCACGTGCCAGCTTCTGGCACCACTGGCACCATGCAGCCACCCGGGGACAGGTCGCGTTCGGGGCTGACCCCAGTTTCCCCCAAATCATCTGGAGCAGGGTCCTCTCGGGCCAGCTGGCTGCAGGGCTGGATCTCTCTCACCTTGCTGGGAGGGACCAGCATGAAGATGGCACTGGGACCTGTAGTCACCTCCCATGGCACCATCGGGGCACCAGGAGCACCCCTGGGGCATGTGTTGGCCGTGATGCTGGGCTGGCTCCTGGCCTGGTGTGATGCAGAGCATCCCAGATGACACAGGGTGTTGTTTGCCCATAGGAGCTCTTATTTGGGATGTTACCTTTGAGATGGCAATGCATAATGAGGCATGAGCCCCCTCAGCGCTCCCCAGCTCAGGCCGAGCCGCAGCCCGAGGTGCCAGGGCAGAGCCCCATGTGCCTCACACTGGTGATGCTACGACTGTCCCTCTGCAAGGGCAGAGGCCAAGCATGGCACCAGGCTCCACGTGCCCCTGCCCCTGAGCTGAGGGGAGTCCCCAGCTCTGCTGTGGTGTTTGCAAAGCCCCTGGAGGCAGCAGAGACTGGTGTCCCCAGCTCTGCTGGCACTGGGCTCCCCAGGGCTGGATCCGGCTCTCAGAGGAGGATGGTCCCAGTGGGAGCTGCCTGAAGTGACCCAGTGCAAAGCCCTGGGAATTTGCCCTGGGGAGAGGGGATTTTCCCCACAGCACCCCACAGCATCCTGCCTGCAGCTGCGCCAGCCGCCTCCCAGGCACTTTTAAACAGTGCCTGGCTTTGCGGGTTTGATGTGTCTCTTATCGGCTTTATCTGCCATGGAGAGGGGCTTTAGCCGCAGTGATACACCGTGCGAATTAACCCTGCCTCTCCCAGGCAGCCGCTGCCCACTGGGCCCAAGGGTGCCTGTCCAGGCAAGCTGGCCACTGTGGCAGGGGACTGCCGAGCCCCCCATAATACTACTTTACCCTTCTCAGCAGAGCTGCTCCCAAATGCAAGCCCCTTTTTTTTCTTTTCTAATAACACATCCTGGACAATGCCGTAATCCTGGCTCCCCAGAGCCAAAATCTGGCCTTAGTCACAGCTCCAAGCTATTTTTGCTTCTCCAAGCTAATCCTGGGTTGAGCTGTGCTGTGGCAGCCCCGCTGCACCCCCGTCGTGCCAGGGCTGCCATCTCTTCCTTCCCACAACCTCCTCTGCCCTTGTCCTGCTCGTGCTGCCCTGTCACGGCTCTGCTGTTGGTGCACAGGGGCTGTGACCTGCTGCGGGGTCCCCTCCTGTGCTGTCAGAGGGGGCAAATCACGTCTCCTGCTCCTGCAGCCTGGGCTGAGGGGGTGCAGGGGTGCTGGGCTGGGGCTCCACGGGCTGAAGACTGTGTCAGGGCTGGGGACACCCTGCTCTGCTCTGGGCTAGCAGCACCCGGCCGGGTTTGCCGCTGCTCCGGATAAGCTGCCTGAGCCCTGGTGGGAGGTGGGAGCGGCAGATGGCGAGGGGGAGGCATGAATGGCCTCGCTCGGGATCACGGCTCCAGTGATGGGAGCCAGCAGCTGGATCTGGGCTCCTTCCCCTTCCTGTGCATGGGGCTGGGGTCCTGCCCAGGATGGGGCCTCAGGGGAGACAGGGCAGGGGGTTAGCAAGCTCTGGAAGCAGCTTGGGGCAGCCAGATGGAGACCTGGCTCTGCTTCCCTGAGGGACCTGTGGGGGGCCGGGAGGGCTCGGTTCTCCTTTGAGCCCCCCAGGGTGGCCCTGAGCGCTCAGGGGTGGCTGTGTCTCCTTTCAGACAGCAACTTCATCCTGGCCAACGCGCAGGTTCACCGCGGCTTCCCCATTGTCTACTGCTCCGACGGCTTCTGCGACCTCACCGGCTTTGCCCGCACCGAGGTCATGCAGAAAAACTGCAGCTGCCGCTTCCTCTATGGGGCCGAGACCAGTGAGCCCGTCCTGCAGCGCATCGAGAAGGTGCTGGACGGCAGGCAGGAGTACCAGACCGAGGTCTGCTTCTACAAGAAGGGTGGTGAGTGGTGCATGGGGCCGGGTCCCTGCCCGCGGCTCCAGATGGGGCTCAGCCCCGTGCCGGCCCCTGGGTGAAGCCGCCGAGCAGCAGGGAGGCTGCCCTGCCCTCACCACCCCTCGCCTCCACACAGGAACTGCCTTCTGGTGCCTGCTGGACATCATGCCCATCAAAAACGAGAAGGGGGAGGTGGTGCTCTTCCTCTTCTCCTTCAAGGACATCACAGAGAGCCGGGGCAGGAGCCACCTGGGTGACAAGAAGGAAGGTAAGCCGTGGCTGAGGGATGGGGACAGGTTTGGGGGAGTGGTGTGCACAGTGGACATGTGGCAAAGGGACTCCTGGTTCCCTGCTGGGTCCTGCCTGCCTTTGTGCACCCGTGCAAGGAGGGGTCCCCGAAGCAGCCCCTGCTCTGTTGCACCAGCAGTGCCACAGCCTCCCACTAACCCAGTGTGTCTTGGCTTCAGAGAAGCAGAGGAGCAAGAAGCCCAGCAGCTCGCACCTGCGGGTGGCGCAGAGGCAGGGCCGGACGGTGCTGCACCGGCTCGGCAGCCAGTTTGCCCGGAGGGACCGTGGCGGCGAGATGAAAATCAACCGCGTAAGGACCTGGGGGAGCCCTCAGCTTCGCCCGGTGCCTCCCAGGCTGGGGCTGCTGGAAGGCTGGCAGCGCTGCGGCTCTCCCGGGACCAGCCCTGCAGCAGAGCCCAGTCTCACTGGGATGCTCTTCCCATGCATGCACCTCACTGGCCCCCCCAGACACTGGAAAGCCCTCTGTCCCCTGCAGCCCAGGCTGCAAATGTGGTTTGTTGGCAGCAGGAGAGAGACCAGCGGGTGCCTAGAGCTTGCTGTGGGGAGAACAGATCTTCTGGCAGCTCTCGCAGGGCTGTGTCTCTCCTCACACGTTTGCTGTCAGGCAAACCCAGCCGCTCGCTCACAGCACGGCTGTGCTGCCCCGGGGAGCGCCGTTACCAGGCTGCGGGTGCCAGCAGCGGGGCTTCCAGCGGCAGCAGGGAGCGGTGTCATCTCTCTGCCAGCCCATTCGCGTAGCTGCGGTGCCCCAGGTCCCCAGGCATGGCCGCAGCGATGGGCAGATGTGGGGCCAGGGCAGGGGTCTGTCACCAGCCGAGAGCTGGCGAGCAGGCAGGGGGGTCCAGTCTCGAGTCATGGGGGCTTGAGTGGGATGGACCCCGCTCTCCCCTCACCCAGGCTGGGCTCTCGCTGCCCCCCAGCAGTGCTGTATCCCTGCAGAGGGAGGGGGTGGCTCTGCCCCAGCACCCGAATTGGCACCTGGGATGGTTCTGGGCAGCAGCTGGTGGTGCCAGTGGATTATTGTTAATAGCATTAGCATAGTGTTAATTTATGTGCCGTAATCGGGCATTCTGTGCCCATCTCTGAGGGTGACCTCTGCACAGCCCACGTGTCTTATTGGAAATGTGTCCATCACCCCAGGCGAGCAGGATTCAGGAGGGGGGGGCTGTGGTGGCCTTCCCCCCACCTGTGGGATGGCCCCTGTGCCACCCGTGTGCCACCCTGCTGCTTGTTCCTCCAGAATGTGTTTGAGAACAAGCCGTCCATCCCCGAGTACAAAGTGGCCTCGGTGCAGAAGTCCCGCTTCATCCTGCTCCACTACAGCATCTTCAAGGCCCTCTGGGACTGGCTGATCCTGTTGGCCACCTTCTACGTGGCCATCACTGTCCCCTACAACGTCTGCTTCACGGGGACAGAGGACAGCCTCTCGGCCGCCCGCAGCACCATCGTCAGCGACATCGCCGTGGAGATGCTCTTCATCCTGGGTAGGTCTGTGCCCAGGGCCGAGCATCCACGTGGGACTGGGGACATGGCTGAGCGGGGCAGGGATGCGGCTGGAGGAGAGGTCCTGAAGGGTGACGGAGAGGGGAGCGGGCATCACTTTGCCCCTGCTGCTGGCGCCGAGTACCCCAAGAGTGGGACCCAGGTTGGCCACAGACCCCAGCCCAGCTCCCCCGGCCACGGCGGGGGCAGTGAGGGCTGGTCCTGCTCTCCCGGGGCAGATATCATCCTGAATTTCCGGACGACGTATGTGAGCCAGTCGGGCCAGGTGGTGTACGACCCCCGCTCCATCTGCATCCACTACGTGGCCACCTGGTTCTTCGTGGATCTGATCGCTGCTCTGCCCTTCGATCTACTCTACGTCTTCAACGTGACTGTGGTGAGTGCCTGGTGAGCCGGGGGCACACAGGTGTGGCTGGGCAGGACAGGCAGACTGGCAAAGCCATTGCTGCCTGCTCCCCTGGTCACTTCCCTGCCCCTCTGCAGCACCCCAAATCTCCCAGGGGGGTTCGGTGACCTCACAAGCTGTGACTCCAGCTGCCCGCTGGGCTCTGGGCACAGTGGTGGAAGGCTCAATGGTGGAAGGCTGCTTGGGGACAAGCTCTTCCCAGCTGGCCCTGTAGCCCACAACCCTCCTGGCAGCTGTGGGGTGTGTTGAGGGGTCCCTGCCGCGGGGAGGGGTGGGGGGGTGTCCGTGCCTGCAGCTCCAAGGGGTTCACCTGCCTGCCCCGCTCCCCAGACCTCGCTGGTTCACCTGCTGAAGACGGTGCGGCTGCTGCGGCTGCTGCGGCTGCTGCAGAAGCTGGACCGGTACTCGCAGTACAGCGCCATGGTGCTCACCCTGCTCATGTCCATGTTCGCGCTGCTGGCCCACTGGATGGCCTGCATCTGGTACGTCATCGGCCGCAAGGAGATGGAGAGCAACGACCCCCAGACCTGGGAGATCGGTGAGCGGGGGCTGCCGGGGTGCGGGGGGCTGCGTGGGGTCAGGGGTGCTCAGGATGCCTGGCTCCCTCCGTGCCACTGGTGAGAGGAAGCAAGCAGAGGGCAGTCTGGTGGGACACAGGGAGGCCGGGGCAGGGAGGGGAGCTGTGCTGAGCCCCCCACGAGCGCTAACCCCCCGGGTGTGCTTGGCAGGCTGGCTGCACGAGCTGGGCAAGAGGCTGGAGGCTCCCTACATCAACAACTCGGTGGGGGGCCCCTCCATCCGCAGCGCCTACATCGCCTCCCTCTACTTCACCCTCAGCAGCCTGACCAGCGTGGGCTTCGGCAACGTCTGTGCCAACACCGACGCCGAGAAGATCTTCTCCATCTGCACCATGCTCATCGGGGGTGAGGCGGGGAGTGGGGCAGGGCTTGGGGGGCTTCATCCCTGGCTGCCAGAGCAGGGGGTGCGGCAGGTACCTGGGCAGGGTACTGGGGTAGGGGGGGGGATGAATGCGTATGCCCTGAAGGACAGCCCTGGGGCTGGGGTTAGGGGAGAAGCCCCCCGCGCTGCACCCCTCGGCCCCACATTGCTGGAGGGGGCAGAGCGCCGACCCCTGTATGCCGCAGCCCCCACCCAGCCATCCCCTCAGGGGGCCTGACGCTGCCCTCCTGGCCCCCAGCGCTGATGCACGCCGTCGTCTTCGGCAATGTCACCGCCATCATCCAGCGCATGTACTCTCGCCGCTCTCTCTACCACACTCGCATGAAGGACCTCAAGGACTTCATCCGCGTCCACCGCCTGCCCCAGCAGCTCAAGCAGAGGATGCTGGAGTACTTCCAGACCACCTGGTCGGTCAACAACGGCATCGACGCCAACGAGGTAGGAGGTGTTGGCTGGGCTGGGCCAGGACCCCTCCAGCCCCCTGTCCTGCACCCAGCATTGGGGTGATGGGGCTGGCAGGGCCAGTGTGTGTGTGAGCGTGCGTGTGTGCACATGTCCGTGCCCCGTTGCTGGAGGGACCAGAGCTGTGTGCCAGGTCTGGGGCAGATTCCTGCCGGCACGGGGAGCGGGATGGGCAGGGGGAGCAGAGGCAGCCCCTCCATGGCCAGAGCTGGCCCGCATTTGCCAACCGGGACTGCTGGGCTCCGCTGAGGCAGCCGAGCAGCAAGATGCTCCGCTCTGGAGCAGGATGTGCCCCCCGGGGCTGTCAGGCTGTGTGTGGGGGCTGCTCCTCGCCACCCGCACCCCAGCCCCACTCTCCCCAGCTGCTGCACGACTTCCCTGACGAGCTGCGGGCGGACGTGGCCATGCACCTCAACAAGGACATCCTGCAGCTGCCAATCTTCGAGACTGCCAGCCGGGGCTGCCTGCGCTCCCTCTCCCTCCACATCAAGACCTCGTTCTGCGCTCCGGGGGAGTACCTGCTGCGCCAGGGCGACGCGCTGCAGGCCAACTACTTCGTCTGCTCCGGCTCCCTCGAGGTGCTGAAGGACAACGTGGTCCTGGCCATCCTGGGTGAGGGGCAGGCGGCGAGGGCTCTCCCCCCAGCCCCTTCTGCTGCCCAGCTGGGGCTCACGCTGCTTGCCTGCCCCTGTCCCCTCCTGCAGGCAAAGGGGATTTGATCGGAGCCGACCTGTGCAGCACGGACCGGGTGATCAAGACCAACGCGGACGTGAAGGCGCTGACCTACTGCGACCTGCAGTACATCGGGCTGCGGGGGCTCTGCGAGGTGCTGCAGCTCTACCCCGAGTACGCCAGCAAGTTCTCGGCAGACATCCACCAGGACCTGACCTTCAACCTGCGGGAGGGCAGCGAGATGGAGGTGGGTGCGTGTCCTCCCTCGCAGGCCCCTTCCCGTCCTCGCAGACCCGGAGACCGGAGCAGGGCTGGGGCTCCCCACGGCCACGGAAGGGGAGTTTGTGCACTCCCCGCTCACGGTCCCCAGGCTCTGTGGCTGGGACAGGGGCTGCGGCTGAGCCACCCTGGCCACCCAGGTATGTCCCGTCCCGGCTCCTCTCAGCTCCCTTCAGCCCGGGGAACTGGAAGCAAGAGCATTTGCGATGCAGGGTCTGAGGCAGATGGAGGGCTTGGAAATGGGGTGAAGGGGACTGGGGGGCATGGCGGGACAGGCAGCTGGAGCATGGCCCCCCCAAGTGCGCAGGAGGCAGCGCTGGGGGCTGCCGGGTTTAGTCACGCTGCCGACTCCGGCAGCCGGGGGGATGTTCTGTTGCAGAAATAGCTCTGCAGTGCTTTTCCTCCCCCGGCTCTGCTGCTGGCGCTGCGCTGGCACTGAGCAGCCGGGGGCTTCTCCAGAGCATCCCCCCCTCCCAGCACCCAGCGCCCCCAGGCCCTGCAGAGGTGGGGCAAGAAGTCACTCTCTAGATCCCAGATATCCTACCAGACCCCAACGTGTCCATCGCCCAGGAGGGGTATAAATAAACCAAGGGTGGGTGGGTGCAAACGGAGCTTGCCAGGTCCTGTGGAAGCCCCGTGCACCCTCCCCTGGCCGGCGGCACATGCCCAGGGGAGCTGATGCTCTGATGGCTGAGCCAGGGCTGGGAACTGGGGCTCAGCCGTGGTTCTGGCTTGGGACACGCAGGCTGAGGCCAAGCAGCTCATCAGTGTCATGAGAGCAGCAGAGGATGGAGAGCAGGCGAGGAGCTGTGACGGTTGGTGCTAGGGCTAACCAGGACGGGGCTGATACACGGTGCCAGGGGAGGTTTGGCCATCCGGGGGGGCACCGAGAGGCTGGGAGAATTCCATGCCAAGGTGGGGAGTGGGTGGGCACGTGCCCGGGGCTGTGTCTGCATGTGGCTGGTCCCCGTGGAGCCGTGCAGGGTCCCACGGGCCACTGAGCCACCACTTTCTCTCTCTCCGCAGGGGCTCTGCCGCTACTCCCGGTCCCCACGGCTGTCGCAGGCACCCCAGGTTTGTCCAGGGGGAAGGACGGGGCAGGGGTGGCCATGCCCGGCCTTGGCACCTCTGTGGGCACCAGCCCTGACCTCCTCCCTGCAGCCTCGTCCAGAGAGCGGTGCCACCCCGGAGAAGCCCCTTCCCTCCATCCTGGAGGACGAGGAGGAGCCCGACGAGGTCTTCCAGCCCTCGCCCGCCGCTGTCACCCGCCGCAAGCTGCTGCTGCCCCAGCTGAGCAGCCCGGGGCGCCGCGGCTCCCTGAGCAGCCTCCTGGGCGATGAGTTGTGCCAGATCTCAGCCCTGCGGCGCAACTGCCGCTCCCCGGCCCACTGCAGCCGGGGCCGCAGCCCCTCTCCGCAGTGCCGGAGGGACACCCGGCTCCCAGAGCAGGAGGGCGTCACGGGCAGGAGACCGGCCAAGCTCCTCATCCCCTCCCTGCACGCCTACGGCCCCCCAGACCTCAGCCCCAGGTAAGGGTGGGACACGCCAGTGGCTCGTCCCGCTGCTGTGGGAGGCCACTGGGGATGGGGCAGAGGGGCGAGGGGGTGATGATGGCCAAATCTCACCCCCTCCCTGCCCTAGAGTTGTGGACGGGATTGAAGACAACGGGGAGACATCAGAGCCACAAACCTTCTCCTTCGATGTGGACGCCCCACTGCAGAGCGCGGCGAGGGGGTCCCCCACAGCCAGTACCCCCGGGGCGCGGGCTGGGGGGCTGCGGAGCTGGGGGAGCCCTCCGCCACCGGCCGTGTCCTCCCTGGCAGGGACCGAGGCGGGCGGCCCAGCCCTGGCCATGGAGGCGGAGGAGATAAAGCAGAACATCAGGAGGCTCAACCAGGAGGTGCGGCGGGGGCCGAGGGGGGACGCGGGGCCGGGGGTGTCCACCGGGGCTCACGGCTGTCCCCCCTCTTCCAGATCACCCACCTCAACCAGGAGGTTTCCCACCTCGGCCGGGAGCTGCAGAGCATGATGGAGCTGCTCCAGGGCCGCCTGGGCGCCCCGCCGCCCCCCCGGCCCCCGCCGCCCCCCTCGCCCCCGCCCGCGCCCCCCCGCTCCCGCACCCCCCCCCCCGCCAGCCCCCCGCCCCAGCGCTGCCCGCTCCGCAGCCGCTCGGCCCACGCCGCCGCCGGCCCCTGGGGACCCTGCCCGCCGCGGGGGGACACCCCCGGCCCCGACCCCCGCCCGGCCCCGGGCTCGCCGCCCCGCTCGCTGCCGCCCCGCTCCGCCCGTTCCTTCCCCGGCTGCTCCGCCGGCGGCCGCCCCCGCGCCCACCCCCAGCCCCGCTCCAGCTCCGCCAGCTCCCACTGACCCCGCGGCACCGGGGGACCCTCGCCCCGGGGGGGGTCCCTCGCCCGCCGCCCCGCCCCGCCCGCCTCACTGCCCGGGAGACGCCAGCTCCCGCCTGCCCCCGCTCACCGGGACCCCCCGGGAGGCGGCGCGGGGGGGGGGCCCGGGGGGGCAGTGCCCGACACCAGCAGGGATTTTGATACGGTTTTATACTCGTTGCCCGCGGAGGCTTTTGTACAACCGGGACCGGGACCCGCGGGGACTGTTCGGGGGCTCGGCGGGGCGCTGCGGCGGGTGCCCCGGGGGGTCGCGGCGGCTCCTGCCCGGCCCCGCGGTGCCGGCTCCCCGGTGATGCCGTTGCCCCCGCCCCAATGGGAAATAAAGTCTCTATTTTTCCAGCCCCGGCTCCGGGTGAGTCTCTTCCCGCCGTCCCGTTCCCCGCCCCCGCGCCGGTTCCCCCGTTCCCGGACCCGCGGGGATCCCGGTCCTCCGGACTACAGCTCCCATCGGCCCTCGCGCCGGGCGCGCAGTGACGTCACACCGCCCACCTCACGTGAGGCGTGCGGCCGGGAGGGGGCGGAGCCACCGCGGGGCGGGGCGCGGCTGATCGACAGGTGCCGCTGCCTGTGGGCGGCGGGCTGGGAGCGGAAGGGGTGGGCGGATCCGGAAGCGGAACGGGTAAAGGCGGAAGTGAGGGCCGGGGCCTGCGAGACTCACCTGCGGCGGGGGGAGCGGCGCTCCGGGCGGTGAGTGGGGCCGGGGGTGGCGGGGCCCTCTCGTCCCGCCCCGCCGCGGCAGGGCCGGGTTGTGGGGGCGCCGGGCAGGCGGGGTCCGGCAAGGCTCGGTGCCGAGCCCTGCCCCGGGCGGTGCCTGCCCTGGGGCTCCGGCTCCACCGGGCCCGTGCGCCGCAGACCCGGCTCCCCGGGAGCCCGGCCGGGGTGGGGGGAAGGCAGCCGGGGGCCCCGCGGTGTGAGCGGAGCGGGGCGAGGCCGGCGGGGTGTGGAGCGGGGCGGGGGGTGCCGGCCTTCGGGGCTGCCCGAAATAAACCTCCCGGCGCCGGGCCCCGGGCGGGCCGGTCCCGCTGGCGGCCCTGGCGAGGCGAGGGAGCGGCGGAGGGTGGTACCGGCCTGGTCGGGCGCCGTGCTGGACGGAGAGATCCACACGTCAAAGGTGACGGCCTCAGGCTCGAGGAGAACGTCACGTCGGCACCGCGGAGCCGCAGGTCTGAGCCTCCTTCGGGCCAGTTCCCTTCACCGGGAAGGGCTCGCTCAGCAGCCGGTACCGGTGCTGCTCTCGGTGTGTTGCCCCGGCCCCGCCGCTGTGTCCCAGCGCCTCTGTGCCTCTTGTAGCGATGACTGTGTGACAGTTAAATGGAATTTGGGGAAGGCGTGGCACCTGTAAGGACAGAAGTGGTACAATATTTAGTTGTAGTTTGTCAGCTACTGGAGCGGGAACAGAGACTCTGGAAGCCCGGCCGCGTTCCCGAGCGGAGAGCTGCTGAAATGAAGGACGGGGGTTTATCCACTGAAAATAGCTTCTAGGGGAATGGAGACTGTTCTGCATTGCTGCTGGTGACAGGCACAGCCCCTGTGCCCCCCATGGGGCATTTGTGAAGCGAATTGTGTGGTGCTGCAGGCTCTTGAATGAGGCACAGAGTCTGCAAGAATGCTTTGTAGCGTGTCTGGAAGGAAGCCCGGGCACGCTCGGGTGCAAGGGTGTCCTCTGAGCCTCAGCGTGGTGGGAGCAGCCACTGCCTGTAAACTGAGATCCCACAGAGGCCAGTAGTGCAAATGTGATTGTGAGCAACAGGTTTGTAGTGCTGAATCCCGGGAAAGCTGCCCATACTGTCTTCTGGTCATGTTCAAGGAGCTGCTAAAGCTCCTGGGGCTGGGTGGGGGCTGTGAGGAGCCCTGACAGTCATAGTTGCTCTCTGTGGACTGTGACTCTCGCTGTCACCGGCTCTGCCAGCGAGACCAAATGCAGTGTTGACCCCATCTCAGCTGACCTTTAGCTTGTTGCTTTTGTATGTGGCCATCGCAGTTCTGACCTTGACTGTTTCCAGGCGTGTAAGGAAATAAGAGGGAAGAGAGTTACACTGAGGTACTATTTTAAGTCTTACGTGGAACGACTCGCATCTACTATTCTTAGCTTTTTGTGTGATGGGTCAACATGTATTCGAGCTGCTCTGCTTACAGCATGACATCAATTCCACTTTGCACCACGCTAGGGCTCCTGAGCCGGCTCTGAGGGGAGGACTCTGAAGCTTGGTTGAGACCAAAAAAAGAATGATACTGATTCATGTTGGCCTGACGTGCCATGCTGTCTGAGTGAACTTTCTTGGAATATCCCATTAATATTTGCTGCTGCCTTGACTCTAAAAGGTGTTTTTTCTGTGTTTTTTTTTTTTCAGCTTAACTGGATAATAAGGTGAAAGAACTGTGACTGAAACAGGTGAAGAACTCAGAATAGTGTGTGTGTAGGCAGCTACAGGACAACATCACTGTTATTGTCCTCGGAGTGAGGAGAGCAGGTAAAGCACAAGTCTGTAGGGAGCTGTGAGATTAAGGAGAGCAACGCTTGGATTCGGTATCTTGGACATCTCTTCAGTCTCAATAGTGTGCCCAAAGTCAACTGCTTTCGTAGCAATACCTCTGGAGGCTAATGTAGCTGACCCGTGTTTTAAGGGGTGGGTCCCTTGAGGCTGCTTAAGGAGGTGCTGACACCCCTTCAGGTGAGGGAGCAGTATAGGAGATGAGATGGGGCTCTGGAAGAGGGGTTTAAGTTGCCAGAGAGCAGTAAGGGGGAGGCCAACTTGGTGTGTGGCTGTGAATAAGGTGCAATAAAACATCGGTCTAGTTTTACTATGAACAGTCGGGTTTAGGTCCATTTGCTTTACTGTGAAACCAGGAGTGGATCAGGCAGTGTCTGAAACACAACTGTCCAGTAATGTATTCGTACCTCGTGTGCTGGGCCAAATCTAATGGCTGTGATAAGTGGAATTATCTCCATCACAGCAAACCTCTGAGAGGGATCAGCTCTAGAATTGCTCTGGGCCCGGCTGGTCATTAACTCTTGGTCCCAACTTCTCAAACCAGCGTGTGTTTAGCGGAGGGTGCTCATGGCATCTCCCTGCAAAGGGAAGGGGAAAGAATGCCAAGTGCTTTCAGACACAGGAAATGAAATGGGAACGCTTCTAATGAAGTGGGTGTAGCCCACAGTATTTCGGTCAGCGTACTTAAAAGAGAGGAGAATGTAGAAATGTCGGAGTCAGCTGTTTCCTTCCCTTGGGGTATGAAGTTTGAAGTCCTCTTATGCAAGTTGTGTGGAGTTGTCAGAGTAACACTCCGAACGCGAGCCAGGAACAGTGAACCTTCCTGCAAGTGACAGTATCGGGGAGGAATAAAGTTTAATTAAAGTCCTAACAGGAGCACTTTCCTCCCCTGGAGCACAGGAATGAACTGCTGGAGTAGTTCTACATAAACAGATAAGAAAACACTGATTTTCATGTTTGCTTTTATTTGGTAGAGCTCCAAATAAGGAGCTGCCTGAAGCAAGAGATCTTTGTGCCGTCTGGAAAAGATATCATGAAGGTCACTGATTCTTTTGCAGTGAAGATGGCAGTTTTCTGCTTTGCATTGTTATTGATCCTGCGTTCTTGTTCCCAGAGTAGCCAGTGCTGTCTAAAGGCGCGTGTTGCTGGACATCTGGTCAGATGTCTTTTGAGGGTGCTGAGCAGTGGACGGTATCAGGAACAGGCGTTAAAATAACCTTGCCTGCAGAATTAAAAACTTGATGCTTTTGTTCAGTTTGCACTCCTGAGCCACTCCTTCAGCCTGGCCGTGCCTCGTTCCCCATGAAATGGGACTGGGCTCTTGCAGTATCGGGGGTAACTACTAGTAGGAAAGGCCTCCAAGAGGGAGCTGCTGAGAAGATGATGTGAAATGAAGGGGATGCAAAACTCTCCCACAGAAGTGTTCTGCTGCAATTTGTGCCTTGATAACGCTCGGTAGAAAGCTGCCACTTCTCATTCCACTCTTTTTAGAGCAATCTTTGCAAGTGTGTCAGTAGAGCTTGACCAAAGCAGTGCTGACAGCCTGCATTTACAGGTCTTCTGTCGCTCAGATCTGGTGTGGCCTCACTTGCATCATGTCAACACAACGGGGGGTTCGGTGGTTCTGGCTGGAACCTGAGTTCCAGTGTTATCCCGCTGCTTTCCTGGGATACGGGGCCAGGCAGAAGCACAGTGCCTCAGCCTGCCCTCACCGCAAGTCTCCCTGTTCGGCTGCGGTGATCTAATAGGACACTAACTGCAGTTTTAAAAGCAATTAGTCACACTACTCTGCAGAATTAAAACCCCCACTGGATTAGGCATGGAACTTCCTTGTGCTGCCAGTGTGACCAACACGGTAATGAGGCTTGTGCTGATACCCGGTCAACTGTCTTTGAGTGTTAAAAAGCTGTAGCTTGGAGGCAGCATCAGTAACTGTGATGTCTGTGTACCTCATGAGGCATTTTCAAGATTTCCTGCTAAAGGATAACACACCTGGGAAACCCCTCTGCGGGGCGTGTCTGCGATGGTTGGACTGGCTGGAGGAAGGCTTGAGGGAGCTTGTGACTCCCTTTGGCTGAAGTCCTGCACTTGTTGACTGGGTCATGCAGGCTGTGACCTGCGCCTCATCTTCCAAAGGATCAGCCTTGTAGGGTGCACGGGTGTCCCTGGCTTCAGAGTTGCCTGGCAGGTTTAGAGCTGACTTGCCTGGTTCCAGCAGGGGACATCCAGCAAGTGAGACTTGGGCTCGGACTGAGCAGCAGCTTTCCGTGACGATGTTCTGGGTGGATCGGAGCGTCAGGGTGTCTTGTCCACGTGTGACGCTGCCTGGTCAGGTCAGACCTTCGGTTTGGCCACTTGTGCTCAGCACTGGGCAGCAGCCTCAGTGGGCCATGAGAAGTAGCAGAGACTTGGCCTTCATTGCAGTTTCTCCTCTTGGGTTTGCCTTGCCTTGAAGGCTTTGTTAGCCCAGCTTTAGAGAGGACAGGAGGAAGATGGCTCCATCTCACTCTGCTTGGCCTTCACAAGGCTTCAGCTTGCTCTGGGGGGGGCTGGGGAGGTCTGGGCTGGGGGTGGCTGCGTTTATACCGACCTGCCAGCTTGGCCACGCTGGGTCGAGTGGGAGCTGTGGGGCAGTGGCCTTGAAATCTCTGATGATAGAATTGTTTGTGAAAAAGCTGTTTTGGAAAACAGCCGGTGGCTGGGGCTGCTTTGGAGGCCGTGGCTCTGCAGATGTCAGGGAACAGATTAAAAACATAAAAAGGAGTTGGTGTTGCAGATTCTACTCTACTCATAGCTACCAACAAAAAGGGATTTAACTCTTTGCCAATGTAAGTCCTATTTACCTCTAAATTAAAATGAGTGTGCCCAAATCTTTGGGAGGCACATTCTAAAGAGACTCTACAGAGAAGTTGTGACTTTAACTTACAGTGGTGTGACAGCCGCAGGAGGACTTCTGGAAGGGCTCTCTGAGCTGGTTTAGGGCCGTGAGTCTGTATTTTAAGGCTGTAGCACAGCTCCTGACAACTGCAGTGACCAGTTCCCCAGTTCAGAGCTGTTACTGGAGCTCCAGGTTACAGCCTGACTGATCAAGAGACTGAGTGTTCTTTGTTTGAGGAGGGAAGTGCGTGTTGTCTGTAGAAAGATGAAGTATTAAAATTGATGAGACTTTATGGGGCAGAGGGACTGGGGTCTGTACTTTGAGTCTGTTCCCTGGTTCGTCTCATGGGTAGGAGCTGGGTCTGTTATTCCTTCCTCTGTGGTGTGGGCCCTGCTGCAGTAGGGCCTTCAGAGTTTGTTCTTATTAATCATACGAATGTGTTGGGAAATCGGGTTGAGGCTCCATGCTCTGCTGCTCTGGGCTTGGGGGGTCTGTGTGTTGCTGTGGTGGGTCCCGCACTTGCTGCTGGTCCTGCTGGTGGAAGCTGCTGGTGACTCTGGGTCCCAGGGCTGGCTTGCCGGCCCTGGGTGAGAGTGAGGTAGCGAAGCTTCCTGCTGGCGGTGGCTCGCTGCCCATTCGGTGTTAGGTGAAGCAAAACCGCTCCATAACTTCAGGGGTGGGTTTGCCAAGAAATTCATGTAACGCTGTCAGCTATTTAACAAGATAAATACTTCACTGGGGCTTTTGTCTTGAGTATTTTGATTCTAAGCCAAGAAATCCCCAGTGAAATGGCCTCTTGCATAGCTGGGAGCAGAAGCAGCGCTCTTGGGTAAAGAGACTCGTCAGGGTTGGGTTTCTAAATACCGCCAGCTTTCAGAGTAGTCCTCGCTGCTGGGTAAGCGCAGGGCAAAAATATCAGATTCTGTAACTTCTGGCACCTTAAACTACCAGCTTCCCTGCGACAGGGAGGCTTGTAAAGCCGTTCTCATGCAGGGGTTAACACAGGGATCGGACAGTAATCGCCCGGTGGGGACTGGGGTGTTGTACTGGGCTGGTTCGTTTGAAACGGGCTCTTGTGCTATTCTCGAGCATCCTGCCAGCTCCGGAGACCTGCTTTCCTCTGGGTAGGCTGGGAATGCAGCAGTGCTGGCGTGTGCTTTGTTGTGTAGGGCACTCAAATTCCTGAATTCAATCCTCATGGGAGTGTATGAGCCCCTGCAGCAAATCCTGGGAAACGGGCAAGGTGTTGGGAGGAGTACAGACTGCAAAAGTGACAGACCTGGAGTGCTTGGCTGTTGGGCAGCATCCGGCACTGAGACTTGTCTTTGATCTCAAAGCAGAGGAGAGGCTGTTCCTGGAGTTTACAAGAAAAACCCGGGTACTTTTGCCTGTGTGACGCAGAGCTCCCGCGTGCGCTTCAGTGGGCAGGAGACGGGCAGGGCCAGCAAACAAACCAGCTCCTGCCTTCTTGTGGGGCTGGTGCCATCCCAGGCTGCTGAGTTCCACGTCAGAAGCAGCTAGCAGGAAAATTAATACTTGTTAATCTTGATTACATGAGTAGCCTATGAGATCCTCCCATCGCATGGTCTTGACTTGTTGAATTCGTACGTCAAGCTGTGGCTTCAGCTGCTTTCTCTGGTCTGCCCAGGGTCGCTGTTGTTGTTTCGGTCTGACCTGTGGCTGGATGTCCATGTTCTCCCGGGAGTGGGGAGGGCTGTGTGTCCCAGCCCCTCTACTGGAAACAGGGATGAGCAGCCCCCCAAGCGTGGGAGACGGCTTTGTTCAGCCCAGAGCACCCCCTGTTTCTCAAAGCGGTGCTTGCTGAGTGGGGTGGGCTGGTCCGGGCTGTGTGGCTCAGCCGGCTGTTCCCTCAGAAGCCAGCAGAGTTCTGTTCCTGGCAGGAATGTAGAAATCCTCAAAGGTGTTGGCATTAGCAAAAACTCATCCTCCTGCAATGGAGAGTCCTCGCTGGCTACAGCTTTGGTTGTCATTTCAATTTCAGTTATTTGGTCTCTTGTGAACATCAGGAGCAATGCTGAGCTGGTCACTGATCTTGTGTAGGTTCTTAGCCTGAGACCCCCAGTGGGATGGCTGCAGTTGGGGTCATCGGAACTGCATAAACTCCACCAGGCACCCTAAAGGTCTGGCAGCTTCTCGGGTGATCATGATGTCCTGCAGCCAAACTTCAAACCATCTTCAGATGATGATCAGGTTTTCCATAATTAGAAGTGGTCAAAGGCTGTAGCTGCTTGACTGCTTGCCCTGATCGGCAGCTCTCCGGGATAAGCTGGATGCAGGACACGCTTGCTTAATTCTGTGTGAGTTCATGTGGCACAACCAGATGGCAAAATGAATGGAGATCTGTGAAATATAGGTCAGGCTAAGACTTGAGGATGTCAACAGGCTCATTTCCTTGTTTTGCTCTGGGAATCACCCCTATCACGTTTCAGGAGCTCATAACTCAGCGGAGGATGATTCACGTGGCATTTAATGTGCAGAACGTTAGTCTGAAACAGTGGCAGAGCTTACGGGTTGCCGATGGACTGCCCTGGGTAATGAATACGAGGTTAAACCCGCAAAAGCAGTTCCCTTGCAAACGCTGGTTAGAGGAGAAACTCTAAAAGGTGGGAACCTTTTCAGGCTGGTAGCGGTGCTGAGCTGCTGGTGTGCCCCTCCAGTCTGGGGGTAACCAGGCTGCTCCTGGCCAGAGCTGTGAAATGCTGCTTCCTCACTGCCCAGCGAAACAAATTGCTGATTTGCTGCTTATCAGACTTCTCATCCTGTCAAAACAGCAAGTGTCCTTCCTCAGGAGAGGCGTGGGGGGGTGCTGACTCCGTTATTGGCCTTTGCAGGGACCCGGCTCCGAATTGCAGCTTCTCCACTGACGGAACCCAAGGCTGGGTGGGCTGCTCGGATCAAGGGCTTCTGCACAGCCCAGGCTGTGGGACCATCTCCCTGCACTGAAGTTACTCCTCCTGGTTTCTTCCCCACCTGCTGGCTTCAGTGAGCAGCACTCGCTTCACAGGAGGTTCTGACTTGCCCCCTGGCCACAATTTGATCTGAGTGTCTGTCGGTCAGGGTGTGCTCAAGTGCTGTTGTGTTTGGAGAGCTGGAAGGTTCTCCAGCCATGATATGATGGGCTGTCCCTCGGGACGAGCGCTCAGGCTGAAACGGCTGGAGGTTTCCTATCAAACTGTGGAATTGAGTGAAACTTGAGCCATAGTTAAAGTCTCCTCACAGCATGTAAACTTTGCTTTGCTCTGGAAAGCTGGTGTTTGAGACCCTCTTTGGTGAACCTCAGTGCTGAGTCTTGTTCACTGCATGTGCTGCTCCACTTCAGGCCCAGTTTAACTTGCTTTAAGCTGCTTATTCATAGGAATCTGGTATTTGCTGGGTGTGCTCTGAGCATACCCAGGCTTTCCTTGGGGGTACACTGGGAACAAGGAGAAACTGGCTTTTGGGGGATTGGTTTTTTTTTTTGGCAGTTGTCCCTGTCAACAAGGAGCTTGGGTTGTGCAGGGAAAGTGCAGATGCAATCAGTTGTAGCATTTCTCATTGACAGGAAGTGGGAGTTGTGATGAGAACAGGAAATATGCCTAAATCTGTGTAACTGAAAGCGCTCCCGTTCCCTGTGTGCAGCTGAGAAGTGGTTAGGGAGGCACCGAGACTTCCCTGGTGGCTGGTGATGGATGTCAGACAGCTTGTCCTGCTGCTCTCACCATGGTTCTGGGCTTCCGCACAGCTCGAGAGCTCAGGTGCTGGGGAGGTGGGGTGGCAGTTCTGGTCAGGGGCGATGCTGCCTCTTTGTGCTGCTCAGCGAGGCTGGGTCTGAAGGACCTTCTCATGAAGAATGTGGCCAGTAGCCTGGTGGCCTGGAATGATGTGGGATAAGGGGAATAAGGCAGCTGGGATGGGGTGTGGGAAGCATTTGGTGGTGCCTCTGTGTTTGGACCAAGCTGTGGAGCCCCTTGTTGGGTGGGAAGAGCTGCTGGGGGTCTCTGCATATGTAGCCCGTGCCCAGAGAGGGGCTGCTACTGGGTGCCTCTCCTGTGCTGGCTGCGTGCGTAGCAATGCAAGGGCCCTTTGTCCGAGTGCCTTGTGACCTGAGGGACTGACACACGGAACCGCTTCCCGTAACGGCTTACGTGTGGCACTTGCACATCTCTGTATGGTGTTGTAGTCCCGAGCTGCTGCCTTGTGAACTCGGGGAGGAGGAAGGAGCTAAAGGTCAACCTCAGTTACCTCCATGAACTGTGTAATTGTTGTTTTAATAGACGAAGCTCTAATAACACCAGTTGGGGTGCTGGCTGTTCTTTCCCTGCCTCACCCTAGCAAGGTGTGTGCAATGTCCATGCATAGTGGGAGTGCTGGAGGGCCTACTGGTGTGGGGGGGAAAGCTTGTGTCACCAGTACCCTTTCTCCAGGGGGGCTCGGGAGACTCAAGATCCTGCTGAAGGAGCTGGTGACGGACAGAACCTGCCCGATGTGCTGTGGTGCATGCAGGGGATAACTTTCCACTGTGGGAAGGAGTCACCATCTGCCTGTGCTGATGGTGGCTGCAGATCAAACCCACCCTCCAGAACTGGTACGGCAGGTCCAGGAGTGTGTCATTAACTCTCACCTCTTCTTCCAGTTGCAACCTGCCTCCAGGTGGATCCCGGTGCAGAACCTACAGCATCCTTAACTCTTGGCACTCCTGCACTTAGGCCACCATGGCAGGTCGAGGTGGAGCTGCTCGACCGAACGGACCAGCCGCTGGAAACAAAATCTGCCAGTTTAAACTTGTCCTCTTGGGAGAGTCGGCAGTGGGGAAGTCCAGCCTCGTCTTGCGCTTCGTGAAGGGGCAGTTCCACGAGTACCAGGAGAGCACGATTGGAGGTGAGTGCCAACTCCAGAGGCCCGTGGCTGGAGGATGCCACCTCACTAATGCAGTCTGGGGGTATCAGAAGTAAAAACAGTGATTTCAGTCTGGTGTGGAGTTCTTGCTATAACTAGCCAAGCAGCTAATGCCTTGCCTCTTGGGTTACCACTTGTTTGTTGGTGTGAAGATCAGCACAGCAGAGAATGATGCTATGGCAACCATGCACGCTGCCTCCAAGGCGTTGTCACTTCCAGTGCTTGAATTCCTCCTAATTAGAACTGAGGCTTCCAGCGTTTATAGCCCTTAATTATCTTTTCAGACCATGACCTGGGATTTTAGGGTTGTTTCTAGCCCAATACTGTTAACTACTTCCACAGCTCTTTCAGATCTAGTAGTTCTTTAGCTTGAAGTCATTAACATGGTGTCGCCAATCAAAGGTCAGTCAGCACCCGGGTCTCTGGGCAGCAATATTAGGTGTGTACTGAGAAAAGGCTTGATTTATCCCCATAGTAACCCGTGTGGGGAGTTAGTAGAGCTGTAATTACAGCTGATGGGCAAGTGGAGCCTAATGCTGTGCTGCAGAGGGCTGTGTGGGCTCTGCTGTTCTGCTTCAGGCTGTACCTGAGGCTGGTTGCCTTTATCCCAGGTGTAATGTGTGGTTTTGTACTCGCTGGAACAAGAAAATAACCAGTTGCTAAACTGGGGAGTGCAGTGTAACGGGGCTGAGTTCAGTGCCTTGGCACTGGGGTGCTCCCCAAAGCTGATCCTGGCGACGCAGGGAGAGGAGGCCACTGGGCAAGGGACTAGCTGCTCTGGTGGCCATCTGCTGCCTGGGCTCTCACAGCCATGTTCCTGTTGGCTGTGTGGTGGCTCTTGGGTTCCTGTGTGCAAGGAGCTAGATGGCAGAGCGGAGCTGTGACTCCCCCAGCAAGTGGCACTGCATTGGCCTCTGTCAGGAGCTTCTGCTGGCCCCCAGGCAAAAGCAGGACTGCCTGGAGCTCCTGGCACTCGCCGCAGGGGCTCTGCGGCCGGAGGGAAGGCAAACATGCACCTTTTCTTCCAGCTGCCTTCCTGACACAAACGGTCTGCCTGGATGACACAACGGTGAAGTTTGAAATCTGGGATACAGCGGGCCAGGAGCGGTACCACAGCCTGGCACCCATGTATTACCGGGGGGCCCAGGCAGCCATCGTTGTCTACGACATCACCAACACAGTGAGTACCACGGGGGCTGAGGGTCGGGGGGGCGGCTGCTGCTTCCCCTCGGTGCCCTGGGAGAGTTGAGGAGCAGAATCTCCTGAAAACTGTTAAGTTTCTTCCTGGGTCCTGCCCAAGGCTGTCTGGGCTGATAAAGGATCCTGCTCCAAAGTGCTGCAGAGGCAGAACGCTGCTTACAGGAAAGACTTGCTCTAATCATATCTTCACTGTGGATTAATAAGGGGCTGCCCTTCCTGACTGCTGCCTCCTGTTTGCTTCCAGGACACATTTGTACGAGCCAAGAACTGGGTGAAAGAGTTGCAGAGGCAGGCTAGCCCCAATATTGTAATTGCACTAGCAGGAAACAAGGCAGACCTTGCTACCAAGAGAGCTGTGGACTTCCAGGTGAGTGGGAATCCAGAGCAGTTCTTACCTGAGTGGGTCAGGAAAGCAGCTTTTAGCTTAGGTGGGGGAGAGGGTGGCTCCGTGAGGGGGAGTGGAAGTCAAGATTTCTGCTGCTGAGGACCCCGGGATGCCTCGCAGAGGAATTGCCTTTCTCATGCTCTCCTTCCATAGCACTTGTAGCTCTTGTTGGTAATAATTATGATGAATGTGGGGAAATAAGGCCTGCAGAGCACAAGTGTCTATCTCTGGTCTTGTCTGGGGTTGCTTTCAGCAGTGTCCAAAACGGCATCTTCTAGATACAAGACACGTGAAGGATCATTCCCAGCTTGTTCTCTGCTTTTGCAGCTCTTGCCTCGTCTCAGGCAGGCTGTGGAGGAGGTGCTCTTATCTCAGAGCTCTGCCCAGGGTTGCTGGTGCCACACTGACAGCATGCGCTGCTCTCCCAGACCACCAAAGTGCATGGTGTTGTGCTGCTGGGGACACGCTGTGTCTACTGGGACACCAGCCCTGCAGCGCTGGCAGGGGTCATGCCCCCAGGCATGGCCAGGGGATGGGGCGGGATGTCGGGCCTGGGGTGGGACAGGGTGTTTTCGGTGTTTAGTTGTCCGGTGAGTGAAGCGTGTGCAGGCTGCTGGGGCCTCCCTTCAGCAGGGTGCTGTCACCGCTCTGATGTCCTTGTTTGTAGGATGCACAAACATACGCAGATGACAACAGCTTGCTGTTCATGGAGACGTCGGCAAAGACAGCGATGAATGTGAATGAAATCTTCATGGCAATAGGTAACAGCCTGCGTGGAGAGGGGGTGGCTGGAGTGGCTCTGGGCGCCAGCAGCCCGCTGGGAACCCTGGGAGCTCCCATCAGCCAGGGTCTGGAAGCTCTTACTGGAGTCTGTGACCAGTTTGCTGTGGTTCTGTGAATGGTCACTCCCTGGGGGTTTTGGCTTTTTCCTTTTGCCCGGCAAAGCCTGTTCCCTCTCCCTTTATCTGGGGGGGTGAGTGAGGAAGGAGCAGGATTGATGACAGCGGGGACTAGAAGTAGGGTGGTTTGCTGTACTGGTGCTGCCAGCGCTGCCCAGGCCCACAAAGAGGGGAGGGCTTGGGCTGGAGCAGGGCTGAGCCCGGGCTGCGCTGGGGAGATTGGCCTCTGTCACGGAGCCCATTGGCATCGTCTCTCTTTCTAGCCAAGAAACTGCCAAAAAATGAACCGCAGAACGTTCCTGGTGGCGCAGGGAGGAATCGGGTGGTGGACCTTCAGGAGAGCAGTCAGCCCAGCAGGAGCCAGTGCTGCAGCAATTGAGCAGCCGCTCCCGCCGACGGAGCCCTGGAATGAGGTGACTGGAACCCACGCTAACAATCGCACTTACCGTAGAGCGGCTGCGCCGGCGGCCGCTGTGATTTCTCCATCCCTTTCTGATCATAGGCTGGAGGGAGTTCTTCCACCTGGCACCTTTCTGTACAAATACTAATTCAATTCTAAGTCTTAAGTCACTTTTTTAATATATGAACTTCTGCTCTTCCCTCTTGCTGGTGGTGGTGGATGCGTGGCCCGGTGTCTGCCCGGCAGCTCCTCCTCCCGGGGGGCAGCGCCCGGGTCCCACCTTCTGTAGCTCACTATTGGAAACAAAGGGATACTGAGACCAGACAGCCTTGTTTAAAATGACCCGTGTGTAAAAGCTAAGGCTAATACCAGTATGAAACGCCTAGAACAACCACTAAACTGTAGCATTAGAGTGACAAACTCTGGCTTTTCAGCCACTTATTGACCAAATCACTTACGAGTATTCTGGGGTGGGGCAGAGGGAAGCAAAACTGGTTTCTTCTGTATTTTGTATTGTATGTTTCTTCATGTAACCAATCAGTATCTTGTCAATATAGTACATACAACGAGCTGCCTGTTGTCTTTATTTGTGTTGGACTCTAGCATGCCAACTCTTTTTTTTTTTTTTTTTCTATCTCCGGTTCTGTCGTAATGCACTAATCCTGTTGCAACTTTTTGCAAAGATCTTGTATAGAAATTTGTCCTTTTTTTGATGGTTGTGATGCCACTAATGTTGTTATCCCTACTCTAGTGTGAATACACATGGTTTACTGATGTACAGAGGTGGGGTGGGGGAAACCTCGGATGACTTGTCCATGGAAACAATATGTATTGCAAAAGCCTGTAATTCCACACAGTGTGAAGGGAGGTATTAAAACGGCTTCTGTTGCCAGACTCTAACTGATGTTGGCTGCTGCCTAGTGCCTAATGCAATGTCTCATGCACACTGGTGTTTAAGAGGAACTGTCAACTTAGTCTTCATCACAAACTCCAGTTTTGTGTGATTAAAAAAAAAAAATAATAATTTTTATAAACCTATCACAATCAGCAATGTTCATGTTTCTTAATCAGCTCGAGCCAGAAGGGGAGCGGAGCAGAGCACAGCAGTTGTGCTGGAGGCAGCTTGTGGGGTGTGTGACACCCAGCTGTTCCATAGGGGTGTGTTTCTGCTGTGGGCAGGAGGAATGGGGGGGGCTGTCCCCAGACCCCTGCCCCGTCTGGGCTCCCTCCAGGGGCAGGAGCTCCCCATGGTCTGGCTGCAGGGGCTGGGTGAGCTGGTGGGGGCTCTGCCGTGGCATGTGAAGAAGTTTGAGGTAAATAGTGGGGATTTTTAATTGTCTAATAGTTCTAGGGAAACTGTCTGCAGCTCAAGGTGGGGGGAGCAGCGTGAAAAGGGGTCAGGCTTAGGAAGTGTGTGCTCAGGTAGGAATGACCCGAATGGCTCTGTCGTGGGAGGGGGTGGCTGGGGAAGATGCTGCTCTCCTGGACTCGCATCCTCACACCCGGGTCAGACCTGGAGTCAGTGTGGAGAATGGCAGCTCCCAGCGCTGTGCCTGGTGGGGGGAGCCTGGAGATGGGGATGTGTGTGAACCCCCTGCCTCTCCCCAGCTCCAGCTGCTGGAGCTCTGCCAGAGCCACAGCCACGGTGTCACCGGGCTGGGCTTGTGGTGTCGGGGCTCCCACAGCTCTGCTGAGTACCTGCCAATAAAGATGTCTGTGTGAACAGCCTTGGCTTGTGTGGGCTTCATCCTCTGTCTGAGGCCTTGGTCTCTTTAACTCCTGCTGGATTTCCTTAAAATCCCTGAAGCAAGAAGGGTCTGGAGTGACTCAGTGACTGAGTTCCTGCTGCCTGCAGCCTGGGCTGCCTGCGGTGTGTGGACTCCAGCGGCCTCAAACAGCCTTCGCTCACCTGGTACCATGGGTGCTGCTTGTTTCCAGCCCCTGCTTGTCTGCCCGAGGAGCTCAGGACCCTGCGGGACATCTGAGGTCTCATCACCTCCACTGTGGCTTGGCCCGATGCTGCATGTTTCCCAGGCAGCGAGAGATGGACCTCTTGGAGAAGGGCTTCCCCAGTCCCAACTCTGAACAGTCTTGTGACCACAGCACGAGGTGCTGTTGCCATCTGCTGGCTTCTGGTACTCAGTTCCTGGTTGACAGGGCTTCATTTCTGGGTCTCCTGTGACAAGGAGACCTGTGGCACCCAAAGGGCTGTCCTGCTGCTGCCTTTTCCCCTCAGCTGCGAGGACTCGGTGTCGGGCTGGGGACCGGCTGCCTGGCGTGTGGCAGAGCTCCCTGGAGTGGAGCCTCCTCGCTGCTGGCACCGTCCTGCCACGGGGAAGGGCTGGCTGAGCTCAAAGCAGCTTTAGCACAAGCAGGCAGGCGTGCCTGCTGCCTGCCCAGGCCTGAGCGTGGGTCTTCATGGTGCTACACACCAGGCCTGGACATGGGCTTCACCCTCCCTGCCCCTGGGAGCTCAGAGGGGGCTCCAGCAGCCCCTTCTCCAGTTGTTTGGGGGAAAGTGTGGCTACAGCGGGGGCACCCTATGCCCAGCCAGCCCCTCTGGCACCGGCCAGGGCATGAGGGGCTGTGGAGCTGGTGCAGCTGCTGACAGCAGTGTGAAGAGGGGGTGAAGGCAACCTGCCTGGTCCCCAACAGAGCTGCCTCTGCCCTGGTACAGGTGAGTGAGGCTTCCCCTGCCCACTTGGGAGTTTCCTGCATCCCCCCAACCATAGTAGTAACGTCTCATGGATCCCTCCCCTCACTCTGGAGGCCCCGTTTTATGCTGCGCTGGGGCACCAAGAAAGGTTCTTCCCTCCCTGTGCATCCAGCCCAGCCTTCCCTTCAATCGACACCAAGAGAACACAAGCAAGATCTACGCAAAAGAATTTTTATTGGATACAAAAACATTCCAGTATATTGAAAAAAATGACATCATTGCTGATGGAGCTTGTCTGGGCTAAATCCCGAGACTTGCTGCTGTCTGCTCTGGTCCTGCCGCAGGCCTTCAGTTCCCTTCCCGTTACACTCAGGCTTTCTTGGCGGCTGCGTCCTCGGAGGCTGGTCCGGGCTGTGGGGCTGCAGGGCAGACCTGGATGGGCACGCTCCTCTCGGGGGCGGCCGGCAGGGCCAGCCGGGGGGCCTCGATGCGCAGCTGCCCCTCCTTGGACAGGGAGCACGTCAGCGCCTCGGCATCCACCTCCTCGGGCACGTCCCACTCCCGCTTCAGCACCTCGTACTTGTAGGAGAAGGAGCCCTTCTCATCCGTGCTCTGCGTCTCCTTCTGCCCCACCAGCACCACCTTCCTGCCCACCACCTTCACCGACAGCTGCTCGGGAGTGAAGTTCTTCACGTCCTGGCAGATGGAGAAGCCCTCCCCGGAGCCCTGGGCCAGGGTGGTGCTGGTGCTCGGGGCTCGCTCCATGGCGGTGGCTCCTTGGCTGGTCAGGAGCTGCTCGAAGCTGCTCATGAACTCCCGAGCTTTCTCCATCTCCTGCTGCAGCTCGGTGAAGATGGTCTCTGCGTGCGGCCAGAGGGTCCTCACTGTGCCCAGCCGGGTGGCAAGGGAGCTGGAGGCGAATGGTGCGAGGTGCATCCGGCAAAGCATCTCTTCTTCTGCTGCTGCTGTTGCTGCTGCTGTTGCTGCTGCTGTTGCTGCTGCTGCTGCTGCTTTCTCTCTGTTCTCTCCTCGGAGCGATCTGTCCCGCTGCTGCCGCCCGCGGCTTTTATTCCCCTTCCCGGGAGGAGTGGCCTCGTCCCGTACATCACGTCATCCCCCGGAGAAGAGCTCAGCTCTTTCCAGCCCGTTCCAGCGCATTCTTGTTACTCACCCGTGAGGCGAGGCACCGCTGACGTCGCGCCCAACATACCTTCGCCCTTAGTCCTGCAGCTCTGCTCCCCTGGCTTATAATTAGCAGCATCACCTCAGCCCCTGAGCGGGATGCCTGAGCCACCTCTGCCAAAAATCTGTGGCCTTTCTACTTCCCAGGCAGGGTACAGGGCTGGGCTCCTCTCCTCCCTGCCTTCCCCCCCGCTCGCCTGTGGCCCGTCCCCCCACATCTGTAAGGCAGGAGAGTCCCTCTGCCCCCCGCCCCATTTGCAGGACCCTCAGCTGCCCGGGGGGGGGGTCCCCCAGATGAGACCAAAAGCCACCCCAGGGGGTGCCGAGGGGGCTGGGACAGGATGGCAGGCGGCCCCTGGGGCGGGGGTGGGGGAGCATAGAAAGTGCGAGAGGCGTCTGGCAGCGGGTGACGTAGAGCACGTTGCTTTAGGGGTGGGACTGTCCCCGTGGTGGCTGAAGTGACACGCTCCTGGCACAGCATAACCTGCCCTCTGCCGAGCCCCCAGCGCGGGGGGCTACGGGGAGGGCTTTGGTCGCCCCCCCGGCCGGGTGTCCCGTGGGTGCTGCTGCATCACGGTGCCTCTGCAGAAACCCGAGCTCCCGGCGGTGACTGCAGGTCCCTATTTGCGGCGTGTGACTCGTCCCCAAAAGCAGGCGCTGCTATTTTGGCTGGCGGATAATCAGCCTCTCAAAAATAGGCGATGGCTCCAGGAGGGTGCGTGGGGAGAGAGCGTTCTGGAAGGGGCACACCCCTGGGAAGGGGAGGATAAAACCCGCCGCTCCCCAGCCCCAGCCCAGCACCGCTTCAGCCCCTGCACCCAGCGGAGCCGCAGAAGCGCCGGGAGCACACACACGCCGGGAGCACACACCAAGAGCACACACACGCCGGGAGCACACGCCGGGAGCACACAGAGATGCTTTGCCGCCTGCACTTCATGCCTCCCACCTCCAGCTCGCTCTTCCCGTGGCTGGGACCCGTCCGCACCCTCTGGCCAAATCCAGGCACCCTCTTTGCCGAGCTGGAGCGAGAGCTGCGGCTGGAGATGGAGAGGGCTCGGGAGTTCATGAGCAGCTTCGAGCAGTTCCTCACCAGCGGCAGCAGCCCCAGCCGGATCGGCATCACCGCTGAGCGAGCCCCGAGCACCAGCGTGGCCCTGACTCAGGGCTCCGGGGAGGGCTTCGCCGTCTGCCAGGACGTGAAGGACTTTGCGCCCGAGCAGCTGTCGGTGAAGGTGGTGGGCAGGAAGGTGGTGCTGGTGGGGCAGAAGGAGACGCAGAGCACGGATGAGAAGGGCTCCTTCTCCTACAAGTACGAGGTGCTGAAGCGGGAGTGGGACGTGCCCGAGGAGGTGGATGCCGAGGCGCTGACGTGCTCCCTGTCCAAGGAGGGGCAGCTGCGCATCGAGGCCCCCCGGCTGGCCCTGCCAGCCGCCCCCGAGAGGAATGTGCCCATCCAGATGGGGCCGGCAGTGGACCAGCCGGCAGCCAGCACTGACGACGGAGCCGAGCGGGCCAAGGCGTGACGGGGAGCAGTGGCAGGGCCGGGCTGAGCCTGGCTGTTGGGGCAGCTGCTGGCTGCAGAGCGGGAACTCACCAGGGTTTGTGTGACAGCCCGGCGGGGGGGTGTCTCTGCCCAAAACATGTAGCTTTTTTGATATTTAATAAATATTCCTGACTTTTATTTACGTGTTTGCTGGTCTTGCCTGGCCCTGGGCTTTGCAATTCTCCTGGCTGTGCCCACACAGCAGGTGGCATGTCCCTGCTGCCGTGTCCCTGGCACCTCTCCCCAGCCCTGCCGTGGCGGAGGAGGTTGTTCGAGGGGCTCCAGCTCACGCAGGGTGCTGAGCATCCCCGGGGGGACCCTGAGCACCCCCCTGGAGGACCCCGAGCATCCCCCCAGGAGGCCTTTGGGGTCCGACCCCCATTCTCGGGATGGTGCTGGGACACTCCCCTGTGGTAGCCACTGGGCCACCAGCCGTGCGGTGCCGGGCCAGCATCCCCCGTGCCGTGCCAGCATGCCCCCTACTATCCCCCCCCGCTCCCTCTATTGCTGGCACCTTCCAGGCGCTGCCCGCTCCTTCTCCGCCCAGCCTGCCGCCAAGCCACGCCCCTCAGCGGCCAAATGGGCGTGGTCTTCCCATAAATGGACGGACTGGGGGCGTGTTCCCATCGGGGTGGGCGGGCACACGTCCGAGCCGGGGCGGAGCCAGACTCCATATTAGGCGGAGGAGGCGGGGCGAGGCGACGTAACCACACACCCCCCGTGTTTACAGTTAGGAAGCGGGGCGCGGTAAGTGGGGGGGCGTGGCCTCGGCCCATATTTGGCGTAGTGGGCGTGGCCGCATTCCATATTTGGAGGAGGCTGCGCGGCGTGCCCTTACAGAGCCGAGCACCGCCGAACCGAGCCCGGTACCGGTTACCGGAGGCGGGGGGGGGGGGATCCGCCGGGGAGCGATGGCCCCACGCCTCCGGCACCTCCCCGGGAGGGGGTGTCGGGGCGGTCGGTCTCCATCGGGCCCAGACCCCGACTCTCTTCGGCCGGTTCACGCCGCCCGCAGCCCCGGGCGGGAGCTCCGCTCCCGCCCGGGGCTGCGGGCGGCGTGAACCGGCCCCGGGGGCACCGGATTCACCCCCCCCCCCCCCCGTGATGGACTACCGATCCCGGCGTGCCCGGCGCGCAGGCGCAGTTAGCGCGGAGCGCACGCCGGGCCCGGCATGGCGGAGCCGGAGGCCGCGCAGCCCGGGCGGCCCCCACCGGGCCCGGGAACGGCGACGGGGAGCGGTGGGGCTGGAAGCGGGGGTGGAGGGGGAACGGCGGCGGCGGCAGCAGGAGGAGGAGGAGGAGGAGGGTCTAGTGATCCGGCGCGGCCCGGGTTGAGCCAGCAGCAGCGGGCGAGCCAGCGCAAGGCGCAGGTGCGGGGGTTCCCCCGCGGCAAGAAGCTGGAGAAGCTGGGGGTCTTCTCCGCCTGCAAGGTGGGGTGCACCGGCACCGGAAGGGACCGGCGGAGGGGAGAGGTGTAGGAGGAAGGGGGGAAGGAGAGGGGTGCTGGGTGGTGGAGGGGGGGGGTGCAAGGATGTGCATGGGTGGGGGATGCAGGAGGAGGGTGCAGGATGCGGAGGAGGGGGCTGCAGGGACACGTGTGGCTGAGAGATGCAGGGGAGGGGTGCAAGGGATGCAGGAGGGGGGTGCTGGGCCATGCATGGGGTGCAGGAGGGGGTGCAAAGACATGCATGGGTGGGGGATGCAGGAGGGGGGTGCTGAGCTGTGCAGGGGGTGCAGAAGGAGGATGCAGGGCCGTGCAGGAGGGGGGTGTGGGATGTGCATGGCTGGGGGGTGCGGGAGGAGGGTGCTGAGCTGTGTATGGGAGATCCAAGGACATCCATGGGCAGGGGCTGCAGGATCCTGGGGCTGCACCACGGGGAAATGTGGGAGAGTGTTGGGGTGCTGGGTCATGCAGGGTGGGTGCTGAGGAGAGCTGGGAGCTGGGGTGGGTGGGACGGGTGGAGGAGGATTTGTTGTTGGGGGGGCTGTTTGGCTGGAGAAGGCGGCAGCCGTGGCACAAGGCAGTGACAGCCTCTCCTGTCCCTCCTCCCAGGCCAACGATGCCTGCAAGTGCAATGGCTGGAAGAACCCCAACCCTCCCACCGCCCCCCGCATGGACCTGCAGCAGCCAGTGACCAACCTGAGCGAGCCCTGCCGGAGCTGCAGCCATGCACTGGGTAACCCCCCTGCCCGAGACCCCCCTGGGGGGGGAAGAGCTGTGCTGACCCCCTGGTCTCACTGCGGCTCTCTCTCCGCTGCAGCGGACCATGTGTCCCACCTGGAGAACGTCTCAGAGGAGGAGATCAACCGGCTGCTGGGCATGGTGGTGGACGTGGAGAACCTCTTCATGTCAGTGCACAAGGAGGAGGACACGGACACCAAGCAGGTGTATTTCTACCTGTTCAAGGTGCGTCTGGGGCTGGGCACGTTGTGTGAGGTCCCTCAGCGTTGCCGGGGAGCTGGGGCTGCTCTCCTGGGAGCTGTGGGCTGGGGCTGTGACCTGTCCTGCCAGCCCAGCTGGAGGCCTGAAACGCCCACCCTGTGCTGGGGGCAACTGCTCTCCTGGCCCTGAGTTCCCCTGGGAGGGGGGGTTCCTCCCCCCATGCTCCGAAGTGGATGCTGGCACCTCCCTGGCTCCATGTGCCTGGTTCTTGGGACATCCATAACCGTGTCCCACGGTGTCCTCGCAGCTCCTGCGGAAGTGCATCCTGCAGATGAGCCAGCCTGTGGTCGAGGGGTCTCTGGGGAGCCCTCCCTTCGAGAAGCCAAACATCGAGCAGGTGAGGCGACTGCTAGGCTCACGCCTTGCACTGAGGACTTGTCCTGTTCTGCTGCTCTTGCACGGTCCCCTCCCTCTTTGGGGGGCAGCACCTGACGCCCTTCCACCGCCCCTTCCTCTCTCCAGGGAGTCCTGAACTTCGTGCAGTACAAGTTCAGCCACTTGCCGCCCAAGGAGCGACAGACCATGTACGAGCTCTCCAAGATGTTCCTGCTCTGCCTCAACTACTGGAAGCTGGAGACGCCATCCCAGTTCCGGCAGCGCTCGCAGAACGACGATGTGGCCACCTACAAGGTCAACTACACGAGGTGAGGGCGGGAGGGGGTCTGAGCCAGCCAGCTGGGGGTCTGCCCCCTCTCCTGCCCTGGTATGGGGCTGATCCTTGGCTCCCGGGGTCTTCACCTCTCTGAGGCGAGGAGAACAGGCGTCCAGTGGGAAGGCAGCTTCCAAATAATGTCAGCCGTGACACCCCCAGATGCCTCCTCCCCTCGTCCCTGCTCCCAGCAGTGTATTCCCAGGTGGGATGCGGATGCTCTGGGGTCGCTGGTCCCAGCCCCGTCACTGCAACGTGTTCCTGTCCCGTAGGTGGCTGTGCTACTGCCACGTGCCGCAGAGCTGCGACAGCCTCCCCCGCTACGAGACTACCCACGTCTTCGGGCGCAGCCTCCTCAAGTCCATCTTCACGGTCACCCGCCGGCAGCTGCTGGAGAAGTTCCGGGTGGAGAAGGACAAGCTGGTGCCGGAGAAGCGGACACTGATCCTCACCCACTTCCCCAAGTAGGTGCCCAATTCGGGGATGGCTGCTCCGTGGGGAGGCTCCCTCCCTGGGGACACTCCTACACCGAGCGTGATGGCCTGCGCTCCCCACGGTGAGCGGAGCCGTGGGGCTGTGCGTGCCCTGATGTGCTGCTCCCTGCCAGGTTCCTGTCCATGCTGGAGGAGGAGATCTATGGCGAGAACTCTCCCATCTGGGAGGCCGATTTCACTGTGCCGGCCGCGGAGGGTGCCCAGCTGGTGTCTCGCCCAGGTATCTTGGGGGGCAGCTCCCCCAGCTCAGGGGCTGTAGGATAAAGGACTGAGGTGTGGGTGAGCCGGTGGCGGTGGCTGGGCTGCCACAGCCTGGCGAGCTGCTTTCTGACAGCCATGGGCATCGCTGGTCTCTTCCAGCCGCCGTCAGCACCGTGGCTGTGCCCACCACTCCGCTCTTCAGCAAGAAGCTCAGCAACAGCAGCTCTGCCGTGAGCATGGACGCCAGCACCCCCGAGCCCCTGCCAGGTAGGGCCGGCGTGTGCCTGATGCTGGAGCTGGCATCTTCCTCGGCACCTCCCGGTGCTGGATGTGCCGCTCTGCTCCGCTCCCTCCCCAGGGGAGAAGCGGAAGCTGCCCGAGAGCCTGACGCTGGAGGATGCCAAGCGGATCCGCGTCATGGGAGACATCCCCATGGAGCTGGTGAACGAGGTCATGCTGACCATCACGGATCCCGCTGCCATGCTGGGCCCCGAGGTATGGGGTGGGGGGCACTGAGGTGGCACCGGGGCTCTCCAGGGCTCACTGCTTTCCTGGTGTGCTTGCGACCTGGCTGGGCTGCCCCGTGGAGGGTGTGCGGGGGCCGGTGAAACCCCCTGCACCCCTCAGACCAGCCTGCTGTCGGCGAACGCGGCGCGGGACGAGACAGCCCGGCTGGAGGAGCGCCGCGGCATCATCGAGTTCCACGTCATCGGCAACTCGCTGTCGCAGAAGTCCAACAAGAAGATCCTGATGTGGCTGGTGGGGCTGCAGAACGTCTTCTCCCACCAGCTGCCCCGTATGCCCAAGGAGTACATCACTCGCCTCGTCTTCGACCCGTGCGTGGCTGGGGGGCACGGGGGGGGCCGGTGTGGGGGGCTGCCCTCTCACCCTCGGCCGTGCTGCCCGCAGGAAGCACAAGACCCTGGCACTGATCAAGGACGGCCGAGTGATCGGGGGGATCTGCTTCCGCATGTTTCCCACCCAGGGCTTCACGGAGATAGTCTTCTGCGCCGTCACGTCCAACGAGCAAGTGAAGGTGGGAGTGGGGGGGCAGGCGGGGGGCACGGCTCGGCATGAGGGTCCCTGGCACCCCAGAGTCGGGGCTGCAGGGTGGGGAGGAGCGAGGCAGTGGGGGGCAGGATGGTCTCACTGTAGCTGGGACAGCAAGGGGTGTCCCAGCCCCTGGGGTAGCCAGGCCTGCTCAGAACTAGCCAGCCTTCCAGCTGCCTGTGTCCATGGGTGGGGGGGGGGGCCGTGTGTCCTGTCTGACTTGGGCTGCCTGGGGGGGCTTCTTGTCTCATGGTGGCTCCCCCAGGGCTACGGAACACACCTGATGAACCACCTGAAGGAGTACCACATCAAGCACAACATCCTCTACTTCCTCACCTACGCGGATGAGTATGCCATAGGCTACTTCAAGAAGCAGGTGGGCTCCTTGCCCCGGGGCGGCTCCCCTCGGCCCCCCCACCCACCAGTTCCCCCCCACACACACCCACCCCCTCCCTCCTAGGGCTTTTCCAAGGACATCAAGGTCCCCAAGAGCCGCTATCTGGGCTACATCAAGGACTATGAGGGGGCGACCCTGATGGAGTGTGAGCTGAACCCCCGCATCCCCTACACCGAGCTCTCCCACATCATCAAGAAGCAGAAGGAGGTACGTCCTGTGTGCTGAGGGGGGGCTCTGCCCCTGAAGGCTAGGGAGAGGGGTGGGATATCCCTTGGGGATGTCCCTTGAATCTCCCCTGGGAGCAGGCTGGTGGAGCAGGGAGGGGACACTGGTGGCCAGGGCTGGCTCCGGACCCCCGCGGGGTCCTGTCAGTCACAGTTTGTGTCCCTGGAGCATCCCTGCTCACCTCCCCCCTTCCTGCTGCAGATCATCAAGAAGCTGATTGAACGGAAGCAGGCGCAGATCCGCAAGGTCTACCCCGGCCTGACCTGCTTCAAGGAGGGTGTGCGGCAGATCCCCATCGAGAGCGTCCCCGGCATCCGTGAGTGCTGCCGGTGGGGATGGGCTGCCTGGCAGGAGGGCTCCGTCCTCCCTCACCCGTGGCAATGGGGCAGTCGTGGGTGACATTTACCCTTCATTTCCAGGAGAAACAGGGTGGAAACCGCTGGGGAAGGAGAAGGGGTGAGTGCTGCTTGGGGGATGGCAGGTGTCGGGCTGCAAGGGCTCAGCTCGGGCTGCTCTGCACTCCTGCCAGTGGCCCAGAACTGGGCTGGGGAGGCGGGAGCACTGGGACAGGGAGCTGGCAGTTCTGGGATGGGGAGAGTCTGCCCGCCCTGGGCTGACGGGCTCTGGTTTTGTCCTGCAGAAAAGAGCTGAAGGACCCGGACCAGCTCTACAACACCCTCAAGAACCTCCTGGCCCAGATCAAGGTGTGGAAGGAGGGGAGGGGACCCTCTGCTCTGGGGTGCTTGTCCCCCTGACAGCCCTCGGAGCTGCCTCCCCTGGGCTCTGCCCTGGGGGGAGATGGAGTGACCCAGGTGCAGGGGGAGCTGGACCCCCGTGTGCGGGGGCTGCCTGTGCTCACTGCTGTAACCTGTCCTCCCCAGACCCACCCTAGCGCATGGCCCTTCATGGAGCCGGTGAAGAAGTCGGAGGCGCCGGATTACTATGAAATCATCCGCTTCCCCATCGGTAGGGGGGTGTGCCTGGGGCAGGATGGCAGAGGGAGGGCTGCAGACGCCCTCTCTGGGGCGTCCATGCTGGGGGGGGGGGGGCTATCGTGGCTGGGGGTTAGGGGAGCTGTGGGACAGTCCAGAAGAGAGGGACGAGTTGGGACCCTCGGTTGGTGTCCACCATCATGGCTGAGGGGTGCAGAGGCCTGGGGGGTCCTGATCCTTCCCTTCCCCCAGACCTGAAGACCATGACCGAGCGCCTGAAGAACCGCTACTACGTCACCAAGAAGCTCTTCATCGCCGACCTGCAGCGCATCATCACCAACTGCCGCGAGTACAACCCGCCCGACAGCGACTACTGCAAGTGTGCCAACACCCTGGAGAAGTTCTTCTACTTCAAGCTCAAGGAGGGGGGGCTCATCGACAAGTAGGGGAGCTGGCCTGCCCCTCCTTGGCCACTGCCTGCCCCCCCCCCCCACCCCAGGAGGGACAGGGCTGCCCGTGGAATTTGGCCCCGCTCCGTGGGCAGTGGCTGCTGGAGGGGTGTTTGCTGCTGAGCAGCCTGGGGGGAACTGAGCTGTCCCTCTGAGGGGGTAAGGGGAGCAGGGGCTGCCCGGTGCTTCTATCCCCGAGCTGCCTCTCCTGGGGGTGCGAGCAGTGGGGCTGGAGCTGCCTTATCGGGCTCTGCCTGGGGCAGCGGCAGCGCTGGGTTCCTGCCTCTCCCTGGGGGCCGGGAGCCCCCCAGCACCAGCACTTCCCTCCTCCCCAGGGCTGTGCCTTCTGCCCCAGCTCCGCGACAGGGCAGGGGCACACAAGTGCTTTGGTTTTCTGCTTCCGTCCATGCACGGGCAGCCCCTGCCCCTCTTCTTGAATGTACGGCGGGGCTCAGCCCTGCCTGCCCCGGGCTGCTCGTGGCCCAGGGTCCTGCTGCGAGGGGGTGCTCTGCCCCTGCACCCCTCAGCTCCTGCTGCCTCTATCGGCTCTTCCCCCCCTCCTGGGGACGGATCTGTCCCCAGCCCTGCCTCTGCCCTGGGCAGTCCCGGCTGTGCTGCCCGGCCAGGAGCAGTGAGGGCTGGGCTGCCCCAGCTGCTCCTCTGGCTCCCGGGGCAGGGGGGTGCCCGTTCCCCTGCTCTGCCCCAGCCTCTGGGGTCGGTTCCTGCTTCTCTCCCCCCTCCCTGATCCCTCCTTGCACCTCCCAGGCCCCTTTACCCCCCAGCACCTGCTTGGGTGCTGGGCTGGTGGGTGCCTGACCCCAGCACTGACTTGTCCCCCACCCTCGCTTGGTCGCCTGCTGCCTTGCCCCCGTGTTGCCATCGCTGTGTGGGTGCTAGTGATGCTCTGTGGCTCGCTGGCCTTGCCGGGGGGGATGACCAGCCCCATCCAGCCTTTTCCCGCCACCCATTCCACTTGACTGTTGTTTTGTTTGGGTTTTGTTTGGTTTTTTTATTAAATAAACGTCCTTGTGCAGATCCAGCTCCATCCTTGAGTCTGGCCCTAGGGCACGGCCAGCCTGGGGGGCTGGGGGAGTATTTTGGGGGTGGGAGGGACAGGAGCAGCCTGGGGTGGGGAGAGGATGCTGAGAACCCCTGGGCTGGGTGGGGGTGCATGGACTGGTTTGGATTGCACCAGGTTGAACTGGGGTGCACAGTGCTGCCCTAGGGGGGGTGGCCAGGGAGCAGGGGCCGGTTGGGGTGCGGGGGGGGGCTGTACCGGGGCGGCGGTGGCTGCGGGAGCTCCGCCAGCTTTTGCTTTCTCTTTCTGTCGGTGACCGGGGCTCCCTAGGGGGGGGTTCCCGACTGGCCGCGCAGCCGGCGGGGCCCCCCCTCGCTGGGGCTCCGGCAGGACGCGCCGCCCCCGGTTTCGTTTCCCGGCCCCAGCCCTGGGGAGCGGCGGTGCGGGATGGAGCTGCGGGGGTACCAGCGGGAGGCGGTGGCCCCGGCCCTGCGCGGCCGCAACAGCATCGTCTGGCTGCCCACGGGCGCCGGCAAGACCCGCGCCGCCGTCCACGTCTGCCGGCAGCACCTGGAGAGCCGGCGGGGCGGCAGGGTGGCCGTGCTGGTCAACAAGGTGCCCCCCGAACCCGCTCCCCTGCCCCGGGGGTAACGGGGTGCCAGCGCCTGCTGGCCACGGGCTGCCGGGCGGTGGTCCCGGGCTGGAGCTGAGCGGGGTCTGTGGGCGCAGGTGCACCTGGTGGACCAACACGCCAAGAAGGAGTTCCATGTGCTGCAGAAGGACTTCAGGGTGACAGCCATCAGCGGGGACAGCAGCCACAAGTCCTTCTTCGCCATCGTGGTGAAGAAGAGCGACGTCGT
Organism: Numenius arquata; assembly: GCF_964106895.1. NCBI lineage: Eukaryota > Metazoa > Chordata > Aves > Charadriiformes > Scolopacidae > Numenius > Numenius arquata. The sequence continues at coordinate 7,577,276 of NC_133598.1, read as the reverse complement.
CATCTGCACGGCCCAGATCCTGCAGAACGCGCTGGCCAGTGGGGACGAGGACACGCACGTGGAGCTGACAGGTGGGTGTGGGACCCCCAGCGCTGCTCTCCCCACGGCCGGGCTGGGGTTGAACTGCCCTGGCCGAGCCCCCCCGCCGCGGCTCACCCCCGCTCCCCTCCCTCGCCCGGCGCAGATTTCTCGCTACTGGTAATCGATGAGTGCCACCACACGCACAAGGAAGCTGTCTACAACAAAATCATGCTGAATTATCTCCAGCGCAAGCTCAGTGGGCAGCAGGACCTGCCACAGATCCTGGGCCTGACCGCGTCCCCCGGCACCGGAGGGGCAACCTCCTTTGAGGGGGCTGTGGAGCACATCCTGCAGGTGGGTCCTGCACCCCATCCTGCACTGAGAGAGGGTGCAGCAGCCCCCCAGCTTCCCTTGGGGGGCAGCGGGGTGTCCCTTTGGGTGGGCGTTGATAACCCGGTGTGCCGGTGCTGGGCAGCTTGGTGGCTGGGGGGGACATCCCTGAACTCGCCGGGGTGCCACCGAGCACCACACGACGTGTCCCCCTGGGCTGCCTGGGCTCAGGGCTGGAAGCGGGGTCTCGCCCTCTCAGATCTGCGCCAACCTGGACACCGAGAAAATCATGTCGGCGCAGGAGGAGCTGCAGCACCTGCAGAGCCACATCCCCCAGCCCCGGAAGCAGTACGACCTGTGCCAGGAGAGAGTGCAGGTGAGGGGGGGGGGGCCGTGTCCCTCCATCCCGTAGCACAGGCCGATCCAAGGAATCGCTTGATCCAGTGTTTTGGTGCAGGGGGATCCTGCCACCCTCCGGGTCCTGCCCTGCAAACAGCCCCTCACGCTGGGCCGGGCACTCTGGGCTGCGCCTCCGAGGCTCTTCGGAGCAATGTCCCCAATTCCCTGGGTCCTGAGCCCCTCTCTTCTCCCAGGACCCCTTTGGGGAGCGGCTGAAGAAGGTGATGAGGCAGATCCATCAGTACATGGAGATGCCTGACCTGCCCCAGGACTTTGGCACACAGGTTTATGAGCAGCGCATCGTGGGGCTGGAGAAGAGAGGTGAGAAGGTGGCAGTGGGGGTGCGGCAGGGCAGAGCCGGCAGCCCCGGTGCCCGGTGGTGACCGCGGCGTGCCCCGTCCCTCCCCAGCGGCAGAGACGTTTTGTCGCAAGAGACGGGTGTGCGCCCTGCACCTGCGCAAGTACAACGACGCTTTGCTCATCAACGACACGGTGCGGATGATCGACGCCTTCCAGTGCCTCCTGCAGTTCTACGCCACTGAGCGGGACATGAAGGACCCCACCGAACGGTTCCTCACTGCCACGTTTGAGGGTAACGGAGGGTCCGGTGGGAGGTTGGTGCCAGCTGTGTTTGATGGGGGGGCAGAGAGCCCCTCTGACACCCCACTTGCCTGCGCAGAGAACAGGATGAGCCTGCAGGCGCTCACTGGGGACCGGCGCTACGAGAACCCCAGGCTGGGCAAGCTGGAGGAGATCCTGCGGGAGCACTTCCAGCCCCCGGGTGCTTCTCGTGGCATCGTCTTCACCAAGACCCGGCAGAGTGCTCACAGCCTGATCAGCTGGCTGCAGGACACGGCCACGCTCTGCGGGCAGCATGTCAGGGCTGCCGTCCTCACCGGCGCCGGCTACAGCAACCAGGCCAGGCACATGACGCAGGTGAGCGGAGGGTGGGAAGGAGCCGGAGCTGCCCCTCTCTGCACATTTTGTGGGTGCTGCCAGGGGCTCGGAGCCCTACACAGTTGCTGAAGTTTCATCCCCCTTTTCCCCTCCCAGAACGAGCAGCAGGACGTGATCAAGCTGTTCCGCGAGGGAGCCCTCAACCTGCTCTTCTCCACCAGCGTGGCCGAGGAGGGCCTGGATATCCCCGAGTGCAACATCGTGGTCCGTTACGGGCTGATGACCAACGAGATCGCCATGGTGCAGGTATCTGCCCAGGCTCCCTCCGGCCGATCTGCCCAGCCCCATGTGGGGGGCGCAGCCTGCCAGGATGCCCCAAAGCCATGGGGTGGGACACGGGGGCTCCTGCATCCCCTGTGCCTGGTAGCAGCTCCCTAGGGATGAGCCCAGCTTCTGGCAGAGCATCTCTGCAAGGCGCAGCAGGGTGTGGGGAGTGGGTCCATCCTCGCCAGGTGGTATGGAGAGGCAGGGGGTGGCCGCCATGTCCCTCCTCTGCTGACCACAGCGTTTGGCCCTTCCCCTGCAGGCCCGGGGCCGTGCCCGCGCCGAGAACAGCGTCTACTCGGTCCTGGCCAAAGCTAACAGCAGAGAGGTCTCCCGTGAGCTGCTCAACGAGAACCTGGTGGAGCTCATGGAGAGGGCGATCAGGGCAGTGCAGGCCATGCCCGAGCAGGAGTACCACCTCAAGGTGAGTGCTGGGCACTGCCCTGGGCACCGGCAGGGCCAGGCAGCTCCTGCCCCATCTGCTGCCTGGGGACAGCCCTCTGCGCCCTGGTTTTGGCTGCCTGCTCTCCCCTGGGGGCAGCACTGGTTCCTGGCAGGGGCAGCATCAGGTACATGGGGCATCCTGCCCTGCCCGTCCTGCTCAGCCCATCCTGCCGTGCGGCTCGTGCTCTCTCTCGTGCTTCTCCCCGTGGCCACGTGTCTTGCCGTCTCTGCTGTCTTTCTGTGCCCATTGCCCTGCGCTGACTCCCCTCCTCCCCGCTGTCCTGCCCCCCTTCCCCCCCACAGATCAGGGAGCTGCAGCGAGGCGCGGTGGCCAGCTGGCTGATGAAGGAGGCCAGGATCAGTGAGAGGCGGCAGCTGCACGACCCCGATGCCGTTTACCTCTACTGTGTCAACTGCCACACGGCGGTGTGCCGCGGCAGCGACCTCCGCACCGTGGAGGGCATGCACCACGTCAACGTCAACCCCAACTTTGGGTAGGAGCGGGAGGGGCGAGCGGGCAGAGCCAGGCATCACTTGCACCAGCTGCCACATTGTCCCCCCAGGATGGGCAGGGGGTGGCAGCAGCCTGATGCCAGCTCTTTCTTGGGGACACCGGTCCAGGGAGGTCGTGGGGGCTTTGTGGGACTGTGTGACTGTGTTAGCACCCCCCCTCTCCCCGTTTCTTTCTGTCCCCTGAACCATTGTCCTTAGAGTGTCTTTCGGCCCCTTTGTTTCAGGCTGTATTACAGAGTTTCCTCTGGAAAACTGCAGTTCCAGCGGACGTTCAAGGACTGGGAGCCCGGCTGCCGCATCGTCTGCAGTGACTGCAGCCAGGTGAGTGGCACACGGCAATGTCCCCAGTCCATGCTGGGGGGGTAGGAGGGGACCTGCCTTGTCCCCCAGCTCCTGGCTGAGGAACGGAGCCGTGTCTCCCTTCAGCGCATCCCCCTGTGACGTCGGTGCTGCGCACGTGGGACGTGGACACGGGCAGCTGTCTCCAAAGGGGGATATTCCCTGGGAGCAAGGAGCTGCCTCCGTCCCAGGTGTGCATGGTCCTGCAGCCCAGGGATGCTGTGACTGTCCCCTCCTTGCCCACACAGGACTGGGGGATGGAGATGATCTACCGGCAGGTGAAGCTGCCCATCCTCTGCATCAAAAACTTCGTGGTGGAGACGCCGGCTGAAAAGAGGAGGTACAAGAAGTGGAGTGCCGTGACATTCCCTATCAAGGAGTTTGACTACCTGGAGTACTGCTCCAGCACCTACAACCAGTCCTTCTAGTGCAGACCCTACTCAGAAGAGGACTATTCCCTGGGGACAGTGGGACCCTTCCCGTCTCCCTTGGCATGGGACCTTCCCTCCAGGCCCCTGCAGACAGAGAGCCAAGGCTCATTCCCCTTTTCCTCGCTGCCCTGAGCCGCTGCAGCACATCCCTCGCCAGAGCCCGTGACTGCGGGAGGAGGCTTTGCTGTGCCCACGCAGAAAGGATGGGACACGGGGATGGGAAAGCACCCGAACCCTTCCCTGCCCACTGGCAGCTGCTTCTCGTGCCACTGCCAGGCTCAGGGGGGTGGCTCCTTGGCCCGTTTGCCACCCTGCCAGGTGAACCAGCCATTTCACATGGGCCCAGGACACGAGGGGCGGCTGTTTCTCAGGCAGCCTCCCGTCTGCTTTGCGAGTTCAATGCTCCTCCATTAAAAAAATTTGTGCGTGCTGGGAAGGAGGAAAGTTTCCTTCATCGCCAGAGCTCGCTGTGCACAGGCAGGTTCGATGCGGGACAGCCCTCGCACCAGAGCTGGACCACCCCATCTCCTGCTGGAGAGCCAGATCCCACCGCACTGACAGCACAGGGGTCCCCAGGGGGGGACCTGTGAGTGCCTGGAGTCGCATGTGTGGCTGCTGCAGACCCCCCTGAGCGACCCATGTCACCCAAACCTTCCCCCGGCCCAGAACGAGCCTCGGCCCCTCCGTGTGGGCTCGGCCCCGCAGGTGCCGGGGGCTCGGGGGTCCCCGCGGCTGGGCCGGGATGCTGCGGCCGCGGGTCCCGCGTCCCCCCGCCGTGCTCTCCCGCCGACGGTCGCTAGAGGGAAGCCCCGGCCCGGCCGGCCGCGGGATGCGGGCGATGCCCGGGGAGCCGGGGCCCGTCCCGGGGGCGCCGCCGCCGGCGGGAGGATGCTCGGCCGGTGCCCGGCCGGTGGCGGGAAGGCTGCGGCGCTCGCACCCGCCGCTCCGTGCCTGCTCCTTTCCCGCGGGATCCGGTGCCAGCCCGGGCACCTTCCGCCCCGGTAAGCGACGCGGTTGCTCGGGGGGTGCCGGGTCGCTCCGGGCGCCCCGGGAGGTGTGGGGGCGGCGGGGGAGCGGGGGTGCCGCGCTCTGCCCCTGCTCCCGGCCCGGTCCTGCCCGGCACAGGACCTCCCGTTAAGGGCGAGGGGCGGCTTTTCCACCGGGTACTGATGGCTGCAGGTGCAGGCGGGGACACCGGGATGCCCCCCAGAACGATCTCTGCCCCAAACCCGGCTACTCCCTGGGCAGCCACCCCTGGGAATGCGGTAACCCAGTGCTGTGGCCACCAGGGCTCCTTGCCGTGGGCCGCTGCTGGTGGTTACCTGCAGCGAGGATGGGTGCCCGGAGGAAGCGTGGTGCTCCTGCCTGACTTTGAAGGCAGCAGGTTCTGCCGTAATGAGGCATAGCCCAGTTTCAGGTGGAGTTAGCCCCCGGGGAAACGTGAAATCAAGCTCTTGTTCATCAGAAACTGGGTAATGAGGCCATTTGCGTTATTTGTAGCTCTCTGTGGGCTGGGATGGCCTCTCCTACCTCTCCCCAGGCAGAATCCCTCCTGCAGGGACCTCAGATCGTTTTGCTAAACTCAAATTGCCCTGATTTGTGCTTGGAGAATCCAGGCTGTGAGTTAACCTGATGGGTGCCCGCAGTACTGGGTGGTACAATCCCTCACCAGCGTAGATGGATCTGGTTGTCCACTTTGGTTCCCTAAAAGCAGAATTTCTGCAACATTGATCCAAACGTGACCATTTCTGAGGAGGTACACCTGACCCCATGGGATGCAGGGCCAGGACAGCATTGCTCTGTGGGACTCTGTGGGTTTTGCAAATGGGTCTGCTTGTTCCTCCCGGTGCATCTCTGCTTTAACCCCGGCCCATCTGGCTTCTCTGTCCTGGGGGCTTGGTCACCTTGGGCCTGGCGGCAGGGAGCAGCTGAGCTGCAGCAATCGGTGCTGCGACCTTGGCCAGCATCCTTCAGAGCCAGCGTCCTTCAGAGTCAGCCTCGTGTGGCTGAGTCCCCAGGCTGCCTGTGGCCAGGCCAGCCCGTGTGAGGGCATGGGGATACACATTCCTGAGACCCCCGTTAATCCTCCTTGCCTATCCGGGCAGCCTCCTCTGAGTGTGCTGTCGCTACATCCCTCTGCCCAGGGCAGGGACAGTGGCTGCTCCCCTCTGATAAGCCATTCAGGTCACTCCCGCATCGATCGGGTCTGGAGTGTGCTGATAAACTGGCTTTGGAGCCACAGCGGCTCAGGGAGGCTCAAAGTCCATGCCTGACCTGGTCCAGGTGCCATGGGGCTGCCCGAGTGTGTCCCCAGCTCCAGCCCATTCCTGGCAGGCTCTCCCCATGCACTGGCACCGTGACTTTGCTTTGTACCACTCATCCTCGCTCTGTGGCTCAGACCCCTGGCCGGGGGGTCCCTCTGCTCCCACCCCGGCGCAGGGCCGGGCTCCCCCGAGGGGCCTGCCCCCTGCCCTGTGCCACCCCGCTCCCTCCTCCCTGCGGCACAGCGCGAGAGCCACAGAGATGCCCACCCCTCAGGCAGTGCCAGCCAGGCTTGTCTTGTGATTAAACCAGCCTGAAGCCCCACTTCATCACTCCAAGTGCCCTGTCAATAGCCGGGCATTAGAGAGGGCTGCTGGACTGGCTCTGGCACACGGACACATCTCCTGTCAATAACCTCTGGATTTAAGCCTGTGGCTCAGAGCATCTTTGCTTATCTCAGCTCCCTGGCTCCCCAAAGCACTTACGTTCCCAGCCATCAACACTCCCCGCCTGTAAGTGGAGACAGGCACCATTAGCCCCCGCAGCAAACAGCTGCTGCAGCAAGTTTTGCTGGCAAAACTGCGGGGAAGGTGTTTTCCAGCTGCTTTTTTGCAGGTGGGCTTCCCGCGGGCTGCCAGGCCGGGGCTGGGCGAGAGGACGGGCGCAGCCCCAGGAGCACCCATGTCCTCCTCCCCCAGCACCCCTCATGCCTCCGGCAGCCCCGTGTGCTCACAGACCTCTCCAGAGCGAGGGCAACGCAATGATTTATTTTTATACAGCCCATTTCATTTGTCATCAGTGCATCAGAAAGCGACAATTCACCTTTCAATGCACCAGCTGAAAAAAAAAAACCCGGCTCCACTCTGCTTGGCAGTGCCTCAGATTGGCCCTTTCCCGAGGCTGTGTGTTTAGCAGAGCCTTAGAGCTCAATCTGTTTAGCTTATCGAAAAGTAGCCTGAGATGTGACTTGATTACAGTGTGCAAGTTCCTTCCCAGGGAGAAAACCACCAGGTATTAAAGGGCTCTTTAACTTAGCTGAGAGAGGAATAATAAGAACTGAGGGCTTGGAGATAAAGTCAGACCAATTGAAACTCGAAATGAGGTGCGGGTCTGTGGGAAGGAGAGCGCAGAGCAGCTGGAGGAGGGTGCCTGGGTGCCTTTCCCAAAGCATGCCCTGGCTGGACTGCAGGTACCCAGGGACGGGGGTCCCGACCCCACACGGATGCGGCTTTGGGCAGCAGCAGGACGAGCCCAGTGGCATGGTGGATGAAGGGGGTGTGGGGGACTGAATTTTGCTTCCCAGGCACATCTGAAAGTCTTGCTGTCGCGTGGTGTCTCTGCCGGAGCCTGGGAGCACGTCAGCCCCTGAGGTGACCTTTCCCGGGACAGCTGGAGCCTCCCTTTCTATACCAGAGGAAATTCCAGCCTGGTGAAAACTGCTCATCGTGGAGGAACTCGATCCTGGAAACCAAAAGCCCTCTCTCCACGCGGCTCCTGCCTCCCCTCTGCTCTGCAGCCAGCAGGGCGAGGGAGCCCACAAAGCGCGCGGGAACATCCCCGTCTCGCTCTGCTCTGCCGTCCCCGCGACCAGCGGCTGCGCATCTCACGATTCCCTGCCAGGAGTTAATCTCGACCGTTAGCATGTCAGGTTGCCGGCGGATTAAACAAGGGGATTAGCATCAAACAATTTCCCTCCCGCCCCAAGTGGGGAGGCAGGAAATATAATCACTGTGGTTTTATTCTGCTTAGGCTAAAAAAGCTCCCTGGCCTGTGGCCAGGCGATGCCAGTGGCACAGGGAGGCACGTGTCCAGGGCACTGCAGGGGCATCACTGCCTCTGTGGCACATGGGTCCCCTCTGGCACCGCAATGGGGATGCCAAGACCAGGAGCTGCTCGTTCCGGGGGGGGTGGGGGATGTCCCTGCCGTGTAACTGCTGCAGCCTGTGCCCGGGTGGTGGATCAGCTGGATCAGACCAACCCATTGCTCAGCTGTGAGGGGTGAATGTCGTCAGGGGCAGCAATTCCCTTGGCAGGGTACAGCCTGCCCAGAGAAGCTGCCTCCAGCTCGGGGCTGGGCTTGGGGCAGGGGCTGCAGTGGGTCACTAAATGCCGCCCTGAGGAGGGGCACAAAAGCTGGGGCTGGAGAGGGGGCGGTCCCGGTGAACCCATGGAACTCGGTGAACCCATGGGCTGCTCCCTGGCAGCAGCGCAGGCGAGATGCGGCTCCTCTCCCTGCAGTTGCCTCCCTGTGCCCAAACTGCCTTGTCCCCTGCCGGAAGGAAGGCTGTCCTGCCCCTCCTGCCTTTCTGGGATCGCTGCTTTTAGAGAAGGTTGTGGGAACCTCCCTGCCCCAAGACCAGTCAATGGGCTGAAATTGGCCAAAAGGTCCTAGGCAGGCGTCGATGGACGGGCAGAAGCAGCCCCTCTGTGCCCACCTCGTTTCTCTAGGAAATGAGGCTAAAAATACTGTCCCAGGGCTGTGTGGTAAAAGACTGGGCAGATCTGCAGCTACTGGAAGCCCGAGTGATTCACAGCCCATAGCTTGTGTGATCCTGGCCCCACTGTCCCTTGGGCAGGGACGATTCCAGCACCTGGCACCCGGGGCCGAGGCCAGGGCACGTCTCCGTCGGGCAGGAGAGCGGGGAGGCTGCAGGTACCCCCTTCTCCAGCGCTGCCGGCGGGGTTCGCCTCTCTCTTCCTTGCTATTTTTGAGGTGAGTCTCTGCATTTGGCCTGTGCATCGGCAGGACGCGGGGAAGGGAGGGGATGTGAGGGAGGGGATGCAGCACGGTGGGGGTGAGACCCAGGGACGGCTCGGGGGGTGCCAGCACAGCCCAGGGCCCGGGGGGACCCGCGGCACAAGCTGCAGTACCAGAAAATTCCCAAACAAGATTTCATGCACTAAATCTCAGGGCTGCGATTCTGCTGAGACCCGGCTTTATAATTGGATCTGTCAGAAACCGTCACACTTAACGTGCAGCTGCCAACGTGCCGCGCGGTTCCTCGGCGCTCCCGGCCGGCGCCGGCTCTGCCCCTCTCCCTGCCCAGCCCTGGCACAGCCGTCTCCTGGGGTGCCCATCACCGTGGCAGAGCCGTGTCCTGGGGTGCCCATTGCTGGGAACGGGTGACGCGGGAGGGCTGCTCATCCCACTGATTCCTGGCACCGACCCCTCGGCATTCAACCGACCAGAATCCCAGTCTCCCGTCCCACGCCAGCGCTGCCGGCGGCAGTTGCGGGTTCCTGTGTAAGGATGCAGGGGTTTTTGCACCCAAGAGCCACGGACCACCCTGTCACCATTGGCCTGGAGGGTGCCCCCAGCCCATCACCCCTCACCCGCCACCGGCTGCTTCTCCTCCTGAGGCCACGGTTATTTTGGCAGATGGTTTTTGTTCGTTTGTTTGTTTCCCCACACAAGGAGGAGTGTGTCTGTCTGTTCTTCACCTGAGTAATCAAACCCTTTATCCAGTGTTTGATTAAAGGCCATGAAACATATTATCTTTGATTCTTTTTGCTTTATTTTTGTTCCCTTCATTTGTCCCTTGGAGATGAGGGTTGCTCTGGTACTTATTAGTCACAAAGCCCTAACCTCGCACTGCGTTCTTGCTATCTGAGAAATGAATTATTAATGGTGCATTAAACAGAGACTGGAAAGGGGCCCTGGGACACTGATAATCAGGAGCTAATTGAGGAAGAAATGAGATACCGCTCCCGTTGCAGAGCGAGGACTGTGCAGCGCTGCGATACCAAAGGTGACCCTGCTGCAACTCCTGGGCCGGATGCGCCAGGCTCTGCCCACCCAACCCTCGCCCATGGATCACACGTGCATGAGCTGCCCTGGACGCTTATTCCATGGTCAGGATGCTTATTCCATGGTCGGGATGCTCTGCCCTGGCTGGGATGCTTATTCCATGGTTGGGAATTCTGTGGCTGTTGGAGTCAGGGGATTAGCACAGCCCTTTTCCAGGCTGCCCATGAACCTGCAGAGAGCTCAGCCCAGCACCATGCCAACATGCCAGTCGAGGCCGGCAGAGCTGGGCTGTGGGGCGGCACAGGGAGGAGAGGATCCTTCCCGGGAGACCGGAGGACCCCCACGATTCTCAGCCCCCGGCACAGCAGGGATGGGAGATGAAATCCTGTGGTCTTGAGGCAGAGGCTGGCAGGGCAGAGCCATGCCCCAAGGCAGGAGGGCTCATACCCCAATGTGTCGTTTATTTATTTCCAAGCGTGTCACCCGGCATCAGCTCTGTCTCTGCTCCCTGCCTTGCTCTGGGGCTGCTGCAGGAGGCTGCCTGGCAGCTGGGGAGCAAACAGCAGCGTCAGCGAGCAAGAAGGTGTGTTAATAAAACATATAACAGCCCAGGCTGGGGGGGGCTGGCACAGACTGGGGGGGGGCTGGCACACGCTGGTGGAAGGCACCGGGCTGGGAGCACCCGGGGCTCAGGCAGGCAGCAAGAAGAAATCAGGCAAATGCATTTAGGGCCCTGGAAAGCTTCTGCATCCCGGATTTTCGATGGCATAAAGCAGCTCCGGGAGACCGGCCCTGAGAGCCCGACCACAGGGAGAAGGTTCCTTCCTTTGGGCTTCCTATTGGGTGCCCAGGGCAGAGCCGGGTGGGTGCCCGGGGTGGCACCTCTGCTCACGGCCGGCTGCTGGCAGGGGCTGCTCCCCATGTCCCCCGGCATGATGTCCCACCTCAGCGGGGGCTGCTTGGGATGCTGGATCCCACTCGGACCTTGGCTGAACTTCTGCACAAGTGACTGGGGGCTGACCGATTTCAGTCATCTTTTATTTATTCTCTTTTACTGCTTTTCTACACAGCTTTGAGCCACAGGCCTGTCAAATTTCTCCTCTTTCACCCTGGCTACGTTAAAGCATGAAAATGTCTCATTTTAAGCCCAAGCCAAATGGCAAATCTGTGCGAGCTGCAAAACTTTCTGCAGCAGCTGAGGCGAAACTGTGAAAGATGCTGTGGTGTGGATAACATCCCCTTCTTGCTGCTGGGGAAGCAAAAAGCTCTGAAATGGCCTCTCGCTACCAGGACGGAGGGCTCGGGCTGCAGGTGGGGACAGCTGGGGGGGAGGGATTGATCCTGGGACAACAGGATGTGATGGAAAACAGCATTTATTTTCTGTTATCATGTCTCTCAAGTAAACACATCTTCCGTGTTGCTAAAGAGGTTGGAGTTAATGCTAGAAGGTGTGGAACAAATCACAGCTTTTCTCTGTGCCTCTGTTCCCCTCCTGGAAAAGGGGGTCCTGGCAGCTCCCCTGCAGTGCGTGCAGGGGGGGCAGGAGCAGGCAGTGGGGCAGACAGGGCAGCTGAGCCCTCTCACCCAGGTGGGGCTGTTCAGCCTCCCCCTCCCCGGGGCAGAGGCTTTAAAGGCGGGTGGTGCCACGATGGAAAAGAGAGCTGGGTTTGTTGTGTGGGGAAGTGGCTCCAACTGTTGCTGGGATGGAGGTGGCCTCAATGATGCTTCCTGAGCCCCACGGCAGGAGAAGCCTTTGGGAACCGGTAGGTGTGCGCGGCTCCGGTGGCAGTGGGGGGCTGAGGGAGCAGCCGCCCCCCATCATGGAAGGAGGCTGGAGGAAGGTGGGGGGAAACCCCAGCCACGCACAGGTGGTGCCTCTGCTGCCCCGCACGTGGCCATCCTCATCCCGGCACAGCCCCAGTGCATCCCCCTCCCTCCCGTCTGAGAATGCTGGTGGCGATTTGGGTCTGAGACCCGAACCTGACTGTCCTGCTCTCCCCTGAGCACCAGTGGGCTCCGCTCCCCCACAGCGTCCGGCCGGGGCTCCCCGCTCCCACCCCGCTCCCACGTCACGCCAAAGCAGCCGTGGTTCATCCAGACTCCTCGCATAAATATTTATGCACTGATGCAATGCTCTTCTAAATATAAAGCTTTATCTGGAATTTCATTTAAACATTAAGTGTAGATAATTTATTTATAATTAATGTAGACATCAAGTCCCATCTCTGGAATGCCTGTGAGCTTTCATTTATAATTGGGAGGTAAGTCAGAAGCTAGAGGCTGGGCCTCTTATCAGTTTCATTTTAATTTTCCTCCTACAGCAAACGAAGCTGGTGCAATTCATCTCTCATTAGGAGGAAGCACAAAACTCCCCTAAAATAACAGTTTTATAGGGAACATGTAATAAACCCATCTTTGTTCCTCTTCTCGCCTTTGATAATGTTACCAGGGCTCACAGCTCCCTTCAAAGCGTTGCTCTTCCTTAAAAATAAGTCTATTAAAAATTAAAGCCACTTTTCTATACAATAAAATTTACTCCCCACAATTATGCAGAGGGACTAGTTATCTTCCTTTTGTAGATTTTAATTAAAAGTTACAGCAGGAAGGGAAGAACAACTGCCATAAAAATAATAGAACTCTCCCCACTAACGATGAGTTATTGATGCCTCCTTCGCTCAGGCGGCCGTTGGGAGCCGATGCCGCAGCAGCGATGCCCGGCACTGGCACGGGGTGTCTTGAGGCTCGGAGGTGTTTTCAGAACTGGGTGCCGGGGGTTCCTCTGTCACCCCTGCACCCGGTGAGTGGTTTCCTGCACCCAGGATACAGGGTGTTGGCTGTGCAGATCCCGGGGGGTGCAAACCAGGCTGTCCCCACAGGGGGCACAGGGGCTCCACTTGTGTTCCACCTCCAGCATGGGGGGGGAAGAGGATCCCTGCTCCCCGATGCTGGTTCCTCCCTGTGCCATGGCCCCTGTGGCAGCAGCGTCCCCCAAGCCCTGCCCTGCGAAGCGCGTTGTGGCGGAGCGGAGCTGCAGAGGCTGTGCGATGCGCTCATCTGTCCCGGATACTTCACAAAGCTGATGGAAGGACGATCAAAGGCAGCTCCACACTAAAAATAGCGGGTGCCCGGGATGGAGCGGGGGCTGCCGGTGGTGCCTCGGTAACCTGTAAACACCCAGCGTCACCCACAACACCCCGCTGGGGCTCGATTGTCCCTGCTTGTTCTTGAAGTCACGCAACAGCCCCTGGTCCTCCCGGCTGCCGCAGGGACAGGTGCTGGACCACACGCATGGCCACCGGCTCCGTTCTGCTGTGGGGCTGGAGCATCCCTGCCATGGGGCAGCCTTCAGACCGCTCTGTGGGACCAGGGTCCCGCTGGGCTTCCCGTGGGGACAGACCTGGGGGTTGATCTTCAAACTGCATGTGCTGGAGCCCTGCTGGTAAGGGCCTCACCTTGCAGAGGAGTGCTGAGATTTAATTAATGAGCAATCTGCAAGGTGCTCGTGTGGAAAGGGCTGTGTAAATGGAAAAGCTTATCCCATTTTCACAACAACTCTTACAGAGCACAAACCTTTGCCCCCGAGGACACCGTGGGCTCCTCTGAATCCAAACACAGGTGTTTGCTGGGCCGGTGCCCTCCCTGTCCCCGCTGACTGCCGGCTCCATCACCGTGTCACCAGAGCCAGGTAATCTGATAATTCAGCTAACGGGGACTGCACGGGCCTGGGAGCCGAGGTGCTGCTATGGCTCGGGCCCTTGCTGGCTCCGTCTTGGCTTCTGGCTCTCCTGGAGGCTCGTGGTGCTGCCATCCCTGTGTCCCACCATCCGCGACAGCAGCACGCCCTGGGAATTTTAGGCAAACAACCTGGAGCCCACCAAAGAGGGGCCCTGGCACCCAGGCTATTGAGTGGGACCGATCCTGGCCGGGCAGCACAATCCCGGCTCAAAGGCAGGGACGGCTTCCCACGGGCTGGGGCTGCTCGTCCGTGTCGTTTCTTTAACGGGTTGTGGCTGTTGACGTTCTGCTGCCTGTCTCCCCATCACCCGCCCCCTTCTCCGGGCTGGGAAGATGCTAACCCCCATTGATCTGGATCTGAAACATTTATGAAATTTTTATGGGCTTTCGAAAAGATTTTAATTCCCTGACAGTGCTGCTCTCACCTAAAAAAAAAAAAAAAAAAAATTATGACTCAACGAGCAATTACAGGCTCAACAGCTGCTGAACGGCCATGGCAGCTGTCGGAGCAGCTTGGCACGGCTCAGCGCGGTGGCCGAGGAGCCAGCGAGCCTTCCTGGAAAGCGATGCTGGGACTGAGCCACCCCGGGCTGCGGGACCCCGGCTGGGCTCCTGTGGCACAGCCCCCCCTGTCCCCAAGGGCCCCGGGTGCCCAGAAGCCCAGGCAGGGAGAGGCTCTGCCCGGTGCAGGTCCCTGTGTGGGGTGGGCAGCGGTGTTGGGGACAGGGACAACAGCTCGCAGCGCTGGTGGGACCCCGGTGGGTGCTGCAGGAGGGGTCTCCTCCCCCCAAGGGCAGTATGTCTGGGGGAGGCTGGGGCTGGGGGGCCTCGATGTGCAGGGGGACGCTCGGAGCTGCTGGGGGCCGATAACGCAGCTCCCTCAAGGACATAGACCACTGGGTAAGTTGTAAAACTTCTTACTTGCTCAACTCCAGGAACTCGGGGAGAGGCGAAGCGTCAGCCCTGAGGAGTCCCCGTCCCTCCCGGGCTGATTTCTTCTCTTTCGAATGCAAAAAAAAAAAAAAAAGCTGCTGTAAAGAAATGAGCATGGGGGTGGGAGAAACTTTGTGAGCAGCTGCGGGGAGACAGAGGGTTTGGATGTGCTGTTCCTTCTGCTAATCTGTCCCATGGCATCTTGGTGTGGGGCAGCTGGAGACGACCTTCTCTTTGTTTAGAGATTTGTCTTCATTTTCAGAAATATCTGCCACAAGCTAAGAGGTTCAAGGGCGATGAGACTCCGTTGGCCTCGGCGCAAATGATATCTTGGGGAGAAGCCGAACTAAACTCAAGGAGAGGCATCTGCAGGAGGATTAACCAGCTCTGCTGAGATGCAGAGCCGTCGATTGCCATGCTTCTGGAAGGGAAAACAAGTTTATTTGCAGCCTGTGAGAGCCTGTTTTGAGCCAGCTGGGGCTGTGCGGGAGTGGGACGGGGCTGGGCAGGGTGGCTCCTCTCGGTGGGCACAGACCCGGGGGGTCCCGCCGAGGACAGTTTGCATGAGCCGATGGGATCCAACCCGGCCCTCCGGTGGGAACATCTCCCTCCTGCCCGGCAATCTCATGCATCTTTGACACAGCGAAGTGTCACCGGCTCAGTCCCTTCAGAGGGACAGGCTAGAATGGGCATGAATGTTTAGTTTAATTAAAAAAATCCCTGCATACAGGCTTGAGAAATATACTCTCAAAACTTCAGGAGATGGAAGAGACGGCAAGAGGAATGTTGTATTAGCCTGTGAGCGATGAGAACGGCTGCCTTCGAGAGGGGGAAGCCAGCAGTTACCCAGGAGGAGGAGGAGGAGCGACTCATCCGTGGTCCCCAGTGCTGGAACACCGGGAAACGTGGGCTGGGTGAGAGGCCTCATCCCTGCAGTTCCCATACCTGGCAGGAGGGAGTATGGCCCCCTTCCTTGCGGTGTGGTGGGGGCAGGACAAGGCTGTAAGGGTTAATGTGAATGCAAAAAGTCTGTGGAGGAGCTGCAGCCCTGTCTCTGCTCCTCAGAGAGGAAGGCTACACCACCGTCATCGTCAGGCTCCTGACAGCTAAGGTAATGCAAGATTTGAGATCCATTAGAGTGCCTGTAATTATTTATAGGGAGGAAAAAAAACCACCCTACATTGTGAAAATCAGATGGCACAGCAAATAAATGCACCAAGCTTTGGAGAAAGGATTCTTAAAAACCAAAGTAATTTATAATGAGTGCCACACCGAGGCCTGGCGGTGCCACACTGCTGGTCCTTGGGACTACCCTGGCTCCAGTGGCAGCGAGGAAAGGGGCTCCTGGTGTTGGACAGTCATAACCCAGTGCTGCTGGGCTGTCTGCTTGTGTTCCTATATCTACAGACCTAGAAATAAGATCACAGAATGGTTTGGGTTGGAAGGGATGTTAAAGATCATCTCATTCCACTCCCCTGCCCTGGGCAGGGACACCTCCCACCAGACCAGGTCGCTCCAAGCCCCGTCCAACCTGGCCTTGAACCCCTCCAGGGAAGGGGCAGCCACAGCTTCTCTGGGCTGGAGAGGAGCTCAAAGCCTGGTCTCTCTGCTCCCTGGTAGCTGATGGCCCTTGAGCCCTCCTGAAGTCCTCCGTGGGCTCGGAGGGGCTCAGAGCAGTGCGTGGTCTGCCCTCACTTCCAGCAGCCCCCACCCCTCTGCCAGTGACTTCACGAGGCTCATCGGGCTTTTTCATCTTGGCATCAATTCCCCTTTTTAGCGGAGGCAAAGCAGCGAACGGGCGAGAGCTCCTGGAGCTGAGAACCCCTGAGTGCGTCTGCTCCGGAGGAGAGTGCTCTTGGCCAGAGAGCCCCGGAGGGCAGAGCGATTCCCTCCCAGCCCGACTGCAAAGCTTAATTAGCAGTTTTGCGAAGTGCTTTGAGATCTTCTGCAAAATGTCCTGGAGGAGGGCAAAATGTGATTATATAACGCGTCTAGACAGTATATTCCTTGGGGCGGGGAGCAGGTCTTTTTTATACCTGCTCTTCTATGTCAACACTGTGTGGCCCTGCTTAAAGGTTCTGGGAGCTGCTAAAATATTAATAACAATGACAACGATAGGAAAACACATGCTTTTGCACTCAAAAAAAATGTTGATCTTAGCAGAAGGCAGCTGTGTGTCAGCAAAGGAGCCTCTGCCTGGAGGGTGCCTGCGCTCCAGCTCTGATGAGGGAAGAGCAAACAGCATCTCCCTGCAGCCCCCTCCCTCCCTCCCCTCCAGGAGCAGCGGGGTTCCTCAGCTCATTCAGAGGGGCCGAGCACGACTGTTTGCGGGGGGGGGGGGGGCACCTCCTCTGT
The DNA here is from genome assembly GCF_964106895.1 of Numenius arquata. Taxonomy (NCBI): domain Eukaryota; kingdom Metazoa; phylum Chordata; class Aves; order Charadriiformes; family Scolopacidae; genus Numenius; species Numenius arquata. The sequence continues at coordinate 7,560,545 of NC_133598.1, read as the reverse complement.
CCCCTCTGAGAACTCCCGGGGAGCTGGGCTGTCTGCCCCTGCTTGTGGGTACGGGAGTGGGGACCCCCGTCCCAGCCCGCAGGGATGAAGGGGAAAACTCAGGGGCCAGGACCGAGCCCCGACCCTCCTCCCTGTTGGGGGCACCGGGCATCTCTGTGCCCCCAAATCGGGGTGCCCTCCCCACAGCCCTGCTGCTTCCCCTCCTCCGTGTTCCCCGCCACGCACCTCACCGCCCCCGGGAAAGGCCTCGCACCCCCCGACCCCGCTCAGCCGCCCGCCCCGGCTCCCGGCAGCCCTGTCCCAGCCCGGGTCACCCCGGACCGAGGGGTGCGCGGCGGCCCCCCCGGCCCCGCTGCGGGATGCAGCGCCGGGATGCGCCGCTGCGGTTCCCCCCTCCCACCCGGTACGGGCGCACGGCTCCGGGGCGGGGGGGGGAACCGCGGCGGCGCGCGCGCTGCCTTCATCCCCCCCCCTTTCCTCCTCCCCGCTTTCCTCCTCCTCCTCCTCCTCCTCCTCCTCCTCCTCCTCCGGGAGCGCGCTCGCCCAGCCGGGAGCGAGCAGCCGGCGGGAGGATGCTGCAGACGGCGGCGGAGCCGGGCGGCTGGGCAGGTAGGGCGGGGGGGCGGCCCGGGCTCCCCGGCACCGCCGGTGCTCGGCGCCCGCTCGGCTGCGGGCCCGGGAGAGTTGCGGCCGCAGGAAAGTTGTCGGAGGTTGGGGAGGGGGATGCGCTGGGGAGGCACCGCGGAGCCGGGAGAAGGGATGGATGTCTGCCCGCGGGGATGCTCCGGGCTCCCCCCGCTCCATCCCGGCTCTCGCCTGCGGCTCCTGGAAGCGTGCACCGGGGCGCGGGCGGCGGGGGGGCGGCGGAGCCCCCGGTCCCGCTGACCTCCCCCTCCGGAGGTGTCGGGTCAGGAGGGAAACTTCTCCGGAGGAACTTTGCCGAGGCCGCGGTCGCAGCCCCTTCTCCCTGCGTGGGGCTGCCATTCCCACGCCGAGCGGGACCCGCTGGGGGGTGCGGCGGGTGGTGCCCCCATCCCGTCTCTGCCAAGGTGTCCGTACCATTGGGGTACAGGGTGCGTGATCCCCATGGGCCATCGGTGGGCTTGGGTCTGGTGGCAGCGCCTGGGCCCGGGTGGCATCAGCCAAGGTGTCTGTGGGTGGCCAGGATGTGTGGCACGACCTGGGCTGTGGCTGTGGGCAGGCAGTGGGGCCGTGACCGTGGGCCCCACTGTGCTGCCCGGGGTGTTGGGGTGTGCGGTGCACCCTGCGTGTCTCACGGCTCGGCCACAGGGCACCCAGGGCTGCTCACGTCCCTGCCTTTGATTGAGGCGGGGAGAGGTTTGTGTTGGAAATGGAGCCGAGGCTTTCTGGCTGTCTCCACAAGGGGTACTCGCCTTTTAAAGAAAAGGACTTTTACTGAAGCCTTACAAAAGCGCTTTCTGTTAGCGGTTTGGGCAGTGGGTGCCGTGTCTCGGGGTGGCTGCGGGGCAGAGCCTGCTGCTCCCGACCAGGCACACGCCTGCAGAGCAGCCCCCGGGCGGGAGACAACTTGGATGCAGAAGCAGCACCCGCAGCTGGAGGGTCGCCCGCTCTCTGCTCAGCTTTTGTCGACATACTTCGCTATTAACTTGAAGCACCAGGGAGTTATCGCTGAAGTTTTGGATGAGCTGTGCGTGGGGTGGGGTGGGGCTGGAGCTCCCCTCCGCCCCAGAGCAAACCCGGCAGGTCCCGGGGAGCAGGGACGTGTCTGTGCCTGCCCTCAGCAGCGCGGCGGTGGGGCTGGCAGCGCCGATCACGCTGGATGTGCATGTGGGAAAGCAGCTTCTTGCAGAGGATCCCGGCTCTCCTCGGCACGTGGGGCTGCTTTGTGTTTTCAGAGCAAAGCTTAAAAGTGCATCTTATATACAGGGGGTGACTCTGCAGGAAGGTAAGGGGTGTAGGGCCCAGCCTTGCACTCCTGGAGGCTTTGGGAGCTCCTAGGTCGGTTCACCGGTGGGAAGGGGGTCAGCACCTGCTCCGTTCCCTGCTGCTGGAGGTGCCGGCTCCTGTGGGGGCTGGATGTGTCCGTGGGTCCTGTGCCCGCTGGCAGCACCCCCTGCCCCGGGTGGAGCGTGGCGGCAGTTCCCAGTGCCAACGTGAGGCGGGCGCTGGCCTTGCACTGCGCGGGAACCGTCCTCATCTCCCTCGTTATCGGGGGGGTCTGCACCGGGAGCAGTTCTGTGTGAGCTGCTGTGTCTGCAGGTGGGACACGGGGCCTGAAAATAGCATCGGTGGGCAGTGCAGTGCGGCTGGATGTGACAACGCACACATAAGGGAGTCTCTGTCCCCGGCTGCCGGCCTGGCCAGGACCTTCTGCAGCCGGAGCAAGGCAGATCATTGACTTTTTTTTTTTTTTAAGTGGCTGCAGGTGTTTTCCGCTGGAGCATCCAGCCCGGCATTGGCTTCTCTGAGTGGTTTGTCACTTGGCTGAAGCGGCTCGGTGGGGATGGGGGGAACTGCTCAGCGTGACGCTGCTGTGGAGAAACTCTCCTGCCACGCGCCGAGTTCAGAGTCGGGCTGGAGACGACGTGTGCTGGGGGGGGGGGGGGGGAGTTTCTTGCTCGTTCTTGCAATCTGCTACGTGCATTAAAAAAAAAAAAAAAAAAAAGACCGGTGTAATGCTGAGTGCGGAGTGGTGTCTGTGAACACGGAGCTTTGCTGAGTGTCACCAGGGCGGTGACGTCACGCCGAGCTGTGACCTCCCGCTGTGCGTCTTGTGCATGAGCATCCCTCAGCTCCCGCATCACGCTCGGCCTCTGGGTCGGGCTGCTCATGCCGCTGCCTGCTCGGGTGATGCTCTGCCTTGAGGAAACAGCCAGCTTTGGTACCCATAAAGCAGGAGGTTGGTTTAATAATCCCAAGAATAAGCAATATTTTTTGGGGCTGGCAGCTCACTGACCTTGAGGTCTTGTCCCCGTTGCTGGACCGTGGAGGACATGTGTCCCAGCTGCCATGGGTGAGGATCGGGGGCCCGGTCTGTGATGGTGAAGATGGTGAAAAAGCCCAATGGCGAACTGGTGAAAGGAGAAGCTGACCCACCGGAGCCTGCGCAGCTGGGGGGATGGGGGCTGCCTTCCCATCCCTCCCTCCCTCCCCTCCCATCTCCCTTGGCACAAAGATGCCCAGCTCAGACGTGCTGAGTCTATTTTTGCTGGCAGGAAGGAGTATAAATACCCCAGCACCTGAGGCGCAAAGCTGAGCCGCCTGCACAGCACCATCGCACCCGGGACTGGGGGATCCCCTCCTGCCTGCGGGGCTCGCCGCCGGGTCCTGCTCATCCCTGCTCCTGGGACTGTTATTTGGTGCATTCCTGGAGATCTTCCCCTTGCTTTGGCTTTTCTCTGGCATTTCTGGGGAGATCATAGAATCATAGAATGGTTTGGGTTGGAAGGGACCTTAAAGATCATCCAGTTCCACCCCCTGCCCGGGGCAGGGATGAGAAATCTACCTGTTTCTCCAAGTGCACAGTGTGTCTGCTGTCGAACAAACAAGGGCCTTGGCACAGATGCTCTCAATCGAGTGCTGAACATGTTGATCAAGTGCTTTACACTCTTGAATTTCCAGCACTGGAAGCACGGGGCAGTCTCCAAAGTGTGCTGGGCTTAACCATCCTGGGAACAGAGAGCCCCTCTCTGAGCTCCGACTCCCATCAAACTGCTTGTTCCTCGGCTCGATCAGGGCTGGTGTTTGAATTTTCTGAACGCAGAGCCCACAGTTCTGCAGCCCTTTAATCATTCCTAGGGAAATAAAAATGCAAAACTGTGTGCCCGGAGCAGAGTAATGAAGCCCATGAGGGTCTATTTATCAATTTAGAAACAATATTGTGATGTAGAAAGGCTGTTTCTTAGTCTGATGTTCTGAGATTACCTCCAAAATAGTGCCATAATTTATGCGTCAGGAAGCCCCTGTCAAGAATTATATCTGTGCTCTCAAGGAAATCCAGTCTGCGGCTGTACGGTAACAGGCGCTCCTTTTTTTATTAGAACCACAACAATTTACTTGCGAGTCATAAAAAGGAACCCGCGTGTTTAAGGAGCCCTGAGCCACTCTGCGGGCGAGCTGCTGGCTCGGGACGTGCCCCAGCCCTGGGAAGGTCCCATGTCCTACGGAAAGCTCCCTCGGGGCTCCCCTGGGATGCCAGGGGACGCCTTTGGAGGCACCACAGTCTTCTCTGGTGGCCAAGGGGCTGGCCATGGTGGTGGGGCCGGCTGGGCTTGTGCCCCCCATCTCAGACAGGGGATGGGGGCTGAGCACCCCGGGGCTGTGGGACCGGGGGGGCTTTGTCCTGCAGAATCGTGGGGCAGAGGTGGGGCTCCCCTGAGCACCCCCAGCTCCGCAGAGTCTGAAGGCAGGGAAGCATCCCCCCCCCCCCCCCCCCGCTGTCAGAGGACCATTTGTGGTTGGATTGTTTTAAAACAGAAAAAACACCACTTTTTTCCCCCTGGCAACGTAAACAGCCTGTTCCCCGGAACAAATTCCCGGCTGGGTGCCAGGGTGAGGGGCTGGTGGTGGGTGGCGACACCTGGGGCTCCCACGGGGGGGCTCCAGGAGGTGCTGCCCCATGCGTAGGCTCCCGTGGGGAGCAGTGTGGGGTCCCCCAGCACCCGCGGGACCAAGCACATGGCCAGGCCCTTCCTTGCGGGGTTTGGGGCTCGGGGGGCTGCAGAGCCCAAACGGGGTGACCCTGGGCTGAGCCCCGGTGTGGATGGGGGGAGCCTGGCTCCGGCGGGGGCCCCGAGCCCTGAGCACGGAACAGCTCTGTGCTGCTCTGAAACGGGAACACTCACGAGTTGTGATTTTCCCTGGCCTAATTATGGAAAATTTTTAATTAGTTGATAAGAAAGATCACTTGGAAATTGCAAGGGAAACATTTTGAGGTTAAGTCCTAATCCAAGCCCGTGTCTGCCTGAGGGCGGGAGCTGCCGCGGCTGCGGGGAGCTGGGGTGCCGGGCAGGCAGGGTGCCCGTGCCACCTCCCGTGGCGAGGCACTGGGCTCCTTCAGCCACCAGGTTTGGTCCTGGAGAAATTAAACCACTGTGGGTTTGGCTCGGTTTGGCTCCAAGGCCAGGCTGTCGGATCAGGCTCAAGGGGCTCTGGGCTCGGCTGCGGGGATGCTTTGCCCCGCGGAGGGAGGTGACCATGGGACGGGGGCTGCTGGGCCCCGCTCAGCGCGGCCGTGGGGAGGGTCCTTTGCCAACCTCCTCCGTGGCTCCCGCTGCCATCTTGCTCCAGGTGCTCTCTGCTCCATCCAAATGGACCCCCTGCACCGGGCTGGTTTTCCTCCCCTCCCAGACCTGGTGGTCTGGTGGGAGCCCACGTGGTGCTGGCTTTGGTCCACATGGTCAGTGTGGCACGCACGCCCTGCTGGCCCCCAGCCCTGCGCACTGGTCCTCCTGCTCCCAGCCCCACACGGTGCATCATCAAGGATGTGGGGGTCACCCGGTACCCGCAGGTGGAGGAGTCCTGGGGAACTGGGAGGGATGGAGGACAATGACCGAGGGGTTGTGGCTTTGCCGTGGCTCAGTCTGGGCGAGCAGAGCGAATTCTACTGATTCATCTGCCTGGGCGGGGGGGGAATCTGCCCCCGACCCTCAGGGCAGGGGATGGGCTGGGGCATCTTGGGGGGATGCAGAGCTGTGGGGCAGATGCCACCGGCCACCGCCTAGCTGGGCTGGACCAGCGCAGTGTTTCCAGTTTGGGTATTTCTGGCTCTGACGTCCGGCCGCTGGCTCTTGCTCCGCGCCAGCGGGCGGTGAAGGAGCTGTTGAACGCGAGGAAGATTGTGCCAGCGTAAGATCAGAGGCTGCTTCTCACCTTCCTTTCACTTCCCGCTTTGAGTCCTCCCCAGCCTGCGAGCCCAGCAGAGCCCCACGGCCCGGGCAGCGTCACCCCTGTGTGAAACTGCCGGCAGCGCCCCAAGGGCTTTCTGGGGTGGTTTTATTCCTTTATCTGCCGGAGCAAGAGAGATGTAGGAGCAGTGACCTGGGCCTTTCTGCCCTGGCCTCCCCCGGACCTCGAGAAACCCAGGACCGAGGTGGCTGAGCTGCAAATGGCCACCGGTGGTGGTTACTGGAAGCCCCTCAGAGCGGGACCCCAGCCTCCCGGCCAGCTGAAGAGGATGGAGCTGCGCGGGTCCTGGCCTCGTTCTCCTGGCTGTTCATCCTGGCCCCAGGCGGGTGAGGTGCAGTACCCAGAGGGATTTCTGCTCCCCAAACACTTCAAGCTTCCTTCTCCAGGCAGTGGCAATTCCCAGGAGGGATGCTGGTGGTGGGACCCTGTCCCAGTGCCGCAGCCTTTGGGGGGGCTGGTTTCCCAGGGTGTCCATGTGTCTGGCTGGTAGCCCGTGGGCTGTCGTGGCTTGCCGCAAGCACCATGGAGGGAACGGTCCCGCTGGTGAGCAGAGCAGGAGCCTCCTGCCAGCAGCCAGGTCTGTCCCTGGGAAGGAGGGATGCGGGTGGGCAGCTGGTCCCTCATCCCTGCAAGGACCGTGTGCTGCAGGGACACAGGGACACGGGCGCCGCGTGTGCAGGGACACGGGCACCGCTGCTGTTTGTCTTGGTCGGGAGCGCCGCTGCTTTGCATTCGTTTCAAGTGCCGGAGGCATCTCAGCACAGAGCCCGACTGTGCGCCGGGGGCTGGAGCTCCTTCTGAGGAGCCCTCAAATGTTTTTAGGAAAGAAAAAATAAAAATCCCAAACAAGGGAAGCTTGTTCCCGAGCTGGCGGGAGACGAGGGAGCGGCACAGAGCGGGCTCCTGGCAGGATCTGGGGGGGACCCTGGGGGCCGGGCGGCGGGTGCCCCCCCTCCCACAGAGCCCTCCCACCTCTCACTGGGTGCGCTTCTCGCACGCAAGGGCAGAGCCTATAAATATCCCAACTCCGAATTTTCAAAGAAGTATTAGGAACTCTCCAGGCTTATTTTTGAGCGCTGTTACGAAAGGGCTTTAGAGGATTAAAGCGTGCCCAGATTAATCCGTGCTCCGGCAGCACAGGGCACGGGAAGGGCAGCTCTGGCTCCCAGAGACGGGGTGCAGGGGGTCACCAGGGCTCCTGGGGCCATCGGGCATGGGGCAGTGGCAATGGCTGGGTCGTGGGGCCATGGCTGGTGGGGCAGGGACGGATGCTCCAGTATCCTGGATGGGGGGCACAGAGGGATGCTCCAGCAGCTGCTGTATTTCCAGTCCCCTGGTTGCCCTCCAGCCCCGCTGGGCACCCCAGACCCAGCCCGCAGTCGGGCTGCAGCTTGTCACAGCTCAATGTCAAATTTCTGTCCTCTCCAGTTTCCAGAGGAGGTAATTACCAAACCGGCATAATAGCAATTTAATAAGTGTGTCAAATGAGTGAGCCAGTCATGGTGCAGGGCACACTGCGCCTTCGGAAGCGCCTTCCACAGGGTGGGGATGTGGCTGGCAGCCTTTTGAATGGGAACACAGCAGCCACCCACCCAAGATGGGGGTCAGGCTACTCGTCTCCTGGCCGTGGGGCTACTGTGGAGCTCAGGGAGGGACCTGGGACAGACACCCCAGCTCTTTAATCCGCGTCAGTATCTCACATCCCTGGCCAGACATGGAGGGGAGATTATTTGTGCTGCTCCATTAGCACTGGCAGGGCTTGGGGGACCTGGGGGGGATGAAAAGCTGGCCATGAGCTGGCAATGTGGGCTGGTAGCCCAGGAAGCCCCCCGCATCCTGGGCTGCATCCCCAGCAGCGTGGCCAGCAGGGCGAGGTGGGGGGATTCTGCCCCTCTGCTCTACTCTGGGGAGGCACCTCCCCCCCCCAGTGCTGCCTCCAGCTCTGGGGCCACCAACAGCAGAAGGACATGGAGCTGTTGGAGCGGGGCCAGAGGAGGCCCTGGTGGCCATGGCTGTGGTCGGAGCCCTCTGCCCATTGCTGAGGCGGGTGCCAAAATTTCTGCCTTTCTTCACCTGCTGACAAGGCATTGGAAAAGGGAGGATTTTATAAAACATAAAACAAATAAAATTAGGCCTTCTGGTAAGGGATTAAATCGGGGCCCTCAGCTGTATTTATAGAAGGTTCAAAAGTAAATCTGTTCCCAGACTGAATAAATATTTTGCTCAGGCAGGCGCGATCTTCAGTTCATCTGTCTTGGAAAGACTTGAGTGAGAGGGGAATTGATTTTCTTCAGCTTGAACAAGGCAAGCAACTCTCAAACCCAGATAGAGAGTGAAGTCCCATTATCAGCTAAAATGGGGAAGCAGCTGGGAAATCATTAAAGAGAGAGCGAGAGCGAAGCCACTTTAGGGAGGCAGCAATTCCCTGTCCCCCCCATGGCTGGGGCTGCCTCCCCCGGGAGCTGCTCTGGGGCCATGTTGGTCCAGCCCTTGAGGGCTTTTGGAGATGCTGGATGACCGTCTGCCATCAACGCCAGCAGCTCCCTGGGGGAGGCACTGGTCGCACTGGTGTAGGGACCACCTGCCAGCGGTCCTGATCCAGGGAGGTGGCACAGGGGGGACCTGGGGATGGCTGAACTGGGATGGAGGGGGATCAGTGCAGGTGTGGTGATAGTTCCAGGAACGTAGACCTCAACCTCTGCCACTGCACCCAGGGGACCGGGAGCACTGGCAGCTGGGTCTGCGTCGCCGGCCAGGGAGCCACCCAGGGCTGGACCTGGCTCTTGGACGGCTGACGTGCTGTGGCATCTCTTTGCAGAGATGGGATGAAATTCATGACACATACCTGTCACCATCCCCAGCCCGCTGGGACGTGGCCGTTCACACAGTCCTCAGGCTGCCGGGGCAGTCAGGGCAGGGCCGGTGCCCCCGCGGCGCTGCGGATGGCACGGGCAGAGGGTCTCTCTGGCAGCGCTCACCCCGGCGTTGGCTTCTTTGGCAGCAGAATTCCAGCCTGAAGCGCTTCTTAATTCGAGCCGGCACCTGGTGTTTTCAGACATCAGTTACCACTAAGACAAGAGCTTAGTGCTTTGCTCTTGACAAAAGCTGCTGCCGGGTCAGCCCAGCGTGGCATGAACTGCGCAGCGAGTGCTGCCCGCACCTCCCGGCTAACGGGGGCTCTCGCACTGCCCTTGCCTTTTCCCAGGCCATAAAGGAAAAAATAATAGGGAGAATTAAGAAAGTGCCAAAGCCCTTGGCAGCGCTGCCTGTTTTCTGGGAGGAGAACTGTGTCCGCAGAAGCTCCCCAGCCCCAGGTGGGCAACGCGGCGTGGGGACACCGGGGGGTGGCAGCGGTGGCGGTGCTGGGCGAGGGTTTGCCATGCGAGCTCTGTCCGCCCCGAGCTAAAAAAAGCCACGAGATGAACAAAATTATCCGCTGAGTCACTAATCATTCACCCGCTGCTTTAGTCACCAGCCTTCCCACACTGGGGGGACGTTTGCTGCTGAGGGGGCACAAACTGAATTGTAATCACATTAAATAGATGCGGCCGAAAGAAATAAAGTGCTGCTGCTGCTGCACGCGCAGCTTCTGACACCAGATGGATCATCGGGCTCTGCGGCCACCAGAGGTGCTCAATTAATGATGACTCCCTAACGAAACCATTGATTAATAGCCCCTGCGTGCTGTGGCACCGAGGTGTGCTCCCCGTGGAGGTGGTGGCAGCGGAGCCCATGTCCCACGGTGGCAGTGGAGCCTGTATCCTGTGGTGGGACCGGGCACTGTGTCCTGGTCCCTGCCCCTCTCCGCGGGCACTGCAGCTCCCACTTGGGGACAAGAGCTGCTTTTCCGTGGGGTGCTGGTCAGTGGGAGCACCCCCTGCTCGGTGAGGGGTGCTGGGGTTGGAGCTGTGGTTGGGTGACCGTGGCGGTGGCAGGTCTGAGATCCCGGGACTCAGAAAGCAAAGCTGCCTCCTGCCCCCGTGCCCTGGGCCAGAGGCATTTCTCCTTCAAGCAGAAAATCCTGCTGGAGAGCCAGGATTTGCCACGCTGCTTTCTCGAGTGTGTGACCTGGAAATACTGAGAAAAGACTGAGTCGGGGCCACAAACCTGACTGCAGAGGCAGATGGGGGGATCCAGGGCTGCGGGCTGCCCCCAAAGCACAGCCCTCCTCTGGCCTGGGGAAGCCCTGGCCCCCCCTGCTTGCCCTCCTCCCGCCTGGGTTGCCAGACGGCACCTTCTCCTGGGCACCGCCGTGTGCTTTGCTCTGCCATTTGCCCCTTGGAAATGAGGGAAGAGATTACTGCTCAGGTGTCGACACGTTTGTGGCTGCGGGGGGACGGATGCTGACACCAGCGCTGCCTGCCCACACCTGCTGCGGGGGCCGGGGGGTGTCACGGTGCTGGAGCCTCCAGGCAGAAATAGCCCCATTTCCAGGGAGCCTGTGGGGCCGGGAGTGAGCGGCAGCAGAGCACAGACCCCGTGATTGCTGTGGGGAGCGGAGAGTCGTGGGGCAGCCCCGAGCCTGCGAATCACACCTGTGTGTGTGGAGCAGTGGCCTCTCTGGGTTTGGTGCAAAACAGTGTTGGATTGGGCTATGGATGCTCCTTAATCTGCTGGTCCCGCACTACCTGGGCTAGAGGGGACCGGCTGGCACAGGGGGGGTCCCGTGCTAGAGCCCAGCCTTGCCGTGAGGGATGCCCCAGAGCAGGCAAGGAATGCTCCTGGCCAGGCACCCCTGGCATCCCTGATGCCCATCGGGATCTCTTGGTGCTGGAGCTGGCTGTCCCCGTCGCTGCTGTCCCCTGACCTGCCCCAAATCAGCTTTTCTCCCATCCTGGGCGGGTGCTGCCGTGGTGGGGCTGGGTCGGGCAGATCTGCACCACGTTCAGCCCCCCCCCCCCCCCCGGTGCCAGTTCCTCCCTGTCCCCTCCCCTGCACCCAACACGAAGAGCTCTTTTAGCTGAGTAACCCCGCCGTGCTGGAGCCAAGCGCGTGTGAAAGGGCCTGTCTTAGAGCAGGGAAGAGCCATAAAGGGCCTATTTATGTAGCTGGCTCCTTGCAATGTTTTCAGACACAGCCCTCGCATGTTTTCATAACAGCGACGCCTCCGCCTCTCGCCAGCTGCCAGCACCCAGCAGCCTTTCCCCGCTGTCCTCCACTCGCGTCCCCACCAGCCCGGGGGACCTGGGTGGCCGCGGTCGGTGCCGGGGCAGCGTGTGGCTCAGTGGGGCTCGCGTGGGGCACGGCCGCTGTGGGGCTCGCGTGGGGCACGGCCGCTGCGGGACTCGCTGCCCGGCGCAGGGCTGGCACGCTGCACATCTCCGCTGGGCGATGCTGCGGCCGCCTGCCCCATTCGCAGCCAGGGCTGCAGGCAGCGAGGTGGGGGCTGAAAGGAGGAGCCCCTCTCCAGGCTGGCCTCGGGGCAGCTGTGAGCCCTGGCCATGGGCTGGCTGCTGGGGCTCCCGTCCCCCGAGGCGGCACCGTGCCTTGGCTGCCTCCCCTGTGCCCGTCTGCGCCGGTGGCACCGTGCCCTCTCGGGAACATGCTCAGACCCTTGGCACAGCTGGGCTGGGTTGTCTGGCGGCCGTGCATCCCCGGAGGGGGACTTGCCAGCGCCTCTGCCCGGGGCCACCTCGCCACCCGCGTTTCCCGTCGCCTGGAATTCGCTGGCGGGCAGCGCCGAGCACTGGGCTGTGTCTGGCACCCGGCTGGAGGAATCCCACCCTTCGCCCTGGCAATGCCCTTGCGGAAGAACCGGACTTTCCTCCGGCTGCGGCTCCTGTGCTGCTCCTTGGCCGTGCCCGGGGCTCGATGTGAGCTCCCCGTCTGTGCCCAGCCCTGCCATCCCCGCTGTGCCAGGCACCCTCCGCTGACAGCAAGGCGGCCCCTGCGGTGGCAGGGCTGGCAGCGCCACGCGTGTGGGGCGTGTGGGAGGTGGGTGAGCGGCGGAGGAGGGAGATCTTTCCCGGTGCCGATGCACGGGAGGGAGGCAGGCACCGGCGCCTTGGCTTGTGCGGGGCTGAGCAAGGCTCCTGCAGGCACCCCAGCACCCTGTGGGGACCCCGTAACTGCTCCAGCTCTCTCCTGGCCGTGGGGCAGTGATGGGTGCAGAGCGGGTGCAGAGCTGCGGCCCCAGGGCACCCGGGGCTGGCTGGGGAAATGGGAGTGGGCAAAATTCCACAAAGTGCTGGGGCGAGTCCCAGTCCTGTCACCGGTCCCTCCTGCACCAGCCCAGCCTGAGACGGGACCTGAGTGTGGGGCCATTAAAAACCTGCCTGGAGCCTCCCCAGCTGCATGTCCGGGGCCGGCTGTAGCACGTACCGTGCGTGACTCTGCGTGCCCGGAGCCGGCTGCTCACAGCCCACGGCCACGTGTTTGCCACAGCAGGGAGACAAGTAACTTTTCACGAGTCCATTTATGAATTCCTTTCAAACAGGAAAGCTGACCCACTAGAGCTCATTAAATAACGTTAATGGTGCTGCCCAAATAAATATTAGAGCCGCCACCTGCGCTGGCAGCCAGCACTCGCTGCCTTCTGGCCTTCTCGGAGCAAAGGTTCCTCCGTTTAATTGGACACACGTGCTTCTCTCCCGGCATGGGCGGCCTCTGCTGCAGTGAGGGATGCTCACGCTTCCCGCAACTTCATCCTGGCGTTGCAGACGCTGGGCAGTGAGTCCAGGTGGCTCGTGGGAGCCACGGGCCACTGAGCTTGGAGATAACCCCAGAAACCACAGCAGCGTGCAGAGAGGAGGTGACTAATTCAGGCCACGCTTATCACTGAACTGATTAAACTCGAGCTGTAAAACTCTTTTCCTCTTCCTTCTGTCCTCTAGCCAGAGAGTAATGTATAACTTCATTAGTCCATGTCCAGGAGACACTGAAAGACATGGACAATTAATTATCATCTGTCCCGTTTAATTTCCCTGCCCGTCAGTGACAGCCTCCCAGCGGTTCACAGACGAGTCAGCGTCAGAAGACGAGAGGGGAGGCTGAAGGCCAGGGCTCCGGCTGCGCAGCTCCCGCTCGCACAGCGCTGGGACGGGACCCTTGTGCCCCATTGCTCTTGGGGAGCCCCTCGGTGGCACCTCCTGGTCCTCACTGCCACCGGGCCGGGGGTGCTCTGGCGTGCTGTGCCACCCCCGGGCTGTGGGACCACCCTGGGCAGGCTGGAGGCTTTAGGGGCTTGAAGGACCCAAAGTGCTCCCACATTCCAATGTGCGTCCTGTCTTTCCCAGCAGCCTGGGAACGTCTCCGTGTTTCTCCCTGGCTGCCCCGAGGCAGAGCCATTCTGACACCCACAAGGTTTTGCCACGGTTCAATAATCCTTCCAGACCCACACAAACGCCCTCGGTACCGGGCTGAGGCAAAGCCCTGGTGGGGGGCTTCTCGCCGGTGCTGGTGCTCCCAGTGGGGAGCCTGGGGGTGCCCATGGTCCAGTGCCCACGGGGCAGCCGGGCCACGCACCCTGGGGCTAAGGAGCAGCCAGCAAAAGCTGCAAAACCTGTGGAGAACTGGTGGCTGACAGTTAATAAAAATGAGTAAAACCAAATAGAAGGACAGTGGCAGAGCTCCCCGCTCCTGTGAGCAGCCCAGGTAAGGGCTGAGCTGGTGGGGGGAGAACGGCTGGGATGTCTTAGCCTGGTCCTCAGAAAGGGGTTCAGGGTGGGATTTTGGTAAACACCTCGAAAATTCTATAAACAAATAGAAGGTTGCAAAAATAGTACGGGGATGGAGGCCTTGCCATGGTTCATCTGAGGGCAGCAGGCTTCAGAGGACTGTGGTCCCTCTCACCCAGGTATGAGACCAGCCTGCGAGGGGTGGTTTTGGACCCCAGATTCTGGCTCCTCTCCTCCCCGTGGCTCTAGTGCCTTCGCTCTTTGCCTTCCCCAGCCCCATCCTTCCTGCTGGCGCTGCCAGCTCGGCCGTGTCCCCTCCGCGCTGCCCCGAGTGGGGACCAGAGGCTGTGGAGGGGCTGGTGCTCCCCGGGGGGGGGACAGCAGCGGTGGCTCCTGCCTCAGATCCTGGTGAGTAATTGCTCTGCAGAAAGCATCTCTCACAAGTTTCTTTCATAAGAAACGGTAAGCACAGGCTTTGATTTAGCTCTTCTTTTCCTTTCTTCCTTTCTTGTTTTTTTTTTTCCCTTTCCTACCCCGAATGAAGAAACCCTTTTGATGGTGCTGGGTTCAGACTCCGTAACAAGCACCGCTGTTTGTGTTGTGGGGTTGTCAGCGAGATAACACGACAACGCGCCTCCTCGTCGCCTCACACACAATGAATTATTTCTTCCACTCTTCCTTTGTACCGTTCCTGGGATAAATTACTGCTCTCAGTATTAGCAGATGGGCTTGTCAACCAGTGAAGCATCCTTAAACTCTGAGATTATCTGCTGCCCAGCACGGAGCACCGGCCACTGCGGCTCAGCCAGGGCTGCAGTGAAGTGTTTGTGCGGGGAATTGTCAGGCTGGCTTGAAAGCAAATGGCTTTGCCAATTTATTTTCTTTCCTGTGTATGAACATATTTTTCTTAAAGGGATGCTGTCACATTAAATATGGAACTGCCAACTGCAGACATTAAAAAATCATGGGTCGTCCCATTTTCCTTCCTCCCACTCTAAATTCTAAGAAAACAATAAATTCGGGGTTCTTTTTACTTGTCATCTGCCTTTCAGCTGGAGATGCTTTTTCAAGCTCTTCACGGCAGTCGGGAGGTTTGGGAACTTCAGAGCCACGACAAGAGCTGCAGATCTGGGGCAGATCCTGCCGGGGCGGCTCGGCGGAGAGCGGCCCCTTCTGCTGCGATGCAGCGGAGCCAGGATTTTCCTCTCTCGGTCCCTTCTCTCTGAAGTTCAGGGCCTGGTAGCCAGTGGCCAGTGGGTAGACCTGACAGCGGTCTGGGTGACACAGCACCAGGGGAGCCTTTCGTTCCCACCGAAGCTGCTGGGGCTGAACCATGTGCTGGGAAGGAAATTCTTCCCAAATTTGCCCCTGAACACACATTCGTCATCGTCAAGCCCCGTCCTGCTGCCTGGACTCTGTCACAGCTGCTACAGCCTTTACCTTTCCAAGCACTTTTTAGGGAAGTTAATGAGAGTAGCTTTGTTCTATTTTGACAAAGTTTCGTTTTAAAAGTGTGTTTTTATACAGCAAACATACTGCTTTACTGGGGAAGTAAATCGGGCATTTGCCAGAACTGAACCACCTCATGGAAATCCCCGTAACACACGTATCTGAGGGATCTGGTTGGACACAGGTTCTGGCAGGCGCTTTGCCTTCTCTCCGCTGTGATTAATCCCTCGCCACCAGCTGCCGGCGGAGGGTGCACCCAGCCCATGGGCAGCCCCAGCTGGGCTGAGTTTGGGAGGGTGATAAGAAGGGGCCAGGAGCAGCCCTGGGGGGGTTTGGAGGGGTGTTCTGTCTGGTGTCCCTGCTCCTGCATCCCTGTTCCTGCACTCTGGCATCCCTGGGCAGGGATGGCTTTGCTCTCTGCTAGCCTGGCCCCCTGCAGTGCTCTGGTAGGTCCTGATGTGCTGTTTCACATGAGGGGTGTCTCCATGGCTGGGAAGAACTTCCTTTGGTGTCAGTGACATTTGGTGCAGCTCCCTCTGGAGTTTGAGCTCTTCTGAGTGTGGGACACAGGGACGGCCTCTGTCGAGACACGGGTGTTTCAGTCCCGGTGCTTAAAAATATGCAACGTGGTCATGGCAGGCCCAGAAAGCAGAAGCAATGCAAAGTCTTTGCCGGTCCTAACTTTTTAATGAAAATAGCTTTCAGAGCTGAACTTCAGCGGCAGGCTGGTGGGTCACGGGGCTCGGCTTATTTGCTGCCCCCGACTCGCTGAGCCCCACTGCGTGGGCTCCGGAGCCGCCTCCAGCAGATCAGGTGTTTGGTAACTTTTATTTTAATAAAGCAATGGGCTTGTTTTGGTGGAGTGATCCAAAGGACTGCATGGATTTGAGCAGCTCCTGTTGCAAATATCTTTATTTGATACCACTGCGATGACTGGATTTCAAATGTCACTTGCTTAGCACTATGAAATATTTAATTTAAGTTGTAATACAGTAGCCTGCAAAAGCTCGGACTTAAATTGGAGGTCTCCTGTGTTGGCCAGCAGCTATCAACAAACATGCTTAAAAGCCTGTTTCTGCCCCAAAAAGCTGCTGGCCCAGATGTGGGAGTGAGGGGAGCCGGGAGAGAAGACACTGCCCATCTTTGCTGCAGGTCTGTGCTGGGACCCCCGCTCACCACTGTAAGTTGTGGTGGGTGTCCCCACCTCTGCCGCCCGGGGACACGCGTGGGTGGAGGAATGTGACCGCCGCCACCGTGGCGCTGGTGGCTTTGTGCTTCCAGTGGTGGCCACTGCTGGCCCAGCCTTTGGTGCCCGCAGTGGGGGTGATGGCTCCTTGGGAGCTGGCAGCCCCTCACCGGGTGCTGGGTTCGGGCATAGGGCTGTGGCCAAATCCTGCCCGGGGGGGCTGCGGTGCCAGCCCTGGGGAAGGGTCTCTCCTCGCCTGGGAACAGGCTGGCCTGGTGGTGTCTCCAAGCTTTGCCTTCTCCTTTTGTGGCTCGGGCACAAACCCAGCTGTACCCCATTCAGTTTGGCTTTGCCGAGGGAGCAGCACTGGCCGGGGCTCTCCAAACTGGGACTTTCAACATTTAATGTGATAATCTCGTGCTGAGTCCTGCGCACGTGGTCAATTGGCTTCTCCAGGAACTTGCCCGTGCAGCTGCAGTGATGGGCACGAGGCGCTGCCGGGGCTCGGACCCTTCCCCGTGGCATAGCATGCTTCTCTGGGGTTTATTTTCCAAGAGGAAATAGTTGCAGCAAGTCCAGGGAGGAGACTGGTGGGGGTCCTGGTCGGGGCAGGGGTTCCCTCGAGCAGCGTGGGAGGGATGGGGAGCTCTGGTACCAACAAACCGCCCCACGTGGGGCATTACCTCTTTGTTCATGGGTCTGGGCGAGTTGCTGTGAGGATTGGGGCTCTGCTGGGGTGACGGGAGCCAGCCCTATGCCCAGAGGGGATGGTGCCATCTCACAAGTGGTGTCTGGATTTGATTTCAAGGAGATTTGAAGAAACCCCATGTGTAGTGACGGGGGAGAGGCAGTGAGGCCAAGACGTGTCCCGTGGCTGCATCGGGTTGCGCTCCACGGGGCTATTTTGAGAGGCGAGTGGTGCGGAGCCAGGGGGGCAGCCAGAGACTCATCCCTTCGGCTGGGTACCGCTCCTCCGGCAGCCACCCCGGGACGGACGGTGTGCCCCGGGGACATCCCCGCCTTCTCCGCAAAACTTGGCCAAGCCACTTGTTTTATTCCTCTCCCACAGTGGCCCTTCAGACCCCCGCCTCACCAGCTCCTTCCTGCCCTGGATGATGCCAGCCCAGCTGGGTCCCCTGCCCGCCCGCATCCTCGGGGAGCTCTGCGCCCTCCTTGTGCTTGGCATCATGTGAGGGCTCGGTGCTGGGCGGATGCACCAAGGGCAGGCACAGCTTTGGCTCGCTGCAGGCTCGGACGTGGTGGCTCTGCCCTAATCTTTGTGCTGATCATACCAAACCTGAAGGATTTTGTGATCTTGCCGGCCCTGTGCCAGGCGTTCCGCAGCTGGCAGCGTGCGGAGCAGCAGCCGCTTGGGATGATGAATCGCAGGTGCCTCAGCCTTTCCTCTCCTGCTGCTCCCTTGCGCTGTGCTAACATTTACAGCTGAGCCCCCTGGGACAAAATGTCACAATCCCTGCCCGTGTTTGCTTTGCTTGTCCCTCTTGCTGGTGTGAGAGCAGGTGGGTCATTGCCAGGAGCGCCCCCAGCCCACCCTCACCCTCCCAGGGAGGGACAGGACCTGGCATGCCCAGGACAGTGTGATTCCTAGACCTGGCACCATCTCAGCTATCATTCTAAAGAGACACAGCCCGTGTGCCCTGCCTGTGCCCCCACCGCCGTTTCTCTCTCTTTACCCTACTCTGCCCGTTTGGTCCCCGCTGAAGCCGATCAATCAACGCGTTACAGACGCAGCGTTAGAAGCTGAGGGATGCAGGACCCTGGGGTGGGGGCTGAGAGGCAATTCCCGGCTTCCTGGGGCAGATGGGCACATTCTCTGTGCCGCTGCAGAAAAGCAGCGTTGTTCCTTCCCCGGTGTCTCCTTGTGTTTGGGTTTTAGCTGTCCTCGCCGTTCGGGAGCAGGGCTGCGATCTGCTGATTCAGGGGACATGCAGCCCTGCGGCGCTAATGATCCCTGATGTGCGAAGGAGAGGACAGGCACCGCAGCACCGGCGTGCCCCTGCAGTGCCCTCTGTGTGCCCGGGTGCTGCAGGGTGTCCCGCTGCCCTTCAGCGGGGGGGAGAGGGGCTGAGGGGGGGCCCCGGGGGGCATCCAGGGGTCAGACCCGGGGTCTGAGGATAGCGTGAGCCCCCTGCGTGCCCCAGTCCCCATGCCAGGAGCCAGCCTGCAGCCCCGGGACTGGCTGACACTAATCCTTGCTCTGATTTATGGACTGATCTTAAAATGTGCCTCACTCCGGCATTAGCAGAGCATATGTTGGGGCTGGGGGGGGCAAAAGGGGGCCTGTTTGATGCCATATTATGAAATGCCGAAAGTGGTGCGGACATGGCCAGGGCCCTCTGAAATCTGTGGTCTGCCCGTGTCTGCTCAGCTCTTAGTCCAGGAGGTCAGAGCATCTCCTGATGCCGTAGCGGGTCTCCTGGGCCACCTCCGTCCCAGGGGACAGAGCCCCTGTGCGCCCACCACAGCTGAAGCCAGTTCCCTTCACACCCCTCTGCCAGCGGCTGGTGCCTCTTTATGAAGTTCCCTGGGGAATTCTGTGGGTCCAACCTCAGGGGCAGCCCTGGGGGGCTCCCCCTGCTCCCCAGCAGAGCCCACGTTGGGGGCACTGGCCCGCTCTTGGCTGACGACGGCCCTTCGGGCGCAGGCTCTGCCAGCTGGCGCCGGCTGCCCCGCGTGACGCTGGGCGCTTTTTGGGAACCTGCTGAGCCGCCGGCACCGCTCGCCCCGGCTGGAGGCTGCTGATGAGGGCTGATTTAGTGGCGATCGAACTGTGTTTGAAGCGCTCCTTGAAATACGAGACCAGCGTCGGAAACTCTGCGGGCGCAGGGGTGTCTGCGGTGCCCCCGCGGCACACGGGCTCGGCGGCTGCACAGGGCACCTTCCACACTCCCTTTGCCGGCCACCAGGTAAGAGCCTCCCCGCACTGGGCTGGGGGCACCCGGCGCGGCCCCTTCGGTGTCGCTTTGTCCTGAGCCCACAAGGGCTGGAAATAGGCTGTGCCGGTGGTGAGGGTCTGTGTGACGGCCGGATGGGCTGGCTGCCACCCCCCAGCCGGGCTCCTCTGTGCCCCGGGGGGGTCGAGGGCTCCTCGGGGAGCTCTGGAGGGTGGGCACAGTGGGGAGGGTCCCGGTGCAAATACCTGCCGGGCCTCTGTGTGCAGCAGTGACAGGACCACGGAGCTGCTGCAGGACTCGACCAGCCCCTCTGCTGAGATTTACACCCCCACGTGCGGGATAACTCCTGGGTAATTTACTCATTCCAGCCGGTTTTCCCGGGGACGTGCTGTCAGCTCCAGCGGCGAGTTTCAGTAGCAAAGTGCAGGCTGAGGCGGGAGTGGGGTGCAGTGATTGCGGTCGTGCTCAGGTGAGGGTCGGGGGGATTTTCTGCCTTTCCTGTGGATCCTGGCAAATGCAAACGGGGCTGCTGCAGGTAAGGTCATTGCTCGGGGGGGTTTACGTGAGTTTTGTGACAGCTGTTGGTGGTGACTTTCGTACTTCTTATATTTCCATTGCTTTTATTTACTGTTGCGTGCACTCAACCAGAGACAAGGAAAGTGGATTCAGAGTTGTGGAATCACGTGAACTCTAATCAGGTTTTCTTTTTTTTAGATTTCATGCTCTCTCAGTGTGTTCATCCAGACTTTAGGTTCAGGGAGTAGTTTCCCTGATTCCACGTGGCTCAATGGGACAGATCTGCCAATTAGAGATTTTGATGCCGTTTGAGCTCTGTAGTGAAGGTGGTTTTACTTGGGTGGAGGTTCTGCCCCCGAGCGTTGGGTCCATTGTGTTCAGGCCAAATAAAAGCCTCAGGGGACACAAATCGGTGCCGATGGCAGGAGGAAGCCTGGGGGTCCCTGCCGGGGTGGAACTGGGAGAAGGACCCCAGGCAGATCTCGGGCTGTATCAGTACGGAAACCTCTGGCTGGGCTGAGTTTAACCGCTCCCTGTGCCCCGGGACGGCCTTGTGGGGTCTGTTATCTGGAGCGTCAGAATTGAGGCAAAGGACCCAACGTGCACCAAACCCGCTCTCTCATCAGGGTTCCGTACCTTGGCCAGAACCCTCCCGTCCCTGTGCCTTAGCCCATGCCCAGGCCCTGCTTTTCTGGGTGCCAGCCTATTCCCCCTGCTACAGAGCAGCTATTTGGAGATTTGGGGGGGGCCATCATGGAGGGTGGGTGGCTACCCAAGACCTCTGCCACGTGTCCTGAGCTCCAGCTCCTCCTTCGCTGGCTGAGGGTGCATAAATGTGTCAGCACGCTGCAGATGTCTGCTGGCATCGCCCCCGCTAATCCCCCTCGCTCCTCCCTGCCGGCGACGGGGGCTGCTGTCACCCACAAGCTCCTGGCAGAGCTGCCTATCAGAAGGTGGCCAACTGTGGCACAGGGCACTGCGTGGTCCACCTGGACAGCCCAGGGGCTCACCGAGACATGACCCTCCCTGGCTGCCGGCGGCTTGGGATGCTGCGTCCCCATGCTCATGGGGCGCGTGGGCAGCTCCCGGCACGTGTCGGGTCTTCAGTGGGAAGTTGTAGTTTCTGAAGAGTTTGGTTCACATCTAGGAGCTGAAGTGGAGGATGTCCCAGCATGGGGCTTCTTCAGAAACTCATCCCCTGACTGCACAGAGCAGCCGCTGGGATGTCCCCTGCGGAGGGGACCACAGGGCAGGGATCAGCCCAGTTCCCAAAAAGGAAGCCTGGAGGCACCAGGTTCTTGGGAAATGGGATCTCGCTGCCATGTGGGTGCCAAGGACAGGGCAAGGACAGGCCGTGGGTGCTCAGGGGACCAGTCAGGGTTCTCCCGGGGCTGACGTTCATTCGGGCTGTGGCATCAGCTCAGGGGTTGCCCTGGTGCCCAGGGTTGCAGCATCCCTGGGGCCGGTGCCAGCATTGGGACAGAGTCCCACTGCCCGGGCCCCTGCTGCAAATGGATCTGACCTGGCTCCTGGGAGGAGAAATTGCTGTGGGTGGGGAATTGTGGTCCCTGGGGGCTGAACTGGGGGGAGTCAGGGAATGGAGTGGCTGCTGTAGAGGTCCTGGAGCAGATGAAGTGGCATGTCCTTGCCCAGCAGAGCCTTGATCTGCCACTTCCCTTCCACCCCCTGGGATGCTCTATGGAAAGGAGGCGAGTTCTGCTGTCGTGCACCTTCTATAAACCAGAGCCTTCCTTATTTCAGGTATTTAATGCCTGGATTTTAAATTCTCTCTAACATTTGTCAGCACTTTACAGCCTTTTGCAACATATTTATGGTGTTATTAAAAAAAAAAAAAAAAAGAGAGAGACAGACCTGAGGTTATGGGCCACTGTACAAGAGTATAAAACTGACCTTAAAATAATGGACTCGGCTGGGCACACCATGTCGGGCTGCTGGGAGTGACGGGGAATGAGGGGACAGCACTCCCAGAATCAACTTGTTATTCCAAGTGGTTATGAACGGTAAAAGCAGTTGAGGACTAGAAGGGAAAAGCCCCCTTGGACTTGGAGGTGGGAGCTGCAGCCCTGGGCCAGGTGTCTGGGGCTCGGGGACCGGTGGTGGCCAGGCTGGGGTCTCACCATGCTGGGTGGGCAGCGCACCCCAGGAACGCTGGGCGGTGGGAGGGTGGATGCTTTGACGCAGCACTCGCCGCTGCCGTGACACCCAGGCTGCTCTGACCTTCTTTAATTTCAGAGAGATTTGGACATCTGTCGGGAGCTTTTCACACCCCCAGGAGCCCTTGGCCCCACTTGGGCAGCCAAAGGAGCCCTTGGTGGCTCCCAGAAAAGGGCAGCAAGAAGAGCAGGTAGTGGGGGGGCATCGTGGGTCTGGGGGGTGTCACTGGTGCTGATCAGTCAGGTGAAATCTGGGCAGAGGTGGGTGAGTGGCAGCTCAGCCCCCCCATCCCGGTGGAGCCCTGCACCCCTTTGGAAGAGCCACCCAAAAGATGAGGTTGCTCATGGTCCTTCATGGAGAAGGCAAAAGCTCGGCTACATCAGCCGCTGGGTGGGATGGGGACAGTGGACTTAGGATGTGGTGACCCTGGGCTTGGTGCTGGGTTTGGCTCAGAGCCCCTGGGTCACCTTGGGAATGTGGGGGGTGTCATTTAACCTTCACTGTGCCTCAGTTTCCCCCCTTCCCTTGTGTGGGCACTATGAGTACAATAACCATCTTGGAGACAGGGTGGGGGCTGGGTTGGCTGTGGAGAGGACCTCTTGGGGACCTCAGCCCAGGTAGGGGCCCATGCTGAGGTGCTGGGTGCCGAGCAGCTCCCCAAAGATCCTCAGTGCTTTGCTGAAATCTGCCCCAAAGTAGCTGTCAGTCAGGGGACTGTGGGTCCCCACGTGTGCAGTGACCTGTCCCTGCCACAAATCACCAAATTCACCTCCTGACACCTGAGAAGCAGAACAGGCGCAGCAGAAATTAAGTGAATGAGACAAGCATGAGTGCAATTAGGACAGACCTTTTAAACGCTGCGACGAGAGCCGGGACAGGGAGCCTCAGTCTAATCAAAGCAACAGCAGTTCCTTTTTTTAAGACAAGGGAGACTTTTGGGATACTTTGTCCACATAATGTTCCAATTTTAGCTCTTCATCCCGGGATGCGATTGCATTAAAAATACCCGGGGAGGGGGAGGATGCCAAGGGCACCCAGGGATCTGCCTCTGCTGGCGCGTCCCCACCAGCGCTCCACGTGTCCTGCTGTGTCCCCAAGGCCCTGTTTCACATTCCCGATGCTGATGGTCTCCCAGATCTACTTTCCGGCTGCTCTGCTAATGGTTATTCTGGTAAAGGCCCTCTCCTCAGGGTCCCGTGGGGCTCCCTGCCATCCGAGTGCAACTGGGCATCGATCGCTGCCGGTTCTGGGGAATGACCACACGTGGGGTAGTTGGGGGCATCTCTGCTGCTGAGCTCCTCGCTCTCGGTGGGGGCAGACCCTCCTGCTGCTGCACCGACAGGAGCATTAATTTACTTTAATGTAAAGTTCCTTTTATTTAAGCTGCTTATTAACTGGTCAAGCAGGAGTTTAAGGCTCTTATTGCTGACATTTTTGGCTAACTGTGCAGTAATTTAGGCTGGAAGAGACTGTTCGTGGTTGGTCCAACCTTCTGCCTGGTGCATGGGTTGCTTCAAGGTTGGGGCACGTTGGGCAGGTACTGGCCCATCCCCACCTGCGAGCCCCCTCCCTGGGCCAAAATGACGTTGATTCCTTCAGGAGATGGTGACAAGCGCTGCAGTGGGTGTGGGGTGGTGAGATCCCCCGGGGTGACACTGGGCTGGGTCACTCTCCATCCCTGCAGGTCCCAGCTTTTGCCATCGGCTCAATTAACAGCTTGTGGAAAAAATCTTCCGCTGCTTTTTGCTAAATATAACTTTTAAGGGGGGTGCTGACTCCTCCAGGGAGCTGGAAAGACTGAGACACATCTGGCACCTTGCAAGTGCCCAAACCCACCGAGGACGGGGCTCTCACTGCACGGGTGGGTGGGTGGGTGGGAGGGCACCCACACACCGCGGCGGGGGGTCCCCGCTGCTGCTCCCCGTCCCCGCAGAGCCGCCCCCTCCCGCCCCGCGGGTCCGGGCAGGGCTTTTCGGGATCCCCCACCCCCGTAGGGACCGCGGCTGCCCCGACTCCCCCCGCCCCGCTCCGGTTCGCGGGGACCGTCGCGGAGCGTCTGCGCCACCGCGGGGCCGCGGCCGGGGCTGCAGCGCCCGGAGCCCCCCCCCCGCCAGCGTCCAGGGTACTTGGATTTTGCTTATTTGTTTTTAATGCATGAAAACCCGCTTTATCTGCGCGGCTCCGGACGCTCCCCCCGCCTGCGGGGTGCTGGGCAGCCCCCACTGAACCCACCCACGCCGGGCTCGGTGCTGGGGAACCGGGGAGCAAGTCTTGGGGTGCTCAAGTTGCCGTCTCTTGTCTTTGGGGAGAAATTACAGGGCTTGTCCCAGAAAGGAGCCCATGGGAGCTCGGTCCCCTCCCGCAGCATCCATCCATCCATCCCACAGGGATGATGAGCTCCCGGTGGGTGCGGGACTGGTCTGTGTCTGAGGGGGTGCACAGGGTGTCCCCCCATTCGGAGCAGTGTCTGGGGCTGCTGGGTGAGGCTTTCCAGGACGGTGCTGCACCACGTCAGGCAGGGACGGTGACGGTGTTTCAGGCTGCCCATTGCATGGACCAAAGCCTCTGGTCTGGTCCCTGATGCCCGAGTGTGCAGAGATGGACCCCCGCGCGGTGCCTGCGCTGCCTTGACCAGACAGTGGGGACACCTCCAGACACCCCGTCCTGGCGGGTGGCCCCGGGGTGTCTCGGCGCAGGGTGCCCGGCTGCATTTGTAACCAGCAGCTGCCGGCTCTGAGGTGGTAACTGGATCGCAGGGCTCGGGTGACCTTCACGCCTCTCCAAGGCTCAGTTCGGGATGTCCCACCAGCTCCTGGTCCGGGGTCGCTCTGCGGGAGCTGGGTGGTGGGGACAGTGTGTCTGCGAGGTGCAGGCTGCAGGACGGCTGTCCCTGGCTGACCCCGGCCCCTGCCATGGGCAGCTCCTCCACGTGGTGTCCCAGTGCAGGTTGGGGACGTGCTGCCAATGGGGGTCGGTCCCGCAGACCCCGATGTTCAGGAGAAGGTTAACGCAGGCAAGAAGGTGCTTGAGGTGCCGGTCCCCCTCCTGCTGCAGTGGGGCCGGGCTGCGGGACAGCGGGGCAGCACACCAGCCCTTCCAGTCGAATCTCTTGCCTGCAGTGGGTTGCTGTCCCAGCTCTGCCTTGGGCTGAGCGGGAGTGAACAGAGCGGCTCTGACTGGCACGAGGAGTGTCTTCTGGTGCTAGAAACTTGGAAGAAGTGGGTTATTCCCTGCTCCAGCACTAACCTCCTGGGAATGCTGCTGCTCATGTCGCCTTGCCTAATGCAACTCCGTGCTCAGATGCAAACGCTGTTGCTCTTGCTTGGGGAGCCCCCCCCAGATCCAGTCTGGGCACCCCATAGATGTGGGACCGGTGCTGGCTTTCCTGACTCACCATCCCTCCCCGGTCCTGGTCCCTCTGTCCTCACGGCGAGTCTGTCCTTCTTCCCGCAGGCATGAAGCGACCCCTGAGCCCGTCCCACAACCCTGAGAGTGGCCTGCGGCTGGTGGAGGTGGCCAGTTGCCCGCCGGGCCAGCCCGAGCAGCGCATGAAGCGGGAGAAGAAGCACCAGTCGTTCACGCTCTGCGAGGTCTGCAACATCCAGCTCAACTCAGCCGCGCAGGCGCAGATCCACTACAACGGCAAGTCCCACCAGAAGCGCCTCAAGCAGCTCAACAAGGGGAAGATGCCAGCAGCGCAAGGTAGGAGCCCTCCCTCAGGTTGAGGTGGCCCAAAGGCTGCCCTCGCTCGGGGGCAGCTGCTCGGCTGGGCTCGGTGCGCTGGATCCAGGGCATGTTGGGGAACGCTGTGTTGTGTCCTCGGCGTCTGTCACTTGCTGGTTGTCTGAACTCCGGGGGGTCCCCCACCCCGCTGGCACTGATGGTCCCTCAAGTGGTTTTGGGGCCTGAGAGCCCATGGTGCTGCTGTGGACGGGTGGACGTGTGGGTCCTGCCCATGTGCGAGTGCGGTCGCTGGTTCTCTGTGTCTTCGTGAGCATCTTCTTGGGTTTCCGTAGGTGACTTGTGCAGATGGGATGAGCGCGTCCAGGGGTGGAGAGGCTGTTACTGGGTTACTGGCTGCTGCGGGACGGGAGCTGGTGTGCAGCAAGGACTGGTTTGCCCTCTGTGCCATCTGCTGGCATTTACCTGCGCGGGGCCCGCACAGCCGAGCGCTGCAGGTTTTCTACTGCGTCGAGGCAGGGAACCATGCCCAGAAATGTCACCCTGCGAGGACTGACCGGCTCTGTCCGAGCCGGGGTCTCGGGGGTGTTCAGCAGCAAACCCAGGGAATTGTCCTCCCTGGGGCTGGAGCAGACACTGCCCAGAGCCCCGTGTCCCCAGCCTGGGGGTCCCCCCAGACCCCACTGCCATCAGAGGGGGTGTCGCTGGCTGTGCACGCTGTGGCCGCTCCCCAGGGAGCGGCGGGGGCCAGGGGCAGCCTCCTTTGAGCTGTGCTGGGTGGCCAACTTGGCAACTGCCCTCCTTTCCTTACAGACTAATTACAAGTTGGGTTAATGAGCTGAGGTCTCCAAAGCACTTTGTAGCTGCTGGATGCCTGTATCTGGCGTGAGGGCGACGAGGAGCTGAGGGGATGGGGAGAGGGCAGGAATATGCTGGAATCCTGTAAATCGGCCTGTAAAATCCTGTAAATTGGGTGCCAGCCCCTCACTGCCCCTCTGCGACCCACAGCGTGCGGCCCCCCGGGAGCCGCTCTGCTGAGATGCAGTGAGGGGCTGGAGCCCCGTCCCAGCATTGTCAGGAAATGTTTGTTTAGTGACATCTGAAGGGCTGGCAAAGAGATCTGTGACACAAACAGCAGAGCAGCAGTGGGTTGCAGGGTGGTAAAACCCGCTGTGTGTGGCCCCCCAGCCCTGTTTTGTGGGACAGGTGGTCACAGCAGCATCCCATGCACGCACAGCATGATGCTCTCCAGGTACCGAGGCGGCCGTGGTGCTCGGTGCCGGTGCCTTCGCTGCTGGGCTCACTGGTGGCTCCTGGCACATCTGTGCTGGGGGGTCCTGGGTGCGAACCTGGACCCGTGCTCCCCTCCAGCACGTTCCATCCCACCAAACACCGAATTTCCTCAAAGGCAGGAAAGTGCTGATGGGACCAGGCTCACAGCTGGGTCGGGAGGATGCTCGTCCCCAGCAAAGCGAGAGGGTGGGCAGCCGGGCACTGCGGTCGGTGCC
Source organism: Numenius arquata (assembly GCF_964106895.1). Classification (NCBI taxonomy): domain Eukaryota; kingdom Metazoa; phylum Chordata; class Aves; order Charadriiformes; family Scolopacidae; genus Numenius; species Numenius arquata. The sequence continues at coordinate 7,533,610 of NC_133598.1, read as the reverse complement.
AGGGCTCCGGCTGCAGTGCTTGGGCCTTGGCACCCCCCCGGGAATCAGCCTGTATAAATACCTGCTCCTGCTAAAGACGGGGCAGGCTGGAGCCATAAATTCCTAGCGTGGCAATGGTCATCCGTGCGCCAGATCCTGCCCTGGTGGTTTTGTTTGAGCGAGGTCTGGGGTGTGCGAAGGAGCCCGTCTGTTTGTCATCATTTACTGACAGATGGAAATATCACCTGCTATTTTAATGGGGACAGGGCTCATAAATTCCCGCCTGCAGATTCCAGATTCTCCCCTTGGTCCGGGTTGGGGCTTAATGGGAAGGCTGTCCAGGGATGCGTTTCCTTCCCAGCCAAGGAGTCTCGGGGTGTGCTAGGGCGCTCTCTGTCCTCCTGCACCATCCCCGACCTCCGCCAGCACCCAGGGCCCCCGTTGCAGCCTGTGTCAGCTCCGCACGCTCTGCTCTGCCCTTCAAGGTGAAGCCGGCGTCTGCTTGCGCAGGGCTGCGATTTGCTGATGTGGGGAAATCTCAGACGGCATCTGCTCCCCTTGCCCCCCCAGACCCCCCCACGCTGCCCAGGCAGGATGCTGCTCCCGCCACAGCCTGCTCCGCTCCTCCGGAGCCGACCTTCTCCCCTACGCTTTTGTTCAAAAAATGTCATTTCCAGCTTTGTCACTGGCAACCTTTCCCAGTCTCCTGAGGCGTGAGCACGGGGGGGTGTTTGGGGGGGGCACGCGGCCGCGAATCACAAATTAGAGCTGGGAACAGGCTGACGCTATGCCCATGTCCCCACCAAGCCGGTCACTGAGCGTGCTGCTGGCACTGGCACCACGTCACCTGCGCTGGGAGGGGAGCTGGTCCCCCCCAAAGCCAACCATCCTGATAGGAGGGGGGGACCAGCCCTTTCTGCCTTGCCCAGGTAGGCTGAGGACAGGCGCTGGGAAAGCTGTTGGAGGGGGCAGGCAGGGCTGGGCAGAGCCTGGTAGCCCATCACACTCCTCTTGGAACCCTTCACTGGCCAAACCAGCACCTTTGGGTGCTGAGAAAAGGCAGCTCCCGTGGTCACTGCAGAGGTGGCCCCATCTCGGGCAGCCTGGTGTTTGCCCAGCACTTGCCCGGGCTGGTCCTGGCCAAGCTGCTGCCCTGGCAATGGGTTCAGCCCGGCACAACCCAGGGAGAGGGCAGCCTTGGGAGGAGAAGGGGTATTTATTAAAGACAATGGATTAAATTAAATAATCGAGTTAGACAAAAACGGGAGATTCCTCTGAGCTGGAGTCTCTGTCTCGCGCTGACATCTACAGCCACATCAAAGGCAGCTCTCGCAGACGCTGCTCGATCTTCCCCGTTCCCCCTCCGGCTTCTCTGATCAGTTATTTCTGCAAAGGCTGTAATCTCCTGCATTTTTGAGGAGCAAAGCCGTGGAGAGGCTTGGCTGGCAAACAGATGCGATAATCAGTATCATTACAATTTATTAGCTCTGTGCCAGAAAGACCCCCAACTTAAAAACAAATTATTGTTCATTAGGCGTTTTCTTGCAAGGCAAACCACAGATCTGTGTTGTCTCGTGCTGAATTGCGGTGCAGCAGCGATTAGACACGGGGTGTCCACAGATGAAAGATGTTTTCATGTTGCAGATGCCAGTTCAAATCCAACTGGGTCAAGAGTGATTTAATTACTGCCTGTGATTTTCGAGGGTGCCCAAGTGAGCTCACTTTGCTCTTGGTGTTCTCGTGTTCCCGCAACCAGGACCCGGACCCCCCTGTTCTGGTGCCAAAAGAGCAGAGAGAGCTGTGCCCCCCCCCAGCACAGGGGGCAGTGGCTGCAGGTACGATCTCCAGCGCGGTTTTTGTGCCGGTGCAAACTGCTGAGGGCAGGGGACAAGGGGACAAGGCTTTGCTGCTTCCCTCCCTCCTCCTGGGTGCCCCCAGGGGCAGCCCATCACCGGACTGGCTGAGCTGGAGCATTTCAGGAATTTACTCCCTTGCTGTCCCCTGCTCCCAAAAAAGGCCCTTCTGCCGGTGTCCCAAAGGAGTCACGGGGTGTAAAGAGCAGCTCGAGCTCCCTTGCTGCCGGAGCTGTGTCCCTGGGCCCTGTCAGCTCCCATCTCACTGAAATCCAGCAGGAAAGCGCTCCCCTCCCTGGGCAGACCCAAGCTGACAGCAGCACGGACCCCCTTGGCCGGCGCGGTGGGAAGGACACCCTGCCTGGCACAGGCCAGGAGGGTCCATCCGAGCCCACCTCAGTCCACCTTTCCCAGCTCTGGGGGCTGCTGGGCTGCTCCCCCAAACCCAGTGCCGAGGCTGGATGGGCAGGATTGGGCTAAAATGCCCGGATCCAGCTGTGCCCCGGTGCTCACCTGTGTCACAAGTTCTTCCTTTGCTCCTGATGCCCCCGTGGCTTTTCATACCCAGCCCCTCTGGGGGGCTGCCCGCTGCTGCCCCCTCCTCGGCAGCGCTGCACGGGGATAACGGCTCCTCGCAAAGGGAAAGATGCCCGTCTCCCCAATTAGCCGCTGAGCTGTCTGTCTGTGCGCGTTTGTGGAGCAGAAAGGTTTGAGATGAGCAGAGAAATCGCTGTGACAGCTTCAGCATCGCTGGGTCTGCGGCGGAGGGGACGGGCCCCCGGGAGGGGACGCGGGGACCCCACGGGAGCCTGTGCCACTCTGGGAGCCGGGGGGGCAGCGGGAGGTCTCTTGTGCCGCACGGGGGGGTGCCAGCTGGGGCTGATCTGGGTGCTGGGGGGAACCCACTCCCCTCAAACAGCTCCTCCATCGCAGCCCCCGGGGCCACACCGCGCCAAGGCTGGTTTATCCGGATGTAAGTGATGGGTTAAACAAGGGGGGACCCCAGAAGGGTCCCGGGGTGCTGTGGTGCTGAACAAAGCCTGTGGTCCCTGGGCATCACCCAGGTTGTCACTGGCCTGGGCCAGCTGCTCTTTGCTAGCAAAGGGGTATCCCCACAGCCTGTGGCACTGGCCAAGGAGCACAGGTTCATGGGGGGATCTGACAGCGATCACCGGCTGCTCCGTGATCCTGCTCCGTGATCCCACTCCCTGTGCCGGTGTCTCGGGGGTCGGCTGCAGGGAGGGTTCCCTCCTGCCTTCCCCTTGCTGCTCTCTGCTGTTGGAGCTCATCAGCTGTTAATTACCAAGAAAATGGGTGCCAATCTAATTTTTTTCAATTTCATGTTATGCACGGAATCCTTTAATTGTCTTTAATAAACAGGGCGATGCTCAGTGGCGCTTTGTCTGCAATAAAATCTAATGTATTGATTTAAACAATATGCAAACATGCGGGATTAGAGTCTAATTGGGGACTAATCAGGGTGCAACGGCCGCCTCGCCGGCTGGGCTGGGGTTGGGAGGTCCCCGAAGCTGGGACGGGCAGTGGGAAGGTGCCCGGCTCCTCTGGCCATGCCGTGTCCCTCGCTGGGAGCACCCGTCTGTGACCAGCCTGGGCAGCCTGCCGGGAGCCGCAGCGGCGATGCCACGGCGGGGAAAGGTGGCTTTTCTGGCTTCCTCCTGAATTCTTGCGGTGGTTTTGCTGCTCTCCTGCTTTTGGGTCTTTTTTGAGAAATTTGGCAGGGAGAGCGCAGGGTCGGGAGCTGTTTGCCCAGCACGGCCAGGCGGGCCCCTGAGCGTAACCTCGGCTGTCGGGATCAGTTATAAATATCGGGGGGAAAAACGAGCAGTTGGGAAGGTGACGGGGCAACGGCGGGTGGGGAAGGGCGGGCGTGGGGGTCTCAGCCCCTGCCAACCGGGGACACGGAGGCAGCGCATCGTGCCCCCCTGAACCTCCGATGAGCAGACCCTCACCCACCCCCTGTGTTAAAGCGTCTTTAATATCCAGCTGTGACCGTGTGGTGTCTGCCCGTGCGGCGACTGATAACCTCAAAGCCAAACGGTGGGGGGGTCCCTGTTTTCAGCTCCTGTACGTTCAGCGGGCGTTTAGCGAAGGACAAGCAGACGGAGTCCTGCTCGGTTGGCCTCGGCTGCTCCCTTCAGCTGCGAGCAAAGATGATTAAAAATAGCTTTTCAGATGAGATTTGAATAACCTGGAATCTCAGTGGGGGAAATTTAACGTTTTTTCACGTCTTAAAGATGTTTGCTGGGATCAAGTGTCATTTGAAGAAGCGCGGTTGTGTAATTGTCCATTTTCCTTCCCTCTGCTCATTCCCAGGATTCGCCCTTCCCTGTTGGGGCGCGGAGATGTCCTTCGGGGCTCCTGGGGGCAGCGACTTGGGGGGAGCAGCCGCCCTGCCCCAGCCCAGCTCTGGGGGGCGAGGGGGGAAGAGATTTACTCCCTCGCCGGGAACTGGCAGAAAAGCTCCGTTCCGCTGAATGAGCCTGTTATACTGAAAAAGCCATTTTGATACCCAAAAAGCCATTTCACGTGGGGAAAAGGGCCCGTGGGCTCCGTGCGAGCCCAAACCCTCCTCCCGGCACATCAGCCTCGTGCCGGCCCATTAATCTGGAGAGAACTGCTCCCTTTTTAAATCCTCTGAAAATACCCCATTAACTTGCTCTCCCTCTGAAAAGCCCAGCTATTCAGCTTATCATGGATTAATAACTGTATCATAATTAATCTCTGATTTTATTGAGTTGGTAACTTCAAATAAAAAAATAAATTGATTAGCTGTTAACTTTTGCTGGAAGGATTTTCTTGAGGCAGTGCCTTCCCCGTCAGGGCGCTGCCCCTCCGCTCGGCGCCCTCATTTCTGCCCAGAGGCTTCAGGGATATTTTTTTCCCTGACACACTTATTCTAAAATGATCCTTAAATTTTAAAACCCTCAGCCAAAAAACGATGCAGAGAGGCTACTGGGCTTGACTTGGCTTTGCTGTTGTGTGGTGCTCAGAGCGAGGAGGAGGTTGGAGACCCCCGATGCTCTGCTGCATCCGCGGGAGGGGTTTGCCTTAAAAATAAAATAAAAATTAGAGACCAAATCAAAAGATGACAAACTAAGCTGATATATATTAAGTATAATTTTGGGGTGGCAGCCGGGTGCCTGGGCCCTGGGGGTCAGCGACCGTGGGGGGTTTGGGGAGGAGCGGGATGAGCTGCGCTTTCTCAGTGCATTGAGGGGAAATGGGGGGGTCTCAGGGGACCCGCAGGGTGATGGCAGGGGGCGAGGAGGGTGCAGACGTCGGGGTGCTTTGCACTGGGTGCTGCCGGGATGTCAGAGCCGGGGAGGCAGAGGCTGGGCACGGAGGATGCTGCTGGCAGTGGCGATTTTTTTTTTCCCCAAATCAGGAGGAAATTGCCCCGTGTTATTTTTAAGCCCTGTATTTTGTGAGCCAGCTCTCCTTAATCTTGGATTTTGCTGTAATTTTCTTCCATTTGGTTTGCTATCAAGTTGCAACAATAGCATTTTATAGCTACTTAGCTCAGGGATGCGTCACACGTGATCTTAATTAGAAGTGGATTAAGAGCAACAGGGAACACGCAGCCGTGGAATATTTCACAGATTCCTGTGTAGCTTCAGCTCAGCAGATTTGGGAGAGGAAAGCCTGGGATTTATTTTAAGTGGGAGAAAAAATGGTGAAAGCGGCAGCCAACCATGAGCGTGTCTCAGCTCGTTAGCGGCCGCCGATCACTGTCCCAAATGAGCACCGAGCCCGGTGGGGCCTTTCCCGGGGCCAAGGTCCCCCGGGGAGGGACGGGGGGTGCTGGGTCCAGGCCAGGCTGCTCCAGGGTCAGGCATCGGAGCCGGCCGTGTCCTGCTGGAGAGGGCTCGGCTGCGCAGCCATAAGTGTCCCCAGGGAGAGATGAGGACACGCAGGACCTTGGTGGCCCTGTGGGATGTGACCGTGGGGGGGGACTCTGCTGTTCCCGGGGATGGGGACAACCACTGGCCCGCTCTGGTGTGGGAGGGGGGCAAAGCATCCGCTGCATCCCGCTGCATCCCACTCCCGCGCCGGCTGCTGTCACTGGGGATCAGAGGTGCCGGATAAAAGAGGTCACACTGGGCTGTGCATGCGAGGGCTGCGTGGCCCACGCTCCCAAGGCGCCGTCCCGGAGAGCCCCAGGGCTGAGCAGATGGGGGGGACCGGGGCACGGTGACAGCGACAGGGACGTGACTTGTCCGGGGTCTGGATGGCCAGTGGGGCTGAGGACGCAGCTCGTCCCTCACGGTGTCCGCTGCGCCCCGGCTGCGTCTGTGCACGCGTGTGCACACGCGTGTGCTGCTCTCCCGGAGAAAAGGGGGGGAGCAAGCGTTTAAAAAAAATAAAAAATAAAGGCAATGTGGAGGGGAGGTGGGTAGGACTGAGCTGGGTGAGCGCGAGCAGAGGTTTGTGGGTAGTGTAAAGCTGTCACTGTGATTTAGGGCCGGCTGGTTAAACTGTTTTATGTTCACAGACAGTAAGTCGTAAGCAATATAAAATTTTCTGTGAAGAGATGATCTTCCCTCGTCATGCTTTATGCCGTCTTTCCCAGATTGATCTCTCCTTTTTATAACCCCTCGGTGTCGCGGCGCGGCTGGGCAGAGGGAGAAAACCCGATCCTGGCCATTTGAGAAATGGCAAGAGCCTGAGCCCCAGCGGAGGGGTCTGTGCCCAGGAGGGGAGCGAGGGGCTGGGGGGGCCGAGCTGTGGCTGGGGGGCTCGGGTCCCTCAGTCTGACCCTGATGGCTGCACCCCCTTTTTGGCTGTGTCAGGCTTGGGGGGACGCGGGGTCCGTGATGCTCTGTGGCCACGCAGGGAACCTGGTGAGGCATCGCTGTGTCCTGCTGCTGGAGACCATCCCTCCGGCTGTGCCCGGTGCTGCCGCGGCACATTTTGCTGAGCCCGTGCGTGCCAGGTGGGGTGGCCACGGGGGATCAGTGTGTGCCCTGGGATGGTTGTATGTCCCTCCAGCACAAGGACCCGTGGCCTTTTTCCCGCGGCTCCTCCCAGGGCTGCAGCCACCGCTGGCTTCCAGCGCAGGAGAGCTCGTGGTCTGTCGGGGCAGAACCGCGTTTAACTGCAGCCGTTCCACAATGGCCCTAAATCACGTTCCCTTCCTCCTTGTTCCTCCGAGTTGTTGCTGCTTTTTGGAAACTCGCAGACGTTGCTGCTCGGGGTCACCTTTGGTATTTTCTACAGCCCTGGATCTATGAGTAATAGTTTCATTGATGTTGTCGTTGCCACGTCAGCGTTGTCTTGGCTTGATTTGCCCCTGCCTCTGGAGCGTGTCCCCGTCCCCATGGTTCTGCCACACAGACGTGTCCCCGGCAGTGGTGGGTCCCTGGGAGCCCCCCCAAGGGGCACAGAGCTGAGGGGGACCTCGTGGGCCAAACTGGGGTCAGCGTCACCCCCCGGCTGATTAAGCACTGAGAAGATTTTGGGTAGCTGGTTGCCATGCCAACCCCCAGCTGAGCCCACGTGGGGGCTCAGGACCCCTGTGACCCCCGCCGGGAATCAGCGCGGGGCTGGGGGATGGCAAAGTCATTTCACCCTCCCGCCAGGAGGATGAGGAGGGAGGAGGAAGGCAGGGGCCATGGGGGGCAGCCCTGGGCCAGGGGAGGGGGATGGCGATGCTGGGCCGTGTCGGATGCTGCTGGGGCTCCGTGGGGCTGGAGACCCGGCCGAGGGGGCCACGGTGGCAGATGTGCTTGTGGCACGGTAGCCAATGGTGGCTCAGGGATAGCGTGGGGTTCGTGTCCCCACAGGCTGCTCCCGGCTCATACCCCTCACGCCACAAAACCTCTTCCCGATATTTCCAAGCTGTCGATGCCAGTTTTCGGAGGTCAGGTGCTGGGTGGGCTCCACGCTGACAGCCCCGGGCGCCCTCGTGCCGGGGTGGGCTCCAGGGGTCCCGGCAGCGGTGGCCGAGCTGGGGGTTTCAGACAAAGCAGCGGGGGCTGTGAGCGGGGGGCGCGGAGGGTTTCTTCCCGCGCCGAAGTGCGGCTGCAGGTGAAATCCTCTGCCCTCTTTCTTCCAGGCGGGCCCTCCCAAATTAGATGGAAAATGTTACACTCTCTCTGTGAAACTATTTACAGGTGTAATTTCCATCCCCTTTCCTGATAATTAAATATTTTTAGGTCATCCAGTTTCTCCACCCTCTTTGCAGACCTGTCCTGGATGCCTTCGTAATTAGACATCTCCCTGTGAAAGATGATTAAGGCGGGAGGCGGCCGCCCTGCCCGCGGCGGTTCCTGACTTCAAGCACTTGCTCGTCCTTGAGGCCCCTCGCGGGCGACCAGCCGGGGGCACGGGGGGGCCCCAGCACCTCGCGGAGGGGACAATGGATGGAGTAGCCCCTATTTAACGTCCCCAGACCCGGGGACCCAGTGGGCATCCTCCGCGGTGGCACCCAGGCAGCAGCTATCATGGCCTTGTTGCTAAAGGGTGAGGATTTTGTGAACGCACATTCGAGCAATTTTAAGCTGCTTTTTTGAGGTGGATCCTCACTAAAATGAGGGGAAAATAATGTTTTAACGCCTTGCCCTGCAATGAAAAGGCCCTCAATGGCATGGTTTCCATCTGGGTTTGAAGCTGAGACATCGCAGAGGAGCTGGGATTAATGAAAGGACAATATTGTTCCCTGCTCCTGAAACGGGGAAGATTAAAGTAGCCTGGAGAGGAAAAGCCGAGGCGTTTGCCTGTTTTCGTGGTTCTCAGCAACGGGATGAGACCGGACCTTCCCTTCGGGGGGAAACCAGAAGTTAAACCCCCGCACCCTGGCTGCAGCCCCCTGTGGCAGGGGTGGGAGGGGGTCCTGGCAGCGGTGGGCAGTGTGTGTGTCCCCCCCCCGGGGAATGGCCAGTGCTGCGAGTCACCCCCCCACACACAGACAAATGCATCGTTAGCTCCCCTGGCTCGCTTTGCTCTTTTTCGATGCGCAACAGAAATCTTCAGGAAGAATTAATTAAAAAAGTCGGGATGCCCTGATCCCATCGGGGTGGGAACCTGCGCGGGGACTTGGCGTTTTCACCGGGTCCCTGTTTATTTGTGGGGGGGTCACAAGCCGCAAACCTCATCTTCTTTGTGCGTGAACCCCCTGGGGGGAGGATTCAGCCCTTAAAATGTTATCTTAATCCTGAGCAAACTGGGAGTGGAAAGGTCAGCGCCCGCCTGGCCTGGGGGGGCCGAGCCCCCCTGCTTCAGCCGGGGCTCACGTTACAGCACGGGAGAAAACCGATAGCGTCCTCCAGGTGTATCGCTCCTGATCCTATCTGGCATCTTTCACCCCCAAATTATACCCTAAATCCTCGCTGAACAAAGTCAGCCAGAAAGGCTCTGGGCAGACCTGGCTGGGGGGGAGTGGAGGGGGGGGAGCGCTTCCTGCTGGTTTTTATCCCTCTCTTTCCCTTCTCGTTTATTGATGTGTTCGTTGCCTGATTCTGGTCACTATTTGCCAGGTGGCTTTTGGAGTGTAAGGCCCAGGGAGAGCTGGTCCCGGTCTCTCATCCAGCAAGGACTTTAACGCTGCCCTCATTAGGTTTCAGAGTAATCGCTCTGTGGTGGTTCCTGGGTCTGTCCTCACAAAGAGCCCAGGGAACTGGTGGCCTTAGGGACAGCCCCTGTCCAAACTGGTCCCGATGGGTCGCAGCTGGACCCGCTCTGCTTCCAGAGAACACTTCCCACCTCCCGTCCCCTCCGAGCGCCAGCTCCTGGGCTGCAGGATGGGCCTGGGCAGACTTGCCCGAGCAAGCCCAGCTCTCCGGCGGGCGCAGGCGGGCGCTCCCCCTCTGATGGCATGTTCGGGACTTGCCTCTCCCGGGATGTGAGCCACTAGCTGCCGGCCGAGGAGTGCGGGGGGCTAGTGCGGGGGGCTGCGGCCGTGCCGGGGCGGGCAGACCCCTTTGCAGAGAAACTCCTGGTTTCCTCCGTAATGCACTGCCACCAGGGCCCTGCGTTGGGCTACAGCCCGTGTCGAAGAGCCGTGACCGCGGGGGAGTGTGTGGCATCTGACACAACGATGCCCGGTGGCTTTGATATTATTTTTTTAGTGCCACCCACGGTTTGTGTGGGGATGGTAAAGCTGGTTGTCATGGCCCCTGGGTGCCCTTCGCAGCAGCAGGTGCCGGAGAGGATGCTCGGCAGCAGCAGCCCCGTCCCGCAGGGGACACTGTGGGGAGAAGCGGCCGTGGGCTTTGCCCCCCTGGGTAGGGGGTGGCTGGCGATGCCCCTGGGAGGGTGGGGGGGTTTGTGCCGCTGCCGTGGGCCAGCATGGGGTCCACGTACAAATATAGCAAGTTATGTCCCGGCCGGATCCACGCTGCGTCGCTGGGAAATTCCGGTGATCCGCTGCGGTGGGCAGGAGGCGTTAATGGCCGGGCTCTGTAATCAGTACCTGTAATTAGCCTCTGCTCCAGATGGCCTCAAAGGCTCGGCCACCAAACACCCCGTCCCGGGCTGCCGTTCCGCTCCCACCCCTACGTGTCACGCTGGCTCGACCCCTCTCAGCAGCGTGATGGCAGCCGGGACCTGCTGCCCCACGGGGATAAACGGGGCACCAGCCGGAGCCGGGGGGGTTATTTATTGGTGAAGTTCCTGTGTGGAGCTCAGGGGGCTGCTCAGGGCTTGGGGGGAGGGTGGGTGGATGATGGAGTGGGGGGTTCAGGGCTGGCCGCTGGCCTGGCCCAGTCCCTGCCGGCAGGGCTTGGAGGTCGGGAGATGCCCAACTTGACCACGGCTTGTGGTGACCCCAGGAGAAAGGAGAGCAGCCCCCGGCCGGTTGTCAGCCCCCCGCTCCTCCCGGTCTTTACATCTCCGCGCCCCCCGCTGCTCGACACTCGCTTGCCGTAACACCAAACTGCTGATGACATTAAATAAATTAATATGGGGTTTAAATAGCCTGCCGGGAGGCTGGTAACAGGCGGCGCGGGCCCAGCTGTCAATCCCAGATTAGCGAGCGCCCGGGCTAAACTTGCTGCCGCTAACGACCCCGAAAGCAATACCTCACACCGGGGGCACTTGTACCCGGGGCATCGGCCCTGCCCCGGTGCCAGCCAAGCCTGGGTGGGTGCAGGAGAAGGACTCGTGGGATGCCCTGGCCCCGGCAGCAGCGTTGGGGGAGGGGGGGCTCTGACAACTTTGGGTACTTTTCAGAGCACCAAAGTGCTACAATTTACCCTGAAAGTGCCTGCTTTGGCTGCAGCACCTGGGAAGGGAATTTGCATCTCTTGGTTTCCTTCTTCGTTTTGGCTCTGCTGGCGGCTGGAGGAGAGGGGCTCCTGCCCAACTCTTTGAATTGTTTGACTGGAGGGAAGTATTTAAATCCCTCCTTGTTCTCGTCTCCATTTCGGGAGGGAGATGATTGTTTCCTGTTTTCACAAGCAGCTTTTTCATCATTTCCCTCTTTAAAAGGCACCACACCATCAAGTCATGAACCTCCCCTCCCGAGATGCTCTGGAGGCCAAAAATTCAGCCCTGAGAAGGTGCTGAGTCCAACCGCCTCAGTGTTTGCTAACAAATACGATGGGGAGGGCAGCAAACCCTGGGCTGCAGGGCTGACACAAGACCCCGGTCAGGGGGGGCTGGGACAGGCTGCCCACGTCCACCCGTGTCACCCCACAAGGTGATGTGGTGCCCGGACTGGACCCTGTGCTTTTCCAACAGCCAGGGCCGGGGCAGAGCGGGGCAGGGACATGGGGCTCCCCCTGTCCCCATGGGGCCACACGGATGGGTGCTCCAGGGTGGGATGGGAGGCTGGACCTCTCCCGTGTGTGTGGTGGAAGCAGCGATGGTGAGTTCATGCTGCTGCGCTGGGGCAGGCGCCGCTGTCTCGCTGGTGAACCCCGAAAGCCGAAGGACGCACCGGTGACCGGAGGGGGATGCGTGGCTGGCGTGTGCAGGACGTGCTCAGCGTCCCGGGGAAAGGAGGCTCACACAGTTGAGGGGGGCGGTCGGCCCAGCCACATCCCACCAGTGTGTGCGTGTGTCCCTGCACACGGGGGAGTTTGGGGAGCGTTACCCAAGGGGGGCTGGGGAGGAGCTGTGGCCACTGTGTCCCCTCCCTGAGCAAACCCCGCGGTGGAGACCCAGCACAGGGACATCTCTGCAGGTGCTGCCCGACCACGGCCACCCCAAAGCAGCCCCCTCGGAGGGGGGGGTCCCAGGCACTCAGCTCTGGGGGGTGCAGATGAAGCCAGCCGTGGGGTCCCTCCTCCCCGCTCAAAGTTTCTTTGCTTGGGGAGCCCCGGGTTCTCTCCGCGCTCGGCTGGGGGAGAAAAGGGCTCTGCCGGGGGGCCGCGGTGGGGCCGGACGCGCGGGCGAGGGGCTCGCACCCCCCGGCGGCATCAGGCTGTTAATTAGGGGGTGCGCGGCGGAGCGGGGGCCGCAGGCGAGCCCGCCCTCCCCTCTTTGCCCTCCCTCCCCTCTCTCCCTGCCCTCCCCTCCCTCCCTCCCCGCAGCCCAGCCGGGCGAGCGGGAGGCACCAGCAGCGCCGAGCCGAGGCAGCCGGATCCAAAATGCTTCTAGGTGGGTGAAACGCAACTTTCCCTCCCCCGCGGGAGCTGCCGGCCGGGGGGTGCTCAGCCCCATCGTCCCCCCCCGCCCCCCCCCCCCCCCATCGTCTCCTGCTCCCCGGCACCGGACCCGCTCGCAGCTCCCGCCCGGGCCGGGGTCGCGGCGGCCCCGCGGTGCGCGCAGCCCCCGGCGGGGGCCGGGTCTCGGCCGGTGTGGCCGCGGCGGTGGCACTGGCGATGGGAAGGGGGTCCGGCGGGGCCGGGGGGGCCCGGCGGGGCTGGGGGGCGAGGACCCGGGCGCTGCCGCTGGCCCGGGGACGGTCCTGCCCTCACGGAGCCGGTTGAAGCGTTCTGCCGGCAGCGGCGCTTGCCGGGTGGCTTGAGCTTGAGAAAATGGAAATAAATCAAGGTACGAGTTGTTCTTTACGGAGAAAAACATATCTAATCGTTTCTTATTTTGTGGGTAGCTCTGCGAAGCTTATGGGGAGGGGGGTGGCTTTTGTCCCCGTTGCAATTTTGACCACGGACTTAACTCTTAATACTGAAAAATTGCGATGGATTATTTACTGCCAGCAAAGAGCTCCAGAAACGTGCGGTGCTTAAGGAGCGCTCGGGAGCGAGGGGCTGGTAACAGACTCGGCATCAAACACAAATATTGATTCACCTGTGGGGTCCCCATCCTGCTCCCATCAGGGCTTCAGCGGGCTAAATTGTCCTCATCTGGTTTTCTTCTCTCTGAGCAATTCAGGTCATTTCCATTCCCTGTTCTCATCCTGCCCGAAAACCCATGTAAAGAGCTGTTCTTTTTCTTTGCGTGAAGGAAGCCGTGTACCGTACACCCACAAAATGGTCCCTCCCAGCCCAGGCATACACGCAGCCTGTTTCTTCGGCTCCCAGCCTGCTAATCCTAATTACTTACGGGATTCAAGCTGAGTTTGATTCACTGCATCTTATTGATTTTTCCCAGGGCTGCAAAAAGAGGAAGAAACAGGTCGCGCGCTGACAGGGCTCTATTTTGCCCTTGCTCTTCGTTTGGGGGTCAGCTCCGACTTGTGTTTCTGCTGCACTTGCGAGGCGAACGTTTGATGCTTTTTGTGTGAAATAAGGCTTGGGGGGGAGGACGACCTTTGCAGGAAAGGCTGGGGAAAGCTGGCGGGGGGGTGCTGGGGGTGCTTTGCTCTGGCTTCGGCTCTCTGGGGCTCGTGGAGTGGAGCCGCGGTGGCAAATGGAGCGTGACCGCTGCCCCCGGACCCCTTCCAGGCGCAGATTCGGGGCTGGTGATTTCGGTGCTTTTGTTATTATCGGCATTAACTTTCCATCAGGCTCCTGGGGACGGAGCATCGCCCCCGGCTGCCTGTGCTGGGCAGGGGTGGGGGTCCGGCGGGTCCCTGCGGGCAGTGGTGCTGGTTCTCTCCATGTGTGTACACACGTGTGCGGCGTGCACATACGTGTGTGTGCGTGTCTACATGCGGTATCGCAGGCGGGTGCTTGCTGCTGCCGGAGTGGCTGGGGAGACACGGACGTTATTGAACTGGCACCTCTGACAGGGCTCCTCCAGGCGCTGGCGATGCTGGAACAGCAGCCCCCCCCATCCCCATTCCCGTCTCCTGGGGATCACTTCAATTTTTCTGATAGTTTGAAACACGGTCTTTTCCCTGCGAGCTGTCTTCCCCTGCATCTCTGGAGCGTGTAATGCTACTCAGGGTGTTTATCTGGAATACTTGTTAGGCAAAGCAGGTTAAAAAAAAAAACTAAGAAAAAAAACCCCCAAGCTTGCTTTTGGCCTTGTGCTCTCAAATATGTAGGAAATGTTGTAAAGCCACTAAAGCTTCCATTTTGAGCCCGTGGTGCCGGGGGCTCGTGGGCGATCTCCGTGCCAGGGCCGGAGCAGGCGCAGGGTCATGGTGCTCAGGGTAGGGAGAGGCGGTGGCTGTTCCCTGCGAGGGTTAAACATCCTCTGCCCCCCCCGTGTTCTAAACACCCCGTCAAAAAACAGTGGGAACTCGGGGTCACCCGGCTTCACTCCGTGCCTCTGCACAGGGTGGGACCACGCGTGGGTCCTGATGCTGTGAGTTTGCTGTTGTTAATTGGCTGCTTAATGAGGCTTCCTGCCCTCTCCATGGCTGGGGGGGTTAAGGGGGACGGGAGCCTGACCTCCCTCAAACCTGGGTCTGGCTTTGGGGCTCCTTCATCAGATGGTGGGACTGAGCTTTCCCTAAGGTTGTTTTGGGTGAATTTCCCTGTAAATGCAGCAGTTGTTTTTATTGCCAGGAGCTTGCTCTGAGAAATGGCCTGGGGAAAACATCTGTCCCCTGCTTTCAACTGTGAGCGACACCCCCGGGGGGGGGCACGGGGACTCTGAGCTCCTCCGACAGCCTCAGCCTTCCCTTCTGAGTATTTTTAGACCAAACTGTCATCTAATCTTGACCTCCAGTCTGATGTGGGCTAGAAAATATCACTGCGTTTCCAGCATCAAGCCGAGGGTATAATTCACAAATTTTTTTAGACCGTTTTTATTTCTCCCTCTCCTGGTGGGAGCGCCGGGTTCCTAACAGGTATTTTGAGCAAACGTGGAGTTTTTTGAAGTTTCTGTGGGGATGATGCTTCCCGCAGGCTGGTGGCGGCTGCGCTGCCGGCACCGGGGCTTTGATGGCCCATTCCAGCACCCGCCTGATGTCCTGGGGCTGGTGATGACTCCAGGGCCTGGGCATTTCACAGATCGCTTTTTTTTCCCTTTTCTGAGCGTGATGCTGGAAGGAGTGGGCTGCCTGTTCCCACTCTTCTCCGAAGTGATTATATTAGCGCGGCCTGGGTAGGAGTGGCGGAAATTACAGTGAAATACTAGCAGTAGGGAATAAAAATCTAATTAAAAAATAATGACAGATGTGTGTCTGCTTCCAAACCCCAGGCATGGCCAGGCTGGCCCCGGGGCAGCTGCCGGCGGGACGGGCGCTGTGCTCGGGGCTCCCAGGAACAGCAATGGGGTCACAAAGCTGGCGGGGGGGGGGGAGGCAAAGGGCTGTGACCTTTCTAAAGCTTGGGGGAGGGGGAAACGGAGATGGATTGGGGTTTGAAAGTCTCAGCCCCCAGTGACTTGTGCCCCTGTGATCTGAGCTGGCGGGACCCCCCACAAGTGGGGTGATTCCCCCTCACTCCCCCAAGCAGCACTGGGAGGGACTGGCTGAAGCCTCGTGTGGTTTCACTGCTGGGGGGACATCGGGGGGAGCCGTGACACTGTCACACGGGGTAGTTTGGGCCTCACCGTGGTGGTCTGCGTGCATCCCTCTGGCACCGCTGGGAGGGGACAGCCACCAGCCCCGAGCCTGGCTCTGCCACTGACCTGCTGGGTGGCCCCAGCCATGTCACTTATCCTTTCCGAGCCCATCTGTCCCCTCAGGGCCGGCAAGGGCCAGCCCAGCCCCGGTGTGCGAGGGAGGCACCTGCCTTCAGGTGCTTCAATAATAGAAATCATTAATTTTCACTGCTAATGGAGGAAATGCTGCACTATGAAAAATGTGCGTTGGCTCAGAGGCAATTGAAAAGGCTGGGAGAGACGGGAGCCCCTTAATTTGTTCCAAATTGGTTATTTCACTGGAACGGTGAGAAAGCATCAATTTGAGTATCTTTTTTCCCTTTCATTTCTGTCAGTCGCTCCCTGGCCGTAATGAATTGGACTCGGCTGTAATTTTTATGATTTAAATGATGCCCAGAATAAAGGCTGAACTAATCTGGGGCTCCGGTCTCCCCCCGCAGGCTCCCCGTGTTTCAGAAGGACCCTGCCCCCCCCAGGAGAAGGTGATGGTGGGGAGGGGGGAGGGCAGGAATTTGGGGAGCGGAGCCCGGGTCGGCGTTTAACACTTGCCACCCCGGGTCAGGATTAGCCCTGCTCCTTCCCGAGCTCCTCGGTACCTGTCGGGGGGATCAGCGGGGGCTGGGCTGGGATGCTGAGCCAAGGGGGGGCTGGACGGGGGCTCTGCAAGGGGGGCATCGCTGGGAATTAAAATCCAAGGGGAGGCAGGCTTGATGCTTGTGGCCATGGGGAGGAAAAGAGGCTCGATAGAGCAAGACCTGCGTCCAGTTTTGCCCCCCAGAAAGCATTTATTTCACCAGTTGGGCAGGGTTATCGCTCCCTGCGGCTCCCGGGAGCTGGATGCGACCGCGCTGCCTCTCAGGGACCAGGGGCATCAGCCGAGAGGGATCCCAGGGTGGGAGATCACCCTGTCCCTGCTCCTGCTCGTCGCCGCAAGGGCTTTGCCCTTCTCAGCTGCTCTGTGGCGGAGCGGGAACCGGCCCCGTCTGATGGGAGCAGCCTTAGCCTGGAGCTGGGGTCGCTGGCGGGGGAGAAATGAGCACTGCCCGCCCCCCCCCTTCCCCAGCCCAGATGAATAATCCTGTCCGTGGCCATGCCCCGGAGTTTGCAGGGATGTCATCTGAGTTTATTTCAAGGCTCGTTCCCTGCCAGCTCAAGTCACGCAGCAAAAGGTTGCAAGGAGGCTGCGCAGGGGAGGGATGCAGCCTCCTGCGAGCTGGGGGGGCTGGGGCTCCCCGTGCCAGCCACTTGGGGGGCTTCTTCCTCCAGCAGCACCCCATGGTCGCCTCTCCGTGTCCCACTGCCCACCTAGGTCCCTTCACAAGGACCTGAGCGAGCCCCTGTGCCCGCAGCGGTGCTGGAAGGCCCCCAGCAGCAAGGAACAACCCCCCCAGCACCTGGGGAGAGCTGGGATGCAGCAGGGAAATATTGGGGTCCCCCAGGATGCGCCCCATCCCCTTCCCCAAGCCAGGGTACCTGCTCCTCCCCGTGACCCCCCCGGTCTCTGTACAGCGACGCTGCCAAACAGCAGATCCCACGGGATGAGCCAGCGCTGCCCGATCTGGCCGGGAAACAGCCCCGGGGGGCTGCGGAGGTATTTTTAATTTGTCTGAGCTGACAGGGTGCTGAGTGCTGTCTGCGGCGCGGGGGGACGGCTCTCTCCTACACCAGAGGCGGCTCCTCGCAGCCCCCGTCCTCCGCCACACACGGCTGAGAGGAAATGGAGCTGTCACCATCTTTGGGTGCGAGGGATGCGGTGGCAGCAGTGGGGGACAAAGCCCGGCGGTGGGGCTCGGGCTGCCCCTGTGCATCACCCACCCCCTGGGCATCCCCCCACTGCTCCCGGCCCCCGGTTCATTTGGGGGCCTGTTGCAGATGGGGCTTTGTGGGGAGCGGGGACCTGCAGGGCAGCGTGTGCCTTCTCTCCCCCCAAAATCCTCCCTGTGCGGAGCCGGGGTGCCCCCACCTCATCCCCATGCGATGGAGGGGAGGGGGCAGCTGGGAGAGACCGGCACGGCAGGGTGGGCTGCGAGGGGCTGGGGGTCTCTGGCCAGGGGTCAGCGGCTTCGGCAGCACCAGCAGCTCTGCTTCCCTGAAAAGCCTGAGTCGTTGCCCAGAGCCCGGCTTAAAGCCGAGCAGGAAAACAAAACCTCATCAAATTGTTTGGACTCAGGGATTTAATATCTTTTGGGATAACGTGGCTGGGTTTCCAGGCTGTTCTCTTCAGCTTCGTGTCGATGCGGTGAAAAACCCTCAGGGAAACCCAGTCCCCGGGCACGGGGGTGAAGCTGGCAGGGTCTGTCCCTCGGCGTCCCCGGTGGGAGCGATGTCCCTCGGGTCTGGTGGGGCCGTGGAAGGCGCGGGCTCCAGTGGAAAGTGTGGCTCACGGGGCAGCGGCCGCCCTCGTGCCCCGCTGATGATGAATGTGCTCGTGCAGACACGGCACCTGCCCCCGGGCGCTCGAGGCATGTCCCGGGGGGGGGAAATAGCAACGATCGCATCAAACCAAGGCTTCTGCTGCTGCTGCACAGGGGTAAAGGGAAATATTTCCATTTCAGCTCCTTTAGGAAGGGCATCTGACATCCTGCAGGGACACAAATGCTCGCGAGGGTCGGGGACATCCTGCAAACACTGCCCAACATCCAGGTTAGAGCTGGAGGCTTCCAACAGAAATGTGACTTTATGGAGGAAAGGGAAAAAAAAAAGGGCCATTAAAAGGCTGTTTCACGTGCGGTGTTTCAGCCTGGTCCCACGAGTGTGTGTGGCGCTGGTGACAGCGGAGGGGAGGGTGGGCAGTGAGTGCTTTTGCCAAATTCACCTGTTTTCCAGGACTTTGCCTGGGGCTCCGTGGGGCTCCCTGTTCCTCTGCTCCAGGCTCGGTGGCTCTCCTGATGGTGTGGGGCAGGAGCATCCCGCGGGGTCAGACCCGTCTGCTCACTTTGGGAATGGGGGGAAAAGCAGGACCCCCAGTCCTGCCGGTGGGTCCCAGGGCCGTGGGGATCGTCAGCCCCAGCCTGCGGGGCCACCGGGACCAGTGACCTTTGCAGTCCTGCTCGGGACGCAGCGAGCCCGGGGATGCGGCATCCTCCTGCCTGAAAACTGATTAAAAAGGCTAAGTCCTCTTTTCTCGCTTGCATTAGCACAAGAATAAATAGTGCATATTTTCACCCCTGGGAGCCCGTCTCTGGTTTCACCCAGCTCCTGTTCGCATTAGCCCTGGGCTGAGGTGGCCGGGCAGGAATGTCCCCAGCGCAGGAAGAGCCTCTTGCCCCGGGACATGTGGAGGAGCCCAAAGAGAGGAATTCACCGGGGGCCGCGTCCCTTCCCTGGTGCGGAGCCAGCCGGAGCCAGGTACAATGCAGCCCCTAATCCCGGCACATACCGAGGGGCCACAGACCTTGTCGGGGCCGGTCTCGGCACTGGGAGCAGGGGGAGTCGGGGCCGAGAGCATCCTCCGGCACCCGGGCACCGTGTCCTGGCTGGGGGCTGGGGAACAGGTGGGGTGTTCCCAGCGGGGGCTCCCATGGGACACTGGTGCTTTTGGGGATTTTAGTGTCCTCAGGAGACTTGTTTGAGGGAAAGCAAAGGTGGCATAAAATCCTATTTTTGGAAGAAGTTGAGGGGGTCTAAATCTCACCTGCATTTAGTGCTAAAAGAAAGGGGTTTTTGGCATGAGTGGAGCCCTGGGCTCGTTTGGGACCCCCAGCAGGAGGGGCTGGGTGCCAGGCGTGGGGGCCAGTCCAGTCCAAGCACTGGCCCCCAGTGCAGACCAGGAGCGCAGCGACATGGGGTTGGGGCAGGAGCTCGGTCCGAGTCCTGCGGAGGGTCCGGACCTGTTTGGTGGAGCAGCTCGTGCCCGTGGGCAGGAATGGGAGCTTGTGGGGCGCTGGGGTCCGGGCTCTGTCTGAGCCCCGAGACACCCATCCTGGCTGGACATGGGCACTTTTGCAGCTCAGCCCTCAGCCAAGGGACCCGGGCTGGTGGTCCCAGGTGGCCAGGAGCTGGACACCCGATGCCCATCGCCTCTGCTCTCCTCACACTGTGGGGGAAGGTGTCCTTGTGGGGCAGCAGCATCCACAGGGCTGCTCCCCTTCCCCAGGGGCCAGAGCCCATCGCCTGGCCACTGTGGCCACCACCCCCATGGCCAGGCCACCGCCACGCGGCCTTCCCCGATCCCGGCCACCACTAGTGGCCACTGCCGCCGTGGGCTGCCGGGAGCATCCGCGGAGCCAGACAGTCCTCGCCGCAAGATGGCTGCTCCCGTGCTCCCGTGAGCGCGGGCGGCAGCCGCAGGCTTTGTTCCCGCAGCCGCCGCGCTCGGGGCCGGTGGGACGCTGAGGGGGGCCACCGGGGCGGGGGGTGCTTGCCGCTCCCTGCCTCCCCCCCACCGCCTTCCTTTTTATTTATTTATTTTTACTGGCTTTGCATTGTTTGGCAGGGTTTGGTTTTTTAATTAGATTTTTGATATTTTTTTTTTTCCTATTTAAAAACCAAAATCTGGGAAGTTTGCAAGCCCCCTCACCCCAAGGCTTATGGCAGCCTTTCAATGGTACGTATGTAGGGGGAGGGCGGGCGTGCGGGCCGGGGGCACGCAGGGCTGGGTGCTGGGCTCGCATGCTGCTCTGCTCACCCTCACCCTGGCGGGCAATAGGTGGCCAGTGGCCGGTAGCCAGGGCTGACGCACCCGGGTGTGAGGGTCAGAGCAGTGGCAATTAAATCCTGCCCAAACTTCCCTGCAGGGAGAGCTGCTGCCCCGGCGGGGGGAGCCACAGGGTGGCGGGGGTACGGCAGTGTCACCCCGACTCCTGAGCCGCCTCCCAGGTCCCCGAGGAAACACAGCGCGGCTTTTTCCCGTGGCCGGGGAGCGAGGTGCACGGTGAAGGGTGCCTGGGGCTGGTGCACGGCAGCGCTGCGGGGGTGCAGTACACGGTGCCATGGTGCCCCCCGCTCCATCCTGAGCTTTCCCAGCCCCGCACACCCCAGACACTAAAAACACTTTTTTTTTTTTTTTTCATTTTTCCCCTTTCCAAGGTAGCAGCTTTTGCTGGAGCGAGTCCCGGGGCTGGGTGTAGGCGGGGATGGGTCTGGGAGTGAATGGGGTCGGTGACAGGGAGGGGATGAAAGAACCCCCCCCCAGGGGCTGTGCATTGTCCCGGTGTCACCCAGGACACGGCGAGCTCGACGCCTGCCTGGTGCGGGCATCGGGGCAGGCTGGGCACGTCAACCATGAGCGAGGCTCTCGACGATGGCAGAGCCGTCCCTGCTGCTTGGTGGCTCCCATGGCCACCTCCTCTGCTTCGGGGACGAGTCCCGAGCCTTGCGGGGGCACAGCGGGGACACTGGCGCAATCCCAGCCCTGGCAGAGCCCGTGTCCCCGGGGAACGTCTGACGGGTGCTGGCAACGGCAGAGGAAACATTGAGACTGCCTTTATCGGGGCTCCGTTTGGGGTTTCGATCCAGTTCATGGAAGAACATGAGGAGGATCGGGCTGAGTGGGGCTCGAGTATGGGGAGGGAGTTCAGTGGATGCTCAAATGCTTCAGCTGCCGGGTTTATCCATGTGTGTAAGTGCTTTGCAGCCTCGGGAGCCCTGGCTGGAGCAGGTCGTGGCTGGGCTGGGTGCTGGCAGCAGAGCATGGCCCCGTGGCCACGGGACACAGTGTGGCTTTGGCAGTTTCCTGGGACGGAGACAAGCAAAGGATGAAGGAAAGCACACCCATGTGCATGCAGCCCCCCGGCACGTGTTTCTGAGCTGGCCTCCAGCTCATCCTCCTTCGGCTCCAGGTCTCTGGCACTCACCGTCGGCAGCGGGGGCTGCTCCTCGGGGGCTGAATGCTCGTTTCCAGCCGTTTGGTTCAATGCTGGTTCCAGCATCAGCCGCGGCACTGGAGGGTCTGGGGTGATGGGGAGCGTGTTGGGGTGTCCCCGTGATTCCGAGGAGTTCCAGGCGTGTGTGCCAGTCCCACCATTGACACCCAGAGCTGCCAGTGACACCGGGGCTCGGTGGGATCCCCCACCCGGTGCCGGGGCTGTCACACAGCCCTGCCTGCCCTCAGCTGCCGTGGTGCCACCGCAGCGCTTTGTTAGCGGGCAGGAGCAAACGATGAGCTCAGGCTGGGGTTTGCAGGGCCCTAATCCCTTTCCCTTGTGTCTCTTTCATCTCCAGTCGAACCAGGAGAGTTGTAATAGACCTTCTTACTAAATTAAATGTAGAGGCTGCTCCTCCAAGGCACGTCTCAGTTCAAGCGTAGTGTTTGATTTCCCAGCCACAGCAATATGGTGCCTCCAGGGAAAAAGCCAGCTGGGGAAACTTCCAATTCCAATAAAAAGTGTAAGCGCTATTTCAATGAGCACTGGAAGGAAGAATTTACTTGGCTGGAGTTTGACTATGAGAGGAAACTCATGTTTTGCATAGAGTGTCGGCAGGCGCTGGTGAAGAACAAGCACGGTAAAGCGGAGAACGCCTTTACTGTGGGCACGGACAACTTCCAGCGCCATGCCCTGCTGCGGCACGTCACCTCTGGCGCGCACCGCCAGGCGCTGGCAGTGAACCGGGAGCAGCTGGCCTTCGAGACCCGCGTCCACGGCCACCCGGAGCTGCGCTCGGTCATCAAGGTGGAGGTGAACCCGGCGAAGGTGGCCGTCCTCACCACCGTCTACTGGATGGCGAAGGAGGAGATCCCGGAGGAGAAGTGCTCCTCCCTGCTTGACTTCCAGAAGTTCAACCTGTGCCAGGCACTGCTGGCTTCCGAGCACAGCGAGTTCTACCACCCCAGCAGCATCAGGGAGATGCAGGTGTGTATGGCGGGCTGGGGGCTCTGCGCCCGTGTCTGACAGTCGTGCTGGGGCTGGATGGTGCCGGGGGGCTGCCTGCACCCACCACCTTCAGCGGGGCAGGGTGGGTGCCTGTTCCTTGCTTCCCAGTACTCCATCGAGCATCGCCAGTGCCCGCTTGGCTTCGTTCCGGGTGCTGCGTGTGTGAACCAGAGCCTTAAGCACGAGCTCCCACCACCCGGGCCCCGGTAAATGCCTCACCGGGACCAGAGTTGTCTCCAGAGCAGGGATCACTGGTTCCTGCTGGTGGCACAAGTCCAGGAGCACCAGAGCTGGGTGCCCTGGGGGCTGGCAGGGAGCTGGTGTCCCTGTCTCAGGGCAGAGCAGGGGCTGGGGCTGTTGGGTGCCCAGGAGCACCCGCAGCCTCTGCGTCAGCAGTTGCTGATGGACAGACCTCCATCCCCATCCTTGGACAGGGAAACGTGCCCCGTGGCACCAGGACACGTCCTGATGTGCTTGGGACCGCCAGCCCGGTCCGCACAACCAGGCTGAGCCAGGGTGAGCTCTGGTCCCACGGGGGAGCCAGGCAATTCTCCTCTTCTCCGGGAGTTTTGGTGGAGACTGAGAGTTCCTCCACATTAAACATCAATGTGGCACTTTCTTGGTGCCGTTCCCCGGTTTGACAGACCAGGAGAAGGCGATGGGCTCCATCGAAGGTGCCTCTGGCTCGTGGTCACACGTGTGGTTCCAGACGGGCAGGGAGAGTGGGAGCATCCTCTCCGGACCAAGCCTGCCAGGCTGCACGGGGGATGAAAGCCCGGGAGTTCAATTAGCACACGAGCACTGTGGGTTTCTCCTCTTTTGCCCTAAACTGAGTGATCAGAAAGATCAAGTAACCGGAGAGTTTAGAAAGGATTTTCTTAATTTTACAAATGCTTCATGCCTGTTAAAATCAAACTAAATTTTTAGTGAGTCTTGGCCATTTGCCAGGCTTTTTTAGATCTCTAAAGAGCCTTATTTTGCTGCAGATAGACTAAATCCACTAATTAGATTTCTCAGCCTGAAGTGCTACTTACAGCATTCGCACACACCGAGGAAGTTTCCCCTTCAAACCGGGGCGTTTGCCTGAGATGGGGAAAACGCAGCAGAGAAGGAAGAGACGTGAGAAGGTTTTGGTGCTGCTGCTGCCCGTGCGTGGCTTGTACAGCGCGGAAGCGATGGCTGAAGTTTGAACACAGGCAGTGGGTTGTCGGCGTCTTGGCTCGCTCCCGGCACGGGCAGGGTCTCGGGGGGCCGGGGGCTCGGTGCTGCCCCAGTGCCATTTGGTCACGCTGAAGCTGTGGGGCTCCGACCCCTGGCTCAGGACAGGAGCCCCCGGGCTCCCTGCAGCTTCACCCGGTGCCTGGGCTGCAGGCTGGGAGTGGGAGGAGATGGTGTATTGGGGAAAAAGAAAGGGATTTCCAGCTCGCGTGTGCGGTTGTATTTACAGCCTATTTCAGGGCTTCTCTCTGGTGGGGACCCCGCGCCGCTCTCGGGGCGATGCGAAGGCGGGAGCCGTGCCGCTGGCGTTGCGCCGGGTGCTCTGCACCTCCCGCCGGCTTTGGAAGTTGATCTGTGTTTCTCTTTCCCCCCCGCCGCCTGCCCCGCGCACCTCCTCCGCCTGCCCCAGGCAGCCATCGCCAAAGTCCTGCACAACGAGCACAGGCACAGGATCAAAGCCTCGCCGTTTGTCGGGCTGGTGGTGGACGAGACGGTGGACGTCCTGGAGCACCGCAGCCTGGCCATGTTCACCACCACCGTCTCCCCCTGCAGCGGGCAGACCTCCGCCACCTTCCTGGGGAGCTTCGAGCTGCCCGCCGGGGAGGCCTCCACAGTGGCGGGCAAGGTGGGCGAGGTGATGCGCTCCTTCGGCATCCCCACCATGAAGATCACCTGGCTCAGTGCTGACAGCGCCTCGCTGGTGGCCGAGCGGCTGAGCGGGGTGGGGACCGCGCTGACCTCCCTCTGCCCGCTCCTCATGGAGATGCACTGCCTGTCCCACGGCAGGTCCCTGCTGCCAGCCGAGAGCATCGTCAGCATTGAATACCTCCAGAAATACGAGACCACTGTGGACGCCGTGTACAGGCTCTACTCCAGCTTCAAGGGGGAAAGCAACGGCCTGCAGGAGCTGCGGAGCGTCCTGGACCTCTGTGAGATAGACCTCGGGAGCCCCAAAGCCATCCACTGGACTTCTATTTTCCCAGCTGTGGAAGCCATCGATTCCTCGTGGCCCACGCTGGTGCTGCTGCTGGAGAGCGAGGCAGAGCGGTCACCGGTGGCCCATGGCCTCTGCGAAGAGCTCAAGAAGTTCCAGTTTGTGGCCTTCACCAAGATCCTCCTGGATGTCCTCCCCATCTTCCAGAAACTCAGCCGCTTCTTTCAGATTGAGGACTTTGACCTCTCCATCCTGAAGCCCATCGTCTCTGCCACGGCCACCACCCTGCAGGCCCAGAAGAGCACCAGTGGCCAGAACCTTCAGGAGTTCCTCAACGAGATGAATGAGCACCCACGGGATGACCGGGAGGGTGAGAGCCGCCTCTACTACAAGGGCGTTGAGTTGGCCAACTGCTCCAAGGTGCACCTGAAGCACTTTGAGCGCCTGAAGGAGAGCTACCTGGAGAGCGTGCGGGGCAACCTGCTGGACAGGTTCCCCAGCAGCGTCCTGGAGGCCATCAGCTCCTTCTCAGCCATTTTCAACCCCAAGTGCTATCCCCAGTCTTTGGAGGACATTGGCAGCTATGGGGTCAACGAGCTGAATTTCCTCCTGCAGGCCTACTCCCGGGTGGTGGTGAGTGAGAGGGCCCTGAGTGATTTCCCCCTCTTCAAGCGGATCGTCTTCAGCCTCAGCCAGCTCTCCTTCAAGGACCTCTGCGTCAAGCTGGTCTACAGCAACTCTGAGATGCATGAGCTCTTCCCGGACTTTGCTGTCCTCGCAGCCATCGCCCTGGCCTTGCCGTTGGGCTCGGTCCTCGCCGAGAAGATCAGCCGGGGCCGGGAGCTGCTGAAGCGTGGACGGTCACACCGTGCAAAGGATGAGGGGCTCTCTGACCTCATGAAGATCGCCATCGACGGGCCGGCCATCAGCGAGTTTGACTTTGCGTTGGCCATCGAGTACTACGAGAGCATGAGGGAGTCGGGCTTCATCGTGGCGCAGGTGAAGTGAGCGGTGGCTGGCGAACGCAGAGCCCTGCGGGCAGGGAGCCGGGTCCTGCGGGCAGCCCCGAGGTCCCACTTGATGCCACCTTTCCCCATCGCTGGTCACCGCTGAGGCCGGGTGGTCGCTGGTGCATGGTGACCTCCTCCATGCTGGGAAGAGGAAACGGGATCCTTCACAAAGCCACGCTGGTCCCACGACCATCCCTCCCTCATCCCCCAAACATCCGTCTGAACTGGCCAGAATTTAAAATCTTGGGGCCACCTGAAATCCCAAATCGTGATGAGGTTTTTTTTCAAGGGTTTGTTGTTATTTTGGTTTTGGGAGATGAAGGCAAATCTTCTCTTGAGCTCAAATGTCACGTTGCCTTTGCACAATGATACCCAGCAGCTTTTACTTCATACTGTGCAAAAATATCTGATTTTTGTTGGTTTGGATCGAGAACAAATGCAGAAGAGGCGGCGCGTCTTTCTAGCTCCGTGGCAAACCCCGAAATGCCTGGCGGTGTCTTGTTGGTGTTCCGTGCGCACAGCACAGGGTATTTTTAGCAGTGGCATCAAGTCATGATCATTTCAAAAGCAAGAGATTTAAAGAATGACACTGTAATCGCTGAGGAAATAGTAACTTTTAAATGCATCATTGTGTATATATGTGTATGTGTGTATATATATAAATATATATATAACTATATATATATTAAAAAGGTCTATCTTAATTTTCCTAGTGTTTAAAGTACAAAGATATCTAAAAGGACTTTTTTTGCAATGACAGAATAAATTATAAGCAGGGGTCCAAAAATAATAAGTAGTGAATTCCTGGTCTTTTCAAAACGGCATCACACACCTGCGTCCCCTTTGCCCTCTGAGCTCTCCGCGACCTTGAGAGAGCCTTCTAACGTCTGCTTTTGGGACAAACCCCAGCTGTTCACCTTGTGTTTTCCCTTTTAAGCATCCCCCTGATGCCGCAGCAAGCGGAGCCGTCGGGAGCCCTCGGGGTACGGGAGTGCGTGGCGGAGCTGGTGGGGCTGCATGGCGTGTGGGGCTGGCGTGGGGCTCCTCCGGCATTAACTGGGGGGGGTGGTTTCTTCAGTGCTGTCGGGGTGAGTGAGGAGACCCTTCTGACCGATTTTAATCTGCAATAAAGCCAAGGCAAGCAGCCTGAAGCATCCCGTCGGGTTAATCCTCAGCACGGTGTCCTCCCGTGGGATTCGGCTCCACTCCTTCCCTGGGTAAGTTCACACTGTCCCATGGACACAGGGTGATTTGACCCCACTGTCCCCAACTCTGCTGGTCCCTGTTGCTCCCGTAGCATTGCCTCGTGCTGCAGCAACACAGAAGGGCCATGGGGGGCCTGGGCTAGGTGCTTCCCCCCTCCCTGCCCCTGCCCTGGACCTTCCTCCACCCCAGCCCTGGTTTATGGAGCCCCCCCCAGCTCTGGGGGCAGCCTGGATGGCCCAAGGGGCTGCACAGCCCCAGGTCCAGTACTCGGCTGCCTCCCCTGCTGGGGTCCCCCCATTGCTCCCAGGAGTGGGCTGCCGTCTGTCTGACCCAGTGGGTACCGCATCCTGGACCCCCATGTCGGATACGCGGGTGGGACGGGGTGTTTGGGGGTGCCTGGTGGTGCCTCACAGGCTCCTGTGGGCACCCTGTGCCCTGCGCCTGTGGGAAAGGGGGGATTTCTGTCCTTGGGGCTGGCAGCAGGTGACCACTGATGGCCCAGAGTCCGTGTCCTTCCAGCTGGTCCACAAGGTGGAGGAGGTGGTTGGATGGTGAGGGTCCTTGGGTGGAGGCTGCTTGCCCTCAAGCACCCCTCGGCTCAGGCGTGTGGTTCTCAGTGTGTCCTGGTCCCACGAGCTGGGCTTTGCTGGGGGCTACTGGGCAAACTGCTTGTCGGGGAGGCGGCTGTGGCTGTGGAACGCTGGAAATGGAAGGATTTAGCAGGACGATGCTCGTGGCATGCGTGATCCTCGTGTTCTCAGGGGGGCTGGGAAGCGATGGCAGCACTGGAGCAGGTTGCACAGAGCAGCTCTGCACCCCAGGGGGGGTTGTCCCTTCCTTTCCGTGGGGGTCTGGTGGGGCTCGGCAGGGTGGAGGGGCTGCACTCGGCTGAGGCTGGTCCTGCTGCGGGGGCTGCCGGGGCCACGGAGCGAACCCACCGTGCCAGGGCAGCCCCAGCCTCGCTGTGCAGGGTCAGCAGATCTGCTGCGCGGTGGTCCAGGTTGGGTTTGCGGGGTCTGGTTGTTCCAGGAGTCCAATGCGGGTCCAATCCGTTACTGGTCCAGACCCCACACGGCGCTGGGGCAGCTCCGGTCGTGCTCCAGCGTTGTCACCGGGCGCTGCTCCGCTTCTCCTGCCAGCAGCCTTTGGCACCGGGGACCACGCACACGTTTCCCAGAGAGCCTCCTGGAAAGAGCTGGAGCGAGTTCAGCCCGTGCTTGGCCGGAGACAAAAAAGCTTTAAAGCCCTGGGTAAGGAATTTGAGACACCACCAAAATTTGCTGCGAACACCTACCGACTGGGAGGGAGCCAGGCTGCCTCCCTGCGAATAAACAGCCCCGTCTCCATCTGCCCGGTGCAGACTCTGCGCCAGATGCTCCTGCGAGGCAGCCGGTGTCTGCAGAGACGGGT
This sequence comes from Numenius arquata, assembly GCF_964106895.1. Taxonomy (NCBI): domain Eukaryota; kingdom Metazoa; phylum Chordata; class Aves; order Charadriiformes; family Scolopacidae; genus Numenius; species Numenius arquata. Next base: position 7,505,328 of record NC_133598.1, on the reverse strand, counting down.
CCTTGGCAGATTCTCGTGTTGGTATGAAAACCCCCAGCGTTGTCCCTACCGCCTGCAAAGGCGTTTCTGGGAGGTTGGCACATACGTAGCGTTGCTCTGCTCTGCCTCACAGGGGACCCGGGGAGAAAACCCACCGCAGACCTGCGTGTAGTGGCTGTGCGGAGCAAAGAGCTGGGGGGGACGGGCTGGGGACGGCAGCTGGGGACAGTCCTGGGTGGACTTGGTTAAATGAAGGATGAAACATGCCTTTGAACTCGAAGGGACCCCTCCGAGAGTTGTGTGCCTGCGGGACAGGAGCTGGGCTGAGCTTCGGAGGGCTGGGAAGGGGCTGAGCTGATGGCTCGGGGCTGAGCCCCAGGCAGGGGACATGTGGCACCACAGCGGTGACACCAAGTGGCTTGGCATCTTTCAGCCGGGCCTGGATGCTCTTAAGAGTGTGCATGCCCCCTCACTGTGGAGCTGGGGGGGTGAAGGGACCCCCCCTGGGCTGCAGTGGCTCAGACCTGCCTGTGGTTGAGGACTAATTTGGTGGTGGGGCAGGGGGGATGTCCCCGCGCGGCAGGGACAGGCACAGTGACCACCTCGGTGGCTCTGCCTTGGTGACACGTGCCTGGCCAGGGTGCAGGGTACCCACGGTGCCCCCCTTGCACGGGCCCTTTGCATCCCTCCACGGAGCCCTGAGTGCGTCCCATCCCGGTGGGACCCGGCTGATGCCACAGAACCGGAGCAGCCGCGTTTGCTGCAGGGGTCGGGGCTCCTCTGCCAAAATGGACGGACAGACAGAGACAGTGCTGCGGTGGGGGACAGTCCCACCCCGGAGCTGCAGACCCAGCATCTGGGGATGCCATTCACCAGCAAAGCCCACCCTGCCGGTGGCTGTGTCCGTCACCAAGGGTAAGGTCGTGTCATTCTAGACAGACCTGGGGGCCCTGCCACTCTCCCCAGAGCAAATCCCCTTAATTGAGTGTCTAATTAATACCTAAAAATACAGCCCGCAGCTGCTGCCGGAATTTCCCCTGCGGCAAAGGTAAGGCAGGAGCCGCAGCGGCACGGCCCCGTAACCTTGGGAAGGTGCCCCAAGAGCACGGATGCTCGCCCCACACGCCATGTTGATGCTTTTGTGATCATCTGAGGTTCAGGAAAACTGAAGCCAGTGGTGACTTTGTCCCTGTGCCGTGTGGCTGCTGCCCTGTCTGCCCTCTGTGGCCAGGAGACAGCGAGCCACGCTGGCCACAGCTCGTCCCTCCCACAGGGCACTGGTTTTCCTCCTTTGCCAGCCGCGGGCGTGTGGCCGCTCCCCACAGGGTGCCTGAGCGAGGACGATGCTGTTGGAGGGTCTCAGCCCTTTTCCTGCTGGGGGGGTCTTGGATAGTCCGATGTCAGAGCCAGGAGGGAAAGGTCCTGTCCCCTCCACAGGGTCCCGTCTCGGCTGGGGCTTCTGGGCTCTCTCCTGCCTGAGCCTGGAGACCCAGCCCAGAATATATGTTTAATCCACAAATTTGGGCTCAAGGACATGCCAGAGTGGCTTGGCGTGTCGTGTCCTTAGTGTGTCGGGAGCAGCAGCAGTGGCCATGGGCAGTAGCCCTCCCTGGGAGCCTGTGTCCCCCCCAGCATCCTCAGGCCACTCGCCCACCTGGCGCAGGAGCTGGTCCCCGGGCACCAAACCCCTTGGCCGTGGAGGCCAGGCAGCAGAGCTGGGTTTTGCCAGCGTGGTGGCATTGGCTGGGCTGCAAATCCCCTTTATCGGGCTACTGACAGTGGGGGCAGAGGTGTTCACCCGTCCTCTTCTTCCTCCCAGCGGTAAATGTAGTATATATATCATTTTTTTGTAAAGCCCAGTGCAATCAGCGCAAAACACTGACAAAGGCAAGTGGAAACCCCTCAACCCGGCCCCAAATGCCTTTGCTGTGGCTGCTGCTCCCCACGGGGTCGTGGCTGCATGTGGGGCTGGGGGTCCCCGGGGGCCGGTTCTCCGGGCCCCGCCGTCTCCGATGATTTGATGCAGAAATACTGTTTCACGCCTCAGAAGGTTAATTATGCATCGTTCACCCATTTCTGCTTGCTTTTGCTCCCTCCCTCATCGCTGTTGCTGTAATTTTATTTATTTATTTTTAAACAGTTTCACAGATTTCCCTTCTGGGCGACTCTGGAATTAACTCGATCAATGCACGCCTGATGAAGCAAAATGTGATTTTTTCCCTGGAGTCAGGCCTGGCTCGGGGACGGCTCCGGTGCCGCTGCAGAGCCGCCTGTGTGCGCTCTCCCAGAAGGAGGTCGTTGGTGCCCGCGGGGCCCGCGCTCACTGCTCAGATTCCGCAAATCTCTCAAACTTTGAATTTCAGATTTGTATCTGGGCTCCTGCCCCAGCCCGCCTTCTGCCGGGGGAGCAAACAGCCGAGTGCCCGCCGCCGGCCCCGGGTCCTCGTCCTGGCTGGGGGAGGCTGGAGGGGGCGAGTGCCTGGGCACGGTCCCAACGTGGCACCGGGGGTTGCTGGGGATCGTCGGTGCTCTGAGGTGAAGATGGCTTTGAACTGGGATGCTGGGTTTGAGCCCAAAAGGAAGAGGGGGGACCAGGGGCCACCCTGGGCTGAGACCTTTTGCCAAGGAGGTCCAGAGACCACGTGCCGTGTCCCCATGTGCCGTGTCCCCCCGCTGCGAGCAGGGTCCACCGCCACTAACGCTGCTCTTTCCCCTCTGCCTGCCCAGGTCCCTCCGGACACAGCAGCCCCCTCCTCGCGTCGTTGCCAATCCCCGGCCGTCCCCTTCATCCCCCCTTGGACATCAAGCACTTTCTGACCTTCAGGCTCAACGGGACGTCACCGCTCAACCTCTTCCCCAACTTCAACACGGTGAGTCCCCGGGGGGGGGTGGGCATCAGCCGCTGGACCCCTCCTCCCACATAGCAATCCCTCTTCTACACAGCACCACTCCTTGAACCCTTCCAGGTAATTTCTGGCTTAATTACTGGGGTCTCTGGCTGCCGGACGCTGGTGCAACGCGCCCGCCCTGCCCTTGGCTCGGAGCGGTTCCTGCCCAGCCATGGCCCGTCTATACCAGAGTTAAAAAGATGGCTCACTTTAACCAAGATCAATTGGATTTTGCTCCTGGAATCAATAGTAATAAAGTAGCTCTGGAGAGCAGTTAATTAGTTGAAAAATAAATAAAGAAAAGGGAAGAAAAAGAGAGAAGGTGCGTGAGGACCCAGGAGACGTGGCTGTGTGTGTGGGGCCAGCCTGGTCACTGTGGGACCTCTCCCACCGCCCCCTTGGGCTCAGGATCCCCAGCCTTGAACCACCCACCAAGCGCTTGGGTGACGCAGTTAGACGTGGCTGGTAGAGATGCTCTGTCATACACCTAAACTGACGTGGATGTGGCCAAAGACATATGGCAGCATCTCGGGGGGGTAGTGTCGTTGTTCCCACTCCGTGCCGCTCTCCCCGGGCTGGTCTCAGCCCCGCTGGGGTCTCTGTCCCCCCCAGGCGCAGCTCCACACCTCCCACTGGTGGGAGGGCTGGGACCCGCTCCTGGAGCCCCCTCTTGCCTTGCTCTGGGTCCCTGCCCCGGTGTTCCAGCCGCCTGGGATTCCCCAGGGACCAGCTCCCGGCATTGTCAAGGGGCAGGTTTTGCTCAGGGGCAGTGATGGAGAGCGGGACCGGGGGCTGCTCTCCCCGCAGAGGCAGGACGGACCTTGCTGGGTTTGGTAAATGCCTGTTTTTTTCCCCTCGCGAGCCTGGAAACGGGACTTCCCTGAGCTCCCTCCCTGCTCGCTCGCCAGCCTTTTGTAAATGGCTGAGATTAAACATGCTCGGAAGGTGCAAATTATCACTGAGATCTTCAAAGAGCGGCCGGAGAAATTAAGCACAGGATTCCTGTTGCTGCTGAATGGGATTCAGACGTCTAACTGCTTTAAGCTCTTTTGAAATCCCAGCTCTCGCCTGTCTCTCCCCTGCGCTAACAAGCAGAAACACAGGAGAGGAGGATTTTTTTGATGCCATTAAGGTTGTTGCTCTTTGTCTGGGCTCCTTTTTTTAGTCGCTGGAGTCAGTAGCTGACTTGAACCAGACCTGTTGTTTGTTCTGCTTGACTCCCGCTGGCCCCTGCCTTGGCACGTGTTCTCCAGAGCCGTGTTGCTCAAAAAAACCATAATAATTTGGAAAATGAGTCTCTTGTGCTTGCCGGAGCCGCACAGCCCTGTCGTGCTGCTGCTGCGCTCGGTGGGGACTCCTCTGCCCCCAAGGATGTGTTGGATGTGGGGGTGGAGGTGCTGGGGGCGGGGGGGGCTGTCCCACAGTACGGGCACCTTGTGCTAATTGCTCTGAGCTCAGCCCCCAGCCCGGCGTGTGATGTTGGGACCCTCCAGGGGTGGGAGCTGCCCTGTCGGGATGTGTTTGTGCTGGAGATGTGGCTGAGGCTGGGGCTGCGAGGGCTCAGCCCGGGCAGGCGGCTTCGTGGGGACCCAGAGCAGAGTCCCCGTCCCCACGGGACACAGGGCTTGAGCATCGCTGTGCCCTGAGCCGGGCTGGTGGCTCCTCTTTCTCTGTCCAAGTAACCGTGATGCCAGGTCAGAGCCTCAGGGGGAATTTGGGAGGGTGGGGGGGCATCAGTCCGGATATTTCACTTTTTGAGAGAGCTGCCGGGTGTGAATTGCTGTGCAGAGGAATGGGGGGGGGGTTGCCTCTGCTCCCGGGTGACACTGTGCAGGAGTCGGCGCTGCCCTGCGGAGCAGGAGCTGTTTGTGGCCGCCCAGCAGAACACTTTGCACTTTGAGCAGGTCACAAGTCTCTCATGAACCCAGCAGATGTTTTACTCGGGAGCGAGCGAAACCTTTCCAAGCTGAGTTCTCCTGCCACTTAAAGCAACCACAACAGGGAAAAAAAAAAACAAACTAATGAAACACAGAAGGTGCGTTTCATGCTCGAAGGGCCCTTTCCAGCGCTTGGGGTGTTGGAAATCCCCGGGACCCAGCAGCGCCTCGCAGAACCACGGCAGGAGACGCAACTGAACTGATGCTGCGTCCCTGAATCCCCGTCTCTGACCCCCAGCAGGGAGCTCAGCGCAGGAATCTCTATTTATATCGTTAGGAACATCCAGGGATAAATAGAGTAACGTGAGTCAATAAGTACTCTCCAAGTGTGCGGTGCCCAAAACCTCTGCTGCTGAGTCCGTTCTGCTGGAAAAGCCTCAACCCGCTCGACTGCGGGCACCGGTAGGTACCGCTGCGGCGCCGACCCTCACCGGCCCCGGGGGAGAGCGGGGGGGTCTCTCTCATACCTGAGATAGCAGTGAGTGCCTGCGCCGGGGAGAAGTTGACGGTGGGTTTGTATTTTTACTGGGAAAGAAGCACAAGGGCTCTCGGGTGGCATCCAAGCTTTGGAGGGGTTCAAGGCCAGGTTGGAGGGGGCTTGGAGCGACCTGGTCTGGTGGGAGGTGTCCCTGCCCAGGGCAGGGGGTGGCACTGGATGAGCTTTAAGGTCCCTTCCAACCCAAACCGTGCTGTGATTCATAGAATCCTAGGGCTGGGCTCCCAGCACGGCTCCCTGCAGGCTGCGCCCTGACCTTGCTGCCAAGGTTGGAGCCATTTTTCTTTGTTTTGCATGGAAAAGGTGGGTTTATCTCTGGAAGACAAGTGCCAGCCCCGTGCCTGCCCGCGGGCTGGCACTGCAGGAATGCTGCCGTGGCACACGTGGCAAGGTTTGTCGGCAGGGGTGGAGCAGCATCTCTGCCATCTGTAGCTTCCTCCGGGGTCTCCGCCGAACCCCAAACGCCTCTTCATTTATATGCCAGATAAGTGAGTAAAATTTCGTAGCGAACAGGCACTTCATTAATCACCTGCTTTTACCATTCTGCTCACTCCTGGAAAGGAATCTGGGGTCTGGATAATGGCTCCATTGTCCAGGCATGTGCCTCGAAGACTGATGCACCTGTCTCGGCAACCAAATAGCTCCGCAGAGAAATGCGATCGCCTGAAAACCCAGGGCTCTGCTGACAGCAGGACTCAGATAAGATAATCTTCCTATGCCACAGGGTAGGGGAACAATACTCGCATTATAGATTATAGCCGCGCTCAAACAAAGAGGTTATTCTTATTTCCCCCCCCCCCCCCCTTAATAAATGCATTTTGTTTAAAACAATTATGGCTTTTCAAACAAGTTTGCTGCCCGGGCTGAGGAGTGACGCCGAGCCCTGGGCAGGGACAGCAGCGCTGTCATCAGCCAGCAGCATCTGCCTCGCCAGCGGCCCCCGCGCCATCCACGGGCTCGGGGACAGACACGGCTCACGGCGGAGCACCAGGACTGTTCTGTCCCCCTGTCTGGCCCCGCTGCAGTACCCGGGGCTGCAAGTCGTTGGGCTCATAATTGGATTAGAGCAGGCAAAGCGCACGCCTGGCTGGGAGCGGGTGCCCAGCGGTGCCCATGGCTGTGGGCACCATTGTCCCTCCTGCCCCGGCCGTGCGGTGTCTGTGGGCAAGCAGCAGGCACGCGTGGCTCCACTCGCCCCCTCGGCTTTGCACGGGGACGTTTCAGCTCCCTGACCAAGAGCACGTGGAGGATTAGTGGCCGGTTGCTCGTTTCCGTCGCCTCTGCCCCCTGTTCTGGTGGTTTCTGCTCCTGCTGAGTGTCTGGGAAAGCTGCCCTGGCACTGGGAGGTTGAGGGAAGCAACTGGGAGCTCAGAAACCGATAGCTTGAAATCCGTGATACCAGAGTCGGGGCGGGGGGGGGGAGAGGGGCAGGAAGGACGGGGTCACCAGTCTGTGCCCCCGCAGCAGCCTCGTCCCCTCTGCCGGACCGCAGCGGGAGTTTGGCCCCCGCCGCTTTGGATCTTTCAGGGATGGATTAAAAAGGCCAAGAACGGGCATCACCGCAGCACTTTGCTCCGTGCCGGACCCACCGCAGCCCCCGCTCCTCCCCGGCACCGGGCCGGAGCTCTGCCGGCGCTCGCAGCGGCTCCTCGGCCGGCGCAGCGGGCGCAGGCATGGCCGGGTCACGGCGCCGTGCTGGGGTGGCCATCGCGACGTGTCACCCAGCCGCCCCCTGCCTTCCCTCCCTTGCAGATGGACCCGGTGCAGAAGGCGGTGATCAGCCACACCTTCGGCGTGCCCACCCCGCTCAAGAAGAAGCAGTTCATCTCCTGCAACATCTGCCACCTGCGCTTCAACTCGGCGGTAAGCGGGGCTGGGGTCGGTGGGACGCGGGGGGTCGGTGCCAGTGCCTGGGGCTGAGCAGGAGCATCCCACGATGGGGACATCGCCCAGGTCCTCGAGGCGCTGGCGGCAGCTCCTTGCAGCTCTGCCCACCTTGGCTCAGTGATCGCCCCACGCTGACATCTCCGCTGACACCCCCCTGCCCGTGGCCGTCCCGGGGTGCTGTGGCCTCCGTTTCCCACCCTGGCTCTTCCCACTCCTCGGCGTTGTGTTCCGGTCTGTTCCCTGCTGCCTTGCTCTCGGTGTCTGCGCTTAAGCTGCTTTATCAGCCCGTGCAATTCGTATCTGCCTCGGGAGCTCAATATAATCTTCCCTTCCTTGGCTTCCCAGAGCTCTGCTGGGGCAGGTGGGTTGTTTTTTTTTTTCCCCTGCCTTTTATTCTGAGTAAATCAACCGCCTTGTAGAGGGGAGGAAGGAAACATTCATTGATCCCCACAGTAATGAATTGCACACAGCTGATCTTTTGTGGGAAAAACTGATAAAAAGGTTTGAAAGGGAATTCTTGCTCAGAGCTGGCAGGAGAGGGATGGGGGGGGGGCTTGTGGGGCTGGAAGCGGAGCGGCCAGAGCCTCCTCCACGCAGGCAGCACCTCGGAGCCCCTCACCGGGGCTGGCTCCGCTTGCAGGAGCCTCCCGCGCTCATCCCGGCCTGGGAACACGCGTTTCCTATGGAGCTGCTGGCCTGGCAGCATCCCCTGGCCTCCACCATCCCTTCCTGGGGGAGTGAGGCAGCACTGAGCCCCCCCAGGGCGATGGCCCTGAGCTGCATCAGTGGAGCCGGGGGCTGCTCCGCCAGCAGAACTCGGCGTTTCTGCCCTGAATTATCCTGCTCTGCAGCCGATGGCTCGGGAAAAAGCATTGCTTTCCCATTCCTGGTGGCATCCCGGCTGGAAGCGCGGCACCGGGACTGTCAGTCCCACAACGCGGGCACCCCATGCCCGTGTCCCCCCCAAGGTGACGTCTGCGGGAGGGGGCGTGCTGGCGCAGACCCTGGTGGGCCACTCGTGTTCCTGCACAGAGCGGGGAGGGGTGACGGGTGACCTACTTCGGCTGCCGCCCGGCCCCGTCCCAGCCCCGTTATCTGGGGGGGGTTCATTGTATTTGCTAATGAGGCCCCATGCTCGGATGGGTCCTTGGCTTTCCCACGTACCCGCCTGGCGCTGCCCACCCCCGGACACCGTTCCCAGCCCTTGGAACGCTGTGGGGGGAGGGACGGGAGGCTTCTTCCTACCGAGAGTGGGATGCCTCAGCCGGCCTCTGAGAACACCACGCAAATTAATCCGTGCTGCTCAGTGGTACAGTGTCTTAATTCATATTGGATTTAGTTTCCATAAATTGCTAAACTGTAGTTGTTTTGGGGGGACAATGTGGCATTGTCCCCCACTGCGGAGTACACAAATGTTCGGGTGATTCTCTTTTGTGTGTGTTTTTATCAGTTTGGTGCAGGCATGAACCCATCAACGTGCACTTCATTATGCAGCGGTCGCTGGGAGGAAGGAGCCCGTGAATGTAAATTGCGTGTTAGACACCCGTTAGGTTACAATGGGGGACGTGTCCTCCCCACCAGCCGCCTTTTTTTATTTTTATTTTTTACAGCTAGCAATTCATTGTAGGCTTCTGAAGTCATAAATTTTGCCTGAAAGCTTCTTTTAAGAGTGACTTGATGCATTTAATCAGAGCAGGGTCCTTATCTCGGCCGTGCAATGCGGTGATGTCTCAGCAGAGTGATACCTCGGCCTCGATGCGTTGGTGTGCAGAGGGATCTGGCAGGAGGAGGAAAGCGGCTTTGTGCTGCCCCCGGCCAGAAATACCACCTCTGAGGTGGCCCTGGGGATGGATGTCAGCAGGGGAGGTGGCTGCACTGGAAACGTGTCTAAGTGACCGCGGCCCGGGGCTGACCCCATCACCCATCCTCCCTGTGTCCGTCCGTCCGTCTGTCCAGCCACAGCACCGACGCGGCCACCCCCATCTCTCCCTCCCCAGAACCAGGCAGAAGCCCACTACAAGGGCCACAAGCACGCGCGGAGGCTGAAAGCCATCGAGGCCATGAAGAACAAGCAGAAGGCGGTGGGGGCTGCGGCGGTGGCCACCGGCCGGGACTTGTCCCCCAGCCCCGAGGGCAGCGGGGAGCCCGGTGGCACAGGTACGGGCAGGGGGGGCGGGAGGGGGCTCAGCGGGGTGAGCCATGGGGCCGGTTCCCGGGGGCACAGCGGTGTTTTGTGTTCACATCCCTGCAGTGGCTGCAGCATCCTCAAGAGCCCGATTAAATCCTGGACCGCAGCAGCCTCGTGTCGGAGCATCCCACGGTCGGCTGCTGCTCGGGCTGAGGAGGGCTGTGATTAGTGTGGCATAAATGCCACCGCGAGCGCTAATAAATGAGCTTTTGTGCTCCACTGGCATCCCCGGCGTGCCTGGCCAGGGGCAGCATTGCGGGGAAGGGGTGGAAATCCAGCCCAGGAGCCTCACGGCGGGTTTGGTGCCCCTGGGAGATGATGGCTGCAGGAGAGGACGCGTTCCCTGCCCCTGCCCGTGCCCGGGTGAGGGCTCAGGGGACGGGGCTGGCAGGAGGCAGATCCCCCTGAGCTGTGGCTTCTGAGCAGGCAGTGCCCGAGATGGTCTTGGGGGAGACGAGGGTGATCTCTGGAATCCAAAAAACCCGCTCAAGCACAGAGAACTTTCTCTTTCTGCCCATTTCTTTCTTTTTTCCTCCCGCTTTCCTTCCCCTGCCGCCAGCTCCAGCCAATGGCTTGCCGGAGCAGGAGGGTGAGTGCAGCAGCCTGGGGCTACCGGCCGGCGCCGAGGACTCGCCATCGGAGCTGCCAGGAAACGTGGCCCCCCTGGGCTCCCCCCCGGCCTCCGAGCTGTCGGAGGGCACCTCGGACGCCACCAGCGTGGCCTCCTCCTCCGCTCCCACCGCCGAGGCGCCAGCGGCCGAGTCGGGCGGCAGCATCAGCTCGGCCCCCGAGAGCGAGAAGGAGGGGAAGAAGAGCAAACAGCATCTCTACTGTCCCACCTGCAAAGTGACCGTCAACTCCCTCTCCCAGCTGGAGGCTCACAACACCGGTGAGGGCATCGCCTGCGCTGGGGACGGGGGGATGTGGGAATGGGGGGACGGGCCCCTCGCAGCTCCGTCCTGGGCCCTGAGCAAAGCCCCACCATGCCCCATCTGCAAACAGCCCTTAATGAATATTGCTTTAATTAAAAAGAGTTAATTAAGGTGGCTCGCAAAGGTCCGTGGCCGTGCTTTACCTGTGCTGCAGCTTATGGGGTGAATTTTAGCAAGGTCAAATGCTCTCTTATTGTTCGTGTCCCTTAATTAAAGACACTTTCAGATACATTTAATCAAGTGATTGGAGGCTACTTAATATTCCGTTGCAGTGTGGCTTTAAGCTGATAGTGCCCCGAGTGCTGGTGCCTCCGTCAGCCCCGGGATAATCCCTCCAAAAGCTGCTTGGTGCTTTGGGCTCCTGGTCCTTTGGAGAAGCCCCTCGGGAATGGAACGAGCTTCGGAGCCCAGCAGCAAGCGATGGCCCGTGGCTGCGCGGGGCAGCCCCCCAGGGTGGGCAGGCGTCTGGGGCTGGCGAGGGTCCCCCGGAGGGGGTGACCGAACCCCCTGGGGCGGTGGTGGGGGGCAGCAGCTGTGGTGTGGGGGGTCTGTGGGCCCTGCAGCGCCAGCTCCCAGCTCCCCTCTTTCTCTGGAGGATAAACAAGGTCAGGCACCCCGGTTTTAAAGGGAAGAGCTTCCTCTCCCCCAGTTCCCCCAGCCCCAGGCGCCCGCTGGGGCGGCAGCAGCCGCCGAGGACAGGGGTCGGCTCGGGACACCGCGGCGGCTTAGCTGCAAACGTGTCCTTTGGCTTTTGTCAGCTCCGGTTACAAATTCAGGAGCTGATTTGGGGAAAAAGAACAAACAAACAAACAAACAAAGTGTTTGCAGGCTCCCACTCCTCCGTGGCTGTCACACGGACACGGGCTCCTTGCTTAACGCCTTAAAAAATAGAATGAATTACTGGTGGCTTAAATTACTTGCCCCCTGCCCCCCTGCTGTCCCCGGCACTGGCAAGGTCAGGACAGAGCACCCTGTCCCCAGGTGTGCCGGGATTTTGGGTTCCTCCTTCCCCGCCTCCTCCAGCCCCACCGAGCTATTCCTGGCGCCGCGGCCGGATCCTCTCTGACCTTGGGCACGGCTCCGATGCCGCAGCGCGGTGGCCACGCGTGCCCAGCGCTGCAGACTGTGCTCATGCCCGGGGACAGGCGACAGGCTCCGGCAACGCGCTTAAAATAGCAGTTTCTCCAAAGGTCTGGCACATGGAGATGGAGGAGAAGGGGGGGGTGTCTCCGGGAAGCTGAGCATTTCTGGTCTGCCCATGAAGCACAGCTGGCCACGAGGGCTTGGCGGGATTTGGGAAAGGGCTGCTACATCCCCGGGAAGAGTCTGGATTCCTGGGAATCTCCGTGTCCCCTCCACTGGGCACAGGGAGGGGGAGACATGGGGGTCCTATGGGATGGGGGGGACACAGCGCTGTGGGCGGGTTGCTCTAAGGGCACCTTTCCTGCTGCCGCGGCACTCGGCACAGCGCGGGGACTGTTTGCAAAGTCAGAGTTTGGTGAGTGTCCCCTCTGTCCCCTCTGCCACCAGGCGCCAAGCACAAGTCGATGCTGGAAGGTCACGGCACCCAGATGCGGCGAGGCCGAGGCAAGCTCCTCTCCCGGGCAGGGCACAAGTCCAAGCGGATCGGCAACAAGGGCAGCATCAACATCCAGAACAAGGCGTTCCACTGCCAAGTGTGTGAGATCTACGTGAACTCGGAGACCCAGCTCAAACAGGTGACCCCGCCAGGCCTGGGAGCGCAGGGACACCGGGCGCGGGCGTGCGGACCCCTCTGCACGGGCACCGGGGGCTCGGGGGAAGGGGTGCCTGGTGGTCCCCTGTGAGAAGGGGATGGATGGCCCCTGTCTTGGCTGCGGGTGACCGGGCTGTTCTCCTCCGCCAGCACATGAACAGCCGGAGGCACAAAGACCGGCTGGCGGGGAAGCCGCCCAAGCCCAAGTACAGCCCCTACAACAAGCTGCAGAAGAACGCTGCCCTCGCAGTGAGTATTCTCAAGGTACCTGTCTGCCTGCAAATTACCCGCCCGGTTTGCCCTCCGAACCCCCGGGTGCCATGTCAGCCACATCCTGCAGTGAGACACAGGGGCTGCTTCTCCTCAAGCCTCGGTTCCCATCCTCGGGTCCAAGGGGAGGGGGGGCTGTACTGGGGAGAGGAGTTCCCAGTCTGTATTATGGGGAAGGAAAGCCTGGGAATAGCGCGAGCGCTCTGGCAGCAGCATCCGCAAGGGCAGCACTGGTGATTCTTCCACCTTTTTTTGTGATTCCGGAACGGGAGAGCTGTGATGGTTGGGTGCTCGGGGCTGGCGTGGCTCAGTTACACCCGGCCGAGGTGCTGGTTTGCAGAGACACGCAGTGAGAGTTGGGCAGAAAGCAACATCCCAGGGCTCCAGAGGGAAGCACGGCTGCAGGGAACGGGGCAAAAAAGCCAGGGCAGGTCTCTGGGTCGGGGTGGTGGGGCTGAGGGACCTTCTTGGGGAGGCCACCGCGATGGGGGCATCCTGGGCTGGGGCTGGATTCACTGGGAAGATGTTCCAAGAGCTCAGCCGAGAGCGAGCGTGGGCCCGGGCTGATGCGGGGAGCTGGGGCTGGGGGCTCATGGTGTCTCTCCTCCTCCCCACAGTCCAAGCTGGCTTTGCAGAAGCATCTCACCAAAACCCTGGCCACCCGCTTCCTGCCCAGCCCGCTCACCACGGCTGCCATCTGCGCCATGCCTGGCCCCCTCGCCCTCAGACCGGCCGCCGCCACCACCCTCTTCCAAGCCCCCATCCTTGGACCAGCCCTTTTCCGGACGCCGCCAGCCCACGTCCGCACCACGCCGGGCCCCATCGTCTTTGCCCCCTACTAGAGCCCCTCCAAGGGCCCATCCGCCGTGCCGGGGGGTGCCCGGTGTGGGATGGTGCCCCCGGGCAGGCGGCTCTTCTGGCTGGTGGGAAACCATAGTCGTAGACATCAACCTCGGCTTCTCCTTGGCTTCGAGCGGGCTCCTGCTGGAGCGAGAGACCCCGGCAGAGCCCGGCCAGTGCCGCCGTCCATCCCTGCTGCTCCTCACCCTGGCCCCGTGCTCAGCAGGGGGGAGGACGGTGCCCGGGTCACCGGGACCCTCTTGTGTCTCGTGGCCAAGGGCTGCCTGTCCTCAGCCCACTGGTTTCTCGTTCATCTCCCTCCCAGTTACCAGACTGGAAGAAGAGGAGCCAGCAGCTCCCCATGGAGGGAGCATCCCTCCGGCCGGTCCCTGCCAGCCCTGTGGGAAGGGAACTGCGGGGGGAGTCTCGGCCCAGTTCTTACTGGGAGAAGCGGCCCCGGCACAAGCAGAAGGTTGGCAGTTCCCTCTCAAGACCGGGCTGGCTGTGCCTTCGCCAGCCCCGCACTTGCCCGCGCTGGCTGGGGGCATCCCTGCTGCCCACCAGCCCCCTGTGTCCCACAACCCCTTACGTCCCACCAGCCAAAGAGCCCCCGCCGTGGTGGGCACCAGCCACACTGACCGTACCTTCACTCCGAGAGCAATAGCTGAAGCCCAGGGCCGGTGCCTCCCCCCCCCCAAAAGCACACTGCCCCTGCCCTGGACCCCCAGAAGCACACAACGGGCCGGTGGCCGCAGACGGGCTCCGCTCCAGCCCAGCGAGGACAGGAGAGCCAGCCCCCCCCGGTGCGGGCTCCCCAATGAGGTGACCCCCTGCTCAGCCGTTTGCCTCTGCCACCCGCCGGGGACAGCCCTGCCCCTACCTCCCGGGAGATGCTGTGAGGCTGAGTGAATGTCCCCAAAGCACTTTGGGTTCTCCAGTGAAAGGACACGCTGCTGCTCGCCCCCCAGCAGCCGCCGGGCCCGGCCGTCCCACCCCATCCCCATTTGGAGCTTCCAGGGAGTTACCAGTGACTCCCCAAAACAGAGGTGTCCCCGGCAGCCCGGACAATCAGGTAGGAAGAAGCAGGCGCCCCCCCCCAGCAACGTGCCCGGCGCTCCCCCGGTGATGTTCCCGTCACAGCCTGCAGAAAACCGGGTTCCCACGGGACACCCCCCCAGCCGTCGCTCTGCTTTTCACTGTGCTCCGAAAGCCCAGCCGTGGCCTGGCCTGAGGACTGTACCCCCGGGGCGCTGCGGGTCCCCAGCGCTGCTGTAAATAGGAATATGCAGGAAAGTTGTGACCCGCCGGACCTCTCGCCGGAGTGACAACCCACCCCGATCTATGCAATCCAGGGGGAGCAGCTCGCCCGCCGCCTTCGCTGTCTGCCATTCACTTTGGTGCTCATGCCGTCTGTGCAGCCAGGAGGGGCTGTTGGAGCCAAAAAAACCCCAAGGCAACGCTGAGCTCTGTGCAGACGATTCCCCTCCCGCTCCCCGTGCTGGCTCAGAGACCTCCGCCGTGTCCCACGTCCCCTCCCAGTGCTGGGGAAGAGGCTGGTGGGTTCATGCCCCTGGGAATCCACACGCACATGTCTCCGACGTCTCGGCTGTACCCAGCACCTGGAGTTTGGAGGATTTTGCTGACCATGCTCCACCGACGCTCAGGAGAAGGTCGTGGCGATGGTAGGTGAACGGGAACCAGCCGAGGGGTCACTCTCACGGCTGAAACACTCCTGCTGCCGGGAGCTGGCAGAAAGAGCTGGAGCCTCGGGCGAGGGCAGGAGACCTGCCGAGAGGGAGCGGGGCACCACGGAGCCGCACACCAGTGTCTGGAGGCCCCATTTCTTGTGCCATGGACAGCCCTGACCTGCAGTGCCACCACCACGCTCCTAGCTCAAGGAGCCCAGGGGAGCCCTGGGGTATGGATTCTGCTCAGGGCATCTCCTTCCACCCCAGGGAGAGCAGCACCAGGAGGAGAAGAGTGAGCATCTCTGGAAGGCTGGGGGTAGAGACGATCGAAAGGTCTTCCAGCGGTGTTGGGGAGAGCAGCACAGGAAGGCAGGCTCCCAGCAGCAGTGGCTCTGCCAGGGACAGAAGATGGTCCTACAGCCCAGGGGACACGTGCAGCCTGGACCCCGCGTCCCACAAGACCCTTTGCTGGCCAGGGCCGGCGGGCAGCAAGAAGGACACAGCTCCGATGGCGTCGCTGTGCCAAGCTCCAGCCCTCCCCCTGCTCATCTCACTGTGCTCTTCCCCGGCCACCGCGCCGGTCACTCCCAGCCCCAGCCACAGCAGAGACCGGCCACACGTCCCCTCCTGCCACCAGCCCACCAGCCTCAGGAGCCTGGGAGCAGCCGCGCTCCAGTCCACCCCCTCCCCCCCCCCCCAGACGCAGCAGGAGCTGCTCGGCACTGGTGGGTCGTTCCCCTGCGTTTTGCTCTGAAAAGCCGTGCTGGAGCCAGCGGTGGCTGCTCCCATCGCCCCTACACCAGTGGAGTCCTAATACACTCCTACACTTGGCACTTTAACCCCTTGAAAGCCATTCCTTCTAATAACAATAATACTGCAACGAGCTGCGTACGAACACACTCCCTCTATCGCACACCCCCCCCCCCGCCTCCGGGAATCCTCCCCCCACTCTGCTCTCCAAAGCATTTACTGCCTTTGACTTTAGCATCCGCTGTACTAGGTGGTAGGGCATAGTCCATAGCGCTCAATAACATGTGCCCCTCTGTAAATAACCTTGGAGTGATGTGAACAGTTTGATTCAAAAAAAAAAAAAACAACCCACACAAAACCAACCCCGCAAAAATGGAATAACCAGACTCGGGACTTGGCCAGTACTCCTCCTGTAATGTTCATTGTATATTTTTTTGATGTACTATAACTGTTGGGGAAAAAAAAAAAAAAAGGAAAATATTTTGATAATCGAATCTCATCGCTTTATTGTGTTACTCAGTAAATAAAAGGAACAAGTATAAACAAGCCAGGGCTTTCTTGTAATGGTTTTTTTTCCTAGATCCAGACTATCTGAAGGGGAAACGTGCTGTTGGGCAGGACCAGGAGACCTTCCCCTTGTCTTGTGGTGGTTCTGAGAGGAGAGGCAGCACTGTGAGAGACGGGCAGCGAGAGCTGCCCCAGCCCCAGTCATCGGGGTGTGCGGGGTAAGGACAGTCCTGGCCTCCCCAAGGGCACGGCTGAGTCTGCACTAAGGAAGAGGAGGCTGTGGACACCCTGCCCTCAGTAACAGCATCTTGTCCTGCTCTGCGCTGTGCAGTCACTGGGACAGGATGACTATTTCTGCTCATAAAGGAGCAGCAAGCAGTGCCCGGTAAGGGAGGCTCTGCCGGAGAAAGCAGCAGCACCGCAGAGCCAGCTGGGGCAGGGCAAGGGAGAGCTGCTCCGACAGCGGCTGGGCTGGAGGCAGGGCTGGCCAACAGGGTCTTCCCACATGGAAACAGTAAATACAAACCCTCCAGAGCGAGGGAATAGTTTCCTCAGGAGCTGGTCCCCACCTGGTGGCCACCCCCAGGCTGTGCCTCCCTCCTGTGGCCCTGGAGTCTGCCAGCCTGTGCCCAGGAGCAGAGGGGCACTGCTCCATGAATCCCGGCTTTCCTGCAGCACCTCCAGCATCTGCAGGGGCTGGGCACTGAACAGAGCGGTCCCTGTCCCAGTGCAGGGAGACGGGTCACCTCTCTCGTCCTCTAAGACCATCCACAGCCCTGGGATGCCCAATCCTCGTGCCACCACGCTTCCCGCAGGCTCCGTGACACCAAAGAGGCTCAGCAGGAGGTTTGTGCAAGGGAAGCAGGGAGGTGAAGGAGAGGAGGTGGCAATGGAAGGGAAGGGAAAACAAGGCTCAGCCATCCATGGATCCGCTGCCCTTGTTCTTGCGACTCAGGGGAAAAGCAGACTTGCTTTGTGGCTGCGTCATCTTACTGGCCAGGTAGATGAAGGGCTCGATCAGCGTGTGCCGGTCAGCTACCGACACCTCCCACAGCTTCACCTTCTCGCCCTTGGCCCAGTGCTGGGCTGCGTCGTGGTCCACCCGGCGCTGCTCCTGCAGGTCACACTTGTTGCCCAGAACCACGATGGTGACCTGTGCAAAAAAGGATAAGAATAATCCCTGAAGGTACCAAAGGCAGAGCTTAATCGTGCTGCCTGGCTCTGCCCTGAAGACCCTCAGCCCAGGCCCAGTTCTGCACCTTATCCCCCCTCCATGGCCTCTTAAAACACCACATCCTCCAGCGCTCCCTTCTGGTGGCTTCCCCTCCTGTTCTCTGTGGCTCAAACCAGCCCCAAAGTGGAAGGGGCTGTCGAGCACTCAGACACTCAGGAATCATCCCAGGACAGCAGCCAGTTACACCTGAGAGTATTATGGAACGGGGACCCTGTCACCGCCTCGTGACAAGCTGGGGAAAAGGAGAGTCTCTGGGTGAGAAACTGAAGAAGGGGAGCGGATCCCGCTCCGCAGCCCCTTTCCCCGGGGGTACTCGCCTCTTTCTTGTCTTTGGACTTGTCAATCTCCTTCTTGAGGAGCTCCACCCGCTTGAAGGACTCCTTGCTGTCAGTGCTGTAGACCAGCACGTAGCCGTCGGTGCAGGAGAAGCAGTGCTTGGGCAGCTCCAGCCCGTCCCGCAGCCCCCGCGTGTCGTAGAACCGCACCTGCTCCCGCACGCCCCGGTCCGTCTCGATGGAGCCCACATAAATGTCCTCCTGGGTCTCGATCATCTCGGAACCTGCCGGAGAGGCGGGCGGGGGTGACAGGGGGACCCCGGCACAGCCCCAAAACGTCCCGCCGGGTGGCCTGGGGCAGGAGAGGAGCCCGTCCCCCTCCCCACGGCCGGTGTGTCTGGGGGGTCCCGGGGCTCAGCTCTGCCCGCAGCCCCTGGGGGTCCCTCCCCGTCCCCCGCACTCACCGACCACATGGTTCCCGTACAGCAGCTGCTCCAGGATGGAGGTTTTCCCCACGGAGGCCTGGCCGCACACAACCACCTTGCAGCTCTTCCCCATGCCGCCCCGCCGAGGGACGATGGCGGGCCGGGGGAGGCCGCAGCGCTGCTCGGAGAGTGCGCCCGCGGCCCGGTGGGGACAAGGGCCGGAGGGGACGCCGGAGGGGACACCGGAGGCCCGGCCCGCAGCCGCCGGGCGGGGACGCGGCCTCAGCGGCGCGGAGGGACCAGCGAGGCGGCGGAAGGGGCGCGGCGGCCCCACAGCGCCCCCTGCGGGCGGGAGGACCGGGGCCGGGCGGGAGGACCGGGCCGCGGTGAGGGCGGATGAGGGGCCTCACGCCAGTTCCCGGCGCTCGGTGCCCGGTCCCGGCCTCGCGGTGGCGGGAGGACCCAGGGGCGGGGCGGGGGGGGTGTGGCTGCCCCGCCCCTGCCGCCCCGCGCGCCGCCGCCGCTGTCAGCGGAAGCCCCGCCCCTTCCGGCGCCGCGCCCGCCCCGCTGCCCGGCCCCAGCCCGGCCCGGCGGTAAGATGGCGGCGGCGGCCGAGTGCGATGTGATCATGGCGGCGCCCGAGGGACCCGGCGAGCCCGAGAGCGAGGAGGAGGCGCGGAGGTAGAGCGGATGCCGCCGGCCGGCCTCGCCCCGCCGGGCGCGGGAGGGGGCGGCCGGTGTCTCCCCCGGCGGGCGGGGCGGGGCTGGGGCCCGGCGGGCGGGTAGGGCCGGGGGCGGCCCTGGGGAGCGGGAGGCGGCCGGCGCCGGGGCGGCAGGTCCCGGGGCCTCGGTGCTCGGCCGGCCCTTCCCGGGCGGGGCCGGCGGGCGGGTAGGGCCCCTCCGGCCTCCCCCGGCGGGCTGCGGGGGCAGCGGCGGGACCGGCAGCGCCCGGCCTGCGGGGCGGCGGGCAGGGCCCGGCTCCGGGGGCAAAGGCCTTTCCCGGGCGGGCCGGTGACAGGCCACCCGCCGTGCGGGGCCTGCTGGCTGCCGGGGACGCTTTATTTCGGGCTGTCTTGGCCGCGAGTCCCATGTGAGAGCTCACGGCCTCCGCCTGTGCCAGGATTAGAACACGTTCCCCGCGGCGGAGTGGGGCCGGCTCCGCTCAGCTGGAGCTCCAGCGTCCTAGAAATAGAATTAACCCCCTTTCTGTCTCAAGGCCTCGCAGGCCGGTGTCTGAGGAGAGCTTCCTCCCACCGCTGAGGGTGAGGAGGAAAGGATTAAACTCTGGTGTCGACGGGAAGCCTCAGGCTCATAGATCTGAGTGCCCTTTGCTGCTTCATGGTACCCGGTTCCCTTCTCCCTGGCTCTGCTTCAACCCTACAGGCAGCAGTTCTTACTCTGTCCCGCCTTGCTGTGGTAATGGGGAAAATGCCAGTCGCAGGTGAACGTTTGGGCAGAGTCCTGCTCTGGAGAGGTTATTGTAATTAAAGAGCTCCTTCGAGTTCCAGTGACTGGTTATTTCCCAAGGGGCCTGGTGCACCCTGCCCAGGGGGGCATGCGGTATGGGCCGAGGCTGGGGGTGGTGGGATCTCAACCTTTCTTGCACCTTTTCCTCTCAAAAGCAGGCGAGCTGGTTCCCCTCTGCAGTGGAGCGTCACAGGCTCTGCCTGCGGTGGGGTGGGAAGCTCTGAGGTGTAGGAAACCCTGCTGGCTCCGCAGGCCGTTATCTCCTGGGGAGCTGGGGAGGAGAGAGTTATTTCTATAGAAGGTGAGGCAATTGCTCCAGAAAATTATTCAGCGGATGGAATTAAAAGGAGGAAACAAAACTGCGAGTGTCCTCTGAGGAATAGCATTTTCAAAATCATATTGATGGCCTGAGGTGGTTTGTGCTGCTTGTTTACTGTCAGAAATTGGAGGCTGGAGGAGCTGTGCTGGGAAGGAGCTGCTTCCTGGTGATGTCATTCCAAGGAGTTAAATTAGATGTTGCTGAAGAGGCACCTGGCTGTGGTGCAGAGAATACTGACAAATTGCGTGGCCTGTAAAGTTGGGAAAGCCCTGTTTATGGGCAAGTCATTTCTTGCCCTGGGCTAGTTAAATGTGGCGTTTGAAATGCTAAAAATACCCAAATGCAAAAACCGTGCTGAAGGCACAGGCATCTTCACATCTTCTGAGAGTGACCTCTAACGTTACCCTTCCTCCTTCCCGACTCATTGCAGGAGTGATGGAGGCAGGAAACCACTCGGGAACAGCGTCATCTTCTTGGGAAAGGCCGGTGAGGTGCAGAGATGGAAGAGTTCATGGGGCAGTGTTCTCCCTCGCCCTGCGCGGAGGGGAGGGCTCAGGGGTGAAGGACCATCAGCGTCACGCCTCTGGGTGTTTGTGGGTGTCACGAGGCCAGGGCCATAGTCAGGGGTTATTGCCATGAAGTGCTTTTGTTAGGTACTCTCGTAATGTTTCCCTTTTTGCTGTTGTTGGGGTACTACTCCTTTATCTTGCTAAAAGAAGAATGTGTGGGTAGGAGATGATTATTCTACTTCCAGTTATTCTCTTTGTTGCTCAGGAAGCTCAGGCCTCGCACACTCGCCCCTTTCTGCAGCCGGGGCAGATCCTGGGGTCCTGCCCACTAAACCTCTTCTCTGCTTTGGCCCTTCCTGGCTCACACCAGTTGTTTAATGTCTGTGGCTCATTTGATCAAATGTAAATTAGGGTGATAGTCACTGCATTAGGGAGAGTAGTTGGAGGCTTAATTAGCTGTCTGATGTTTGTAAAACATCCTGACCCGTGTGAGGCTATGCCGGTGCTCCGCAGTAATGGGCACACACAGGCACATGCTTGAACCTGATTTAGTGCCGGCTTTATGATGTGTCTGTGGTAGCTTCTGTAAAAAACAGCAAAAATAAGTGAAAACCTTTTCTGAATCTTTGCTATGTCAGCATCAGGGGTTCTGTGCTTCTATTTAGGAATTACAGCAGGACAAGATACAGATACTTTGCTTAAGGACTCACTTTTGTCTAAATGCATGATTCTGTTCCCTGGCTTAATAAAAATGAGGCAATTAGCAAAAGTGGAGATCTGTATTTCAGAGTGATTTTAACTAATGCGCTGAAACAGCTGAAAACGTGCCAATGGCCTCACTCACAGGTTGTTTAAGGCACAGGAATAGAGTGTGGTCACAGGATAATTATTGTCTGCTGCTGTATTAATTGTGGGGGTCCTTATGGAAAAGGGTTGATGTAATTGTGTTAATTTTATCCACCGGGCAGTGGTGCTGTGAGTGCCAGCTCTGCTGCTGGGGAGCAGCTGACGAGCAGGGGCTGGTCCATCCCCAAAAAGTCCTTTTCTTTTTTTTTTTTTTAATTAATTTTAAAGGTTTCTAATCCATGGGGACAGTTTGTCCCTTTGCCCAGCTGGTCTGTGAGCTTGGGGTCCCTGGAGTTTTCCAGGAGAATTTCCTTGTCATCTTCCTGGCTGCTCTGGATTCTCTCTGATGTACGTGCTTAAGGCTGGATCTTCCTCCTCGTTCCTCAGCACGGGAGGATGTGGGAGCCTCTTAGAAAGAAATACCTCAAATCGCTTGGAAAATGTCATTATGAAATTATCTGCCCCAGACTGTTGCTTTTGCAGAGCTTTTGCTGCAGACTTCAGCGGCGTCGGTGCCTCGGTGGGAAATCGGTGTTACTCTGGGCAAAGTGGTGGACGGGAGATTTGCCACAAAGTCAGTTGTGCAGAAGTCGGGGAGGTTTCAGACCTTGTCTGAGTTTGGGTCACTAATTAGTCTGAGAGCTGATGCCTGGAGGTTGTCAGGTGTTGGTGAGTAGCAGGAGTCTTTCTGCTGCTATTTGGGATGAAATGAGTTGCTGGTGGGGAAGCGTTGCTGTGGGACAGCCTGGGGAAGGTTCTGCTGTTCCTGTTCTGCTGGAGTTTCCCAGGCTGTGCATCCAGCCTCTTTCACTAGGATGTAATTACTTTATAATCTTATGATAATATGAGGAGCAGCACGAGCTGCTCACATAATTGTTTACTCTCCCATAAATTTGCAGAGTATTTGAATACTCTGAATTAGGTCCTCGCTTTATACAGTATGAAGAGATGGTCAGTACCTACAATTCTGGCCTTTTCCCGTAACACCAGACATGCTTTTCTTGGGTGAATCCCGTTGGAGCCGCAGTTGTTCTCCCATGTAATCCTTACAGCCGGCTGCTTCCTTCACTTAGGTCTCTGTGGAGAAAAGCAATCTCTGGCTGGTTCTAGACCCTTCCGTGGGTTCCCACGACAGCGATGATGTGACCCTGCCAGCACAGATCGTGCCGTTGCCGTGAATGAGGTTAATGGGAAGCTCTGCCAACGAGGTGTCTTATGTAACCGCGCAATTAAAGCTGGGGGCTCGTCAGGCTGCTCTCGGTGGTGGCTGCAGTGAGAAGTTTGCTTCACTTCTTGTGGTGTGTTTTGGTTCTTGCAGCTTTTGGTCTTCCATGTTCGAGTCTGCTCGGGCGCTGGGAATGCTCTGGGGGACGTGTAGAGGACGGTGCTGGGGTTCTGTGCACCTTCTGCATTAAATGTCGGTTTTGTTGCTGTTTCTGCTCTATGAGAGCCTTGAGGCAGACCTTTGCTTTTATGTCTCAGCTGGGGAGTCTTTAGCCAATCCATGCAGATATTTGGACGTACAGACCCCAGATTTCCCTGCTTTGGGGCATGCATTGAGCAAATGTCGGTATTTCGTCTCTATCGCAGCCGGTAGCAAACCCCCCCGCGCTCAGTGGGGGGTGCTGATGTGCAGGGAAATGCGGTGCCTGGCGCTGCTCTGGGCTCCGCAGTAGGGTCAGCGCGATGCTCTGTCGCTGCAGAGGATGATCACAGTATATGCTATATATGATTCTGGGTGGTGGCTTTGGGGGCCTGCTTTTGCACCTGCAGCCTTCCTCCCTGCAGCAGAGAGAGAAAACACAAACACTACTCATGGGAGATAGTTACATATAGATATATATAAAATTATATAATAGTTTGGGTGGGAAGGGACCTTTAAAGGCCATCCAGTCCACCCCCCTGCCATGGGCAGGGACATCTCCAACCAGACCACGTTGCCCAGAGCCCCATCCAACCTGCTCTGGAATATCTCCATGGATGGGGCATCTCCCACCTCTGGGCAACTTGGGCCAGGGTCTCACCGCCCTCTGTGTAAAACATTTCTTCCTTAGATCTAGTCTAAATCTATCCTCCTTTAACATATATATATATATATATATATGTGTGTGTGTGTGTGTGTGTATTCCTTTCACTCTAACTCCTTGCTCGGAGTGTAAAAGCTGACCTGGAGGAAGGCTCTCTGAAGCGAGCAGGGAGGTATCCCCTGTGTATAGCTCCATGGCCCACGGCATGTTTGGCTTCTCTTCTGAGTCCCGAAAGAAGGGAAGGTTGAGTATCGTGTGTCCAGTGGCAAATACGACAGCTAATTTTAAGCTCTAGACATCTGCCTGCTGTGAACTGCATTGAGATCACCAAACTTAATTTACCCAAGCAGCTGAACAACATCTGACAGCTGAGAATCTGGACTGGATTTCAACCCCAAAAAAATGCCGGATAAAGACACCATATCCTGATAAAGAAAAAGTCTCTGCAGGAGTTGCTTAGTAAAGGCAGGTGTGTTCCTTTTGCCAAAGCATTGCAACAAAGATTACTTGGCCAGGACAAGATTTTGGAGCCTCTCTTAAATCCTAGATATTTTAGGTTTTCTTGACAGTGTTTCGTAACGGAGGCAGGAACTGGAGTGGGAGTGAGGGTCAGGAGAGCGGAGAGGGAGCGCGTCTGCCGCCGCCTTCCCTCCTGGGCTTCTGTACCGGTGCGGGTCTGTGCCAGCACATCCAGGCCCGGGAGGGGCTACATGTGCAGAGCCCCAGAGATTCCAACGATTTGGGAAATGAGGTGCATTGGGGGGTAGGTCTGCACATGCCTTGGGAACTGGAGTAGGAGGGGTGGAAGCCACAATCGGCACTGGAGCGGGGGCCGCATGTGGAAGCTCTGAGGAGGAGGCAGGAGTCGTCAGGCAAACGTGGGATCGTGTCGCTGCAGCTTCTCACAGCTCTTCTGGGAAGGAGCCGGGGCTGAGCTTTCGGCGGGCACAGGGAAGAGAAGGAGCCTTGTGCTGGCGAGTTCCTTGTGTGGTGTCCTCCAAGCCACTGAGTGAGTGAGGGCAGCATCAGAACACGTGTCTTGGTGGCAGGTCCCCTAGGGTGACAGGGGCTGGGGCACTTGAAGAATTCGTTATAAAAGAGAAGAAAAAAAATTGACTGGCTGACAGGGAGAGAGTTACTGTGAACAGTCCCCTCCTTGTGAGCCGTGGTGCA
Organism: Numenius arquata; assembly: GCF_964106895.1. Classification (NCBI taxonomy): domain Eukaryota; kingdom Metazoa; phylum Chordata; class Aves; order Charadriiformes; family Scolopacidae; genus Numenius; species Numenius arquata. The sequence goes on along the minus strand of NC_133598.1, from coordinate 7,480,956 downwards.
GGCACGCAATGAAAGACAAGCTTCTTCCCGAGGTCCTTGGTGTGACTCTTCCCCGTCTTCTCCCTCCATCGTGGAGAGACCCTGAGAAGACACCGACCCCCCCTCACAAAGCCATCCATTCAGCCTGAGGCATATTTTTAGCAAAGCACGATTCTTCTTCAGTTTCAAAAGTAGCAAGTGGGGAATGCAGCCTACATCAGTGCAAGATGCAGAATGATCTCATTCAGGCTGCAGCATCTGTTGGGATTGAAACAATTACCAGTGATATCAGGAGATCTGCCTTTCGCCTTGTTTGAGCCAGAGACGGTGGTAAACAAGGGCTGTTTTCTCTGGGTGCTTTCTATGTCAGGGCAGCGCAACTGGGGAGAGAGGCTTCTGTTCTGTGTGAGACCTCGGACCACCAGCCCCGCTCCTCCAGCAACTGTCTCTGCCTCCCTGCTGCGGAGGCCATTGGCTTTTTCGTTCACAATCGTTTTCATCACCAAGCTCTAAGCCCTGCGAGCAGCAGAAATACCTGTGCGCTTCCTTCCTGCCAGTGTCTGAGGTGCTGGGACTTGTGATCCGTCAGTCTGTGTTAAAGTATGCTTAAAAGGAAATAGACCGATAAAAAAGGGTAGAAAACAGTTTCTTGTGTCTGCGTGTTTTCTCTGGCATCACAGAATGCTGATGCTCTGTAAAGTTGCTTTTGCCATGTATCGGTTTTCTTTCTCCCGTTTTCCCAGCTCTTCCCGGCAGTTGGTTGGCAGCCGGGGTGTTTGGCACCCAGCCCTGTCGCTGTATCTATGAGATGGTGCTTCCCCAGAACATGACAGGTACAATTGCCGAAAGACGGGTGGATCGGGGGCTGATAGGCTGAGCAGGGCACGGTGGTGGCTCGGGGAGGTGGGCTCTGATACTGTTCATCCTTTTCTTTAGATTGTACAACAGGGAGCTTCGAGAGAAGGAACTGTAATGGGGTCTGTGATTTTTCTTTTCCGTTCCTGACTACAGGAACCTGGGGCAGTGGGGATCTGGGGCAGTTTCCCATCTCGGGTGGGAGGAACGGGAGTGGGGATGGACTGGGATCCCCAACAAGACCCTTGGAGGCAGCGGGGTGCGTGCGCTAACCCGATTCTTTGCCACCCTGATACTTATTCATCATATTCCAAATAAGCCCAGCAGTGGGGTTGTATGTTCTTTTGTTGTTTGACTTCAGCAGGGGGTGTCTGGGCCCTTGCCGGAGCATGGCTGACACCAAAGTTAAAAATGAAAGTGAAGAGCAGACTCCTGGGCTGGCAGTGCCCTGTGTCTATTGTTCCCAGCTGGCAAAACGGGGCTGGATCTGTGAAAACAACCCTCTGCATGAGGCGTTGTGTGGGAATGGCCAATGGCAGGCCCGGACGAGGCTGAAAACATGTGAACTTGTTTCAACACAATTCCTTTTGTTCTTTCTCTAGTGTGCTCCCTCAACATTGCTCTCCTCCACCGGCAGGGTTCCTGCACCCCGCTCTGGCCCTGCCTTTGAGACGTGCCCTGGGCGCGTAGGGGGGCTCTGGCACCGCTCCCCCCTTGGCGAGGACACTGCCGCTTGAGTGCGGTCTGTCCTGGGCTGGCAGCTTTGTAGTGAGGGCGGCTTCCAGCAGATAAAGGCATTTCCCACGTGCAGATCTGATTGATCTGATCTATAGGTACTTCCAAACTGCAGATGCCAGGTGGTGGTCAGCTTGGTACCAAGTCTGCTCTGCACACTCAGCTCCTGGGTTTGGCAGCTTCGGAGAATGCAGCACTAGCCAGCAGTCTTCCCTTCCCTTTGGCTTTTATTTTGGATACTGAAGGAGGTTTCTCACTATGGCACGTTCTAACAGTCTGTCTTCTATAGCCAGAGCCCCTTCTCTACTCTCTGAATGTGTTGTAGCTGCAGCCTTCAGTGAAGACAGGTCGCTTCCATCCTGGTAGGTTTATTAAGAATGTGATTTGTGAAAGACAAAAGTCTTTGCTTTCTCTGGGCAAAACCCAGTCCTGAAACACACCCAAAGCTGCGTCTGATTTCTGAGAATTTAGTAAAGGTGCACACAGAAGTGGATCACTTGCATTATACTTTCTGCAATAGATGAGCCCAAGTTTTTAAACCTAAAGATTGTGTCAGTGTTTATGGTACCTGGTAGACTGAAGCCAGGCTCTCTGAACAGCAGCTGAACAGCTTGTGCTTGCTCTGGAGCTGGATGGAGGTATTTGTATGTAAAAAGCCCTGTGATTCTTCACTCTCTGGTCCTGTGTTCTCTGTTTTGATTTGCTTTTATTTACCTGGGGTTTTTCTGTAAATAGCTTTCCTGCAGCAAATGGTGCAAAGAGACACCTTCGCTTCTGGATCCTTCTTTCAAGAAAATGCTGAAGCCCAGCGTTTCCTCACAGCCTGGAGCTGCCCCGTGTTTGCATCCACAAGTGCAGCTCCACTCTGGCAGACGGGGGGGGTCACACAGCTATTTTACCTCCCTTGGCTTCTGCTTCCCTGCCTCAGCCAAGGCTGTGTTCACATCAAGTGCGGTCGCCCGGGAGGAATACAATGAGCTGTAATAATCAACTTTATTTGTGTTGCTGGTGGTACAGCCATCTGCCCTGCGTGGGTGATCCCTGTGGCCACGCGGCTCCATCAGGAGATCGCTCCTTGTTGGAGCAGAGAGGAGCCAAGTCTCATGGATACACTGGCCACGTCCCTGGTGGGACACGAAGGACGGAACCTGAGCTGCTCTTTGTTCTGGTGGTTAGACTTTGTCTTTGTCTTTGGGGCCGGAGTTCTCGTTATGCGAGTGCTTCAGAGAACGGACAAATGGTGTCTGTGGCCCTGGCCGCAGCAAGGGAGTCCCAAAGCAGGGTGCTGTATCGTGGAGCGGGGGGATGCTGCTGCTGAGCTGGCCTCAGCGTTGTCACATGTTCAACAGTCTAGGAGAGGAAGCAAGTCAGTTAAATCACTGACTGTAATTAAATGAAGCTGAATTAAACTTCAGGACCATGGTACGAGTTCCCTCTCAGACTGGTTATCTAAGATGGCGAAGGGAGATAGTAGAAGAGAGAAGGGTTTAATTTCCTTCAGGGGAAACTTTGCTTTCAAGAGTTTAAGGGCTGCTGCGTTGAACCATATGTTGTGTGTTTTTAAATGTCCTGAGCTGTCTCTGCAAATGCTTGCTCTTGGGTGTGAGGACTATTTCTAGACCTGTTGCCAAGGCAGTGCCAAGCTTCTCCTTGAGGCTTGCACCCTTATTTCTCCTCGATTTAGCTGGCTTTTGAACGTAGAAATTGTTCTTGGCCCTGTTTCTTATGTATGTGGGACCGCTGACGGATGGACAGGCCACTGCTCCTGACTGCCCCGGCTGCTGGGGTCACGCAGCTCCTCGTAGCTCCATTGTTTAGGTGGCTTTAGCCTGTTCTTGCATTGCTGTCATACTGGGCTGGTCACTGTCCCCAGGTGTCCCTGCTCCTGGCCCTGGCAGTGCTGCAGTGTCTGAGAGGCAGCAGGATGTGAGGCGCTGAAGAGTTGCACTGAGGTTGCCTGGAGATCAAGTGCTCGGTCCTGGTCAGAGTCTGTTCTGATGCTCAGTTCCTCTTAAAATGTGGTGTTTTGCTTCCTTTCAGAGAAGCAGAATCCTTCAAGGAACAAGGAAATGCGTACTATGCCAAGAAAGATTACAATGAAGCGTACAACTATTACACAAAAGCCATAGGTGAGAAAAGTTGGTAATAATACTAATATTTGCTGAATACTTTGTCTAAAAATCAGAACTGATGATTGATTTAAAACACACCAGCGGGGTTTCTAACAGCACGCACTGGGTGAAAACTTCTTGTCTGCTTCAGTTACCCTACGAAACTTTGCCGGATTGATGAGGCCAGTCAGTGCCAACAGGGGTGACTGCGGCAGTTCTTTGTTTCTGCTCCAGCCAAGATATTCTTCACGTGGAACCAGTCAGCCCTCCCTTTAGTGCAGGGCCGGCGGTGCTGCCAGACCAGCACCAAACTGCTGTTCTGCGTGAGCTTATTCCCGTGTATCGCATGGGCAGCAATAGCTTTATGACTTGCTGTTCAAAACAGCCTTGTGTCCACCGTGTGGCATCTTAAGCCACTCGGGTGACGGTATAAACTGGGAGGGAATGTGAGTTTTTAATCCAGCCGCCTTTTTTTTTAATATGTTCTACAAGTTGTATCGCTGCTTGTGTTACGCTGACAGTGAGTGCTCTTCCACCCTCCCCAGATACCTGTCCGAATAACGCCAGCTATTATGGGAACAGAGCTGCCACGCTCATGATGCTGGGCAGGTTCCGAGAAGCCCTTGGCGATGCCCAGCAGTCTGTCAGGCTGGATGACAGCTTTGTAAGGGTATGTGGAAAACTTCATACTTCTCACTTGTGTCTCAGTACCCTTCACTCCACGCCTTGCAGCTCTTGCAGCACCCTTTCAAATGTCTTCCCAGGGCCATCTACGGGAAGGGAAGTGCCATCTCTCCCTGGGGAATGCCATGGCTGCCAGCCGCTGCTTTCAGCGAGTGTTAGAACTGGATCATAAGAATACCCAGGCGCAGCAAGAGGTAAGAGGTTCTTAAAATTTAAATATTCCCGGTAGACGGGGCTGTCAAAGGGAACGGATTGAAGCCTTTCGCTTCGAATTTGCAAAGTGAAATCACGGTCATTGTCAGTGATGACTGTTTGCATGCTGTGAGGTCTTGGGGAAAATGAGATGCTGTCAAAGTCTCTGGTTTTCAGTAGACCGTCATAGTTACCTTTCTGTGTGATTGTCTCTTCTTAGCAGAGAAGCGTGGAGGCCAAGCTGGTCCTTCACCCAGCACTCCAGCGGAGAAATGGTGCATGGTGGTAAGGGAGCACGGAAATGAGTGACGCAGCACGTAGAAGGCTGCTGCCACTTTTGTATCTCGTTCACAGGGGTATGTTTTCCTGGGCTACCAGTTAGGCCACTTGATTTCACAACGATTTTAACGCTGGCAAAAGTACTCATGTAATCCGCATTATTCTTCCATCGTCTGCAACGCTCTGTGCTCTGACACTTTAGGGACTGGCTGCTTAAATGCTGCTTGATGGTGCTTCAGGCCCGTGACTGTCCTGCAACACCCGGTTATTCTGTCTTTCAGCTGAAGAACGCCAGTACGGTGCTGGAGTATGAAAAAATAGCTGAGGTGGATTTTGAGAAACGGGATTTCAGGAAGGTAAGATTAACTTGATTGTTTCCTGTAGCATTACGAACGGATGTATTTTACCTGCCCAGTTCAGCCAGATGCCTGTTTAATTCCCCTGCCCAACATTAGCTGGGCACTACTGGGAGGTGCTGTAGAACATACTCCCGCTCCTGGAGCAGGGCTGACTCGTGCACTGCAGTGGTTGTGAAAATGGCAGAGCTCACGCTCTCTTAGCACCGAACGAATGAAAAGTGAAGAGGGTGCCTGGCTCGGGCTGAATATCTCTGTTCCTCTCTGCTTGCAGGGTGAGTGCAACATGAATGAGCTGTTTGATACAGGTTCTGTCAGCAGCGTTCCATCACACTTTGCTCCTAAAATGCATGTCCAGGATGCCTCTTTCTCAACTCTGTAATTTAAAGAAAAAGAGGAGCCTGTGTGCCAGTGTTCTGACGAGGGTGACTGCGGGAGGAATGCGGATCTGCGTGGGGCAGTCTTCGTTACTGCGCCCAGATCTTTCTTCCCAAGGGCTGTGTCAGGATGTGCCTGGTACTGACCTGATAAAACAAGAAATGACAGCGTGAAATCTGAAAGGCACCAAACGCTTCTCATGCAAGTGTTTCTGTTAAGTGGATGCGTGTAAGGCCCAAGCTTGGCCCAGAAAGGAGATTGTCCACGCTCTTAGGCTGAGCCCAATATTTTGGAAGGGTAAATCCCAGCTTTGTGTCAGCTGGTTGTGAGGAGCAGATGGAATGTGTGGTCTGGATTCTGTGTGTAGGAATTCCCCTGCCTGGATTGCACGTTCTGGGCTCTCGCATCTGTCCCCTTGCTCCTCCCGTCTCACTTTGCTGGGGAGGCTCGTGTGAAGTGTCAGCTTTGTTTCTGGAGAGCTGCTCTGGCTCCTTCCTCACCCAGCAGCCATCAACTCCTCAGTCTGGAGCACAGTGCGTCCCTCAGCGCGCAATCCTGATGTCACGGGAGGGGAAGCAGATGAAGGGTGGTGGAACAATGCCCCTGTTCTGGCGCAGATGTCCCCACCAGAGAGGCAGAGATGGAAGGGACCTATTAGATCACCCTGCCCACTGCGGTCAGAGCAGCGTGAGATCGGTCCCCGCACTGTACTTTTGTGTGTTTTGTCCAGTCCAAACTGTCTCACTCTATTGAGTTTCTGTCCTGCCCACATGTCTTCATAATACAGGAAACAGGGGCAGAATTGTCTTCCTTGGCTTTTTCTGGAAGGCCTATAATTTCAGAAGAGTTAAAGGGATGGATCTTCTACCTTGAATCTTCCGGGTAGTGCTGTGTCATAGCAGGTGCCACGGATCTTTGCACACAAAGCCCTTTAAAAGACAGAAGAGAAATCCTGCACATGAGAATTTTCTAATGAAATCGGTCTCCAGCAGCAGAGGAGGCAGGTGTCTGTGCACTTCTCTTCTGGGTAGAGACACACATGAACTCTGCGGTGTGGTAACAGTGCACCCATTCAAACTGGGCCTGTGGCTGGCTGTTTTGCTCACATGTGTGTGTTTTCTCACACCAGGTTGTATTTTGCATGGATCGTGCTTTGGAGTTCGCTCCCGCTTGTCACCGGTTCAAAATCCTCAAGGCCGAATGTTTGGCGTTGCTGGGTCGCTACCCAGAGGCACAGTCTGTAGCGAGGTGAGCGTCTGAGCAACAGCTGCTGCTCGGGTTCCTCAGCCCCGCGTGAAGGAGGGAATAAATAAATAGTCCTTAATGCAAACTCTGGTGAGGAAGAGTGCATGAATTCATCCCCTTTACAGTCAGTCTTACTGGGAAGCTGTGTTTAGTCTGTTATAGCCAGTAGTCTGGCTGGAGCAACTTCCCGTACGTTTTGCACATCTCTACCGTGGATTTGATAAAACAACTATATATCTCAGTGGAAGATATATTCTGGAGATCAGGAGGAAACTGGAATAGGGAAACATTTCATTTTTTTTTTTAATATGTCTGTTACAGTGACATCTTACGAATGGACTCCACGAACGCAGACGCTCTGTACGTGCGCGGTCTCTGCCTGTACTACGAGGACTGCATCGAGAAGGCCGTGCAGTTCTTTGTCCAGGCGCTCAGAATGGCTCCTGACCACGAGAAAGCATGTCTCGCCTGCCGGGTGAGTTGTGGATTCTGGCAATGGGACTGCAAAATTACCAGGACTTTTTTTAACCAAACAGCTGGCTTGGTTCTGCCGGATCAGTCCCTTCTCCCTCCCTCACCATTGTCATTCCCCAGACCCCCAGCAGCAGGTCCTGTGTCTGGCCCTGCCCAGAGACAACGGGCTGCTCTGGGTGAATCTGAGCTGCTGGAAGCTCTCTTTCAGAAGCCTCTGATACTTTGAAGGCTGCCTCCCTTTCATTCTTCTTTGTTCACTGATCGGATACAAGAGCGATAAAACTAGGTCTGTCAGTACTAAAAGAACTTCTGACTTTCAGATTCAGTGTTAGGGTGACTTGCATTTAAACACTGCTCCTTTCATGTTGCTCTTTCCCTCATTTCTGCTCTGTTGTAGCTCTTTTACAGATTTTAAAACTCAGTCAACTTGTATAAGCTCTCAAAAAGTGAGATCCCATTTCTTTTTTTTTTTTTTTAAATCCATAAATTTACTTCACTGTCATGTTCTTATCTTAAACATTAGACAATGTTGTTCCTGGGGAGAACGCCTGTGACTGGCACTGGCTGTTCTTAGCACTTCTCTTGGGGAATAGGAAAATGCTGACAGCTCTTTCCAGCTGCTGTAGCAAAGCTGTGCCTTCTGTGTCCTGTGGTGGGGCCTGAAACCAAATTCTGACAGTTGTGTTTGAGGACCCTCGCCAGGAAAATAAAGCACTGGGTACCCCTGAACCACTTCCCTCATGTCCTTATCTTTCTTTCAGAATGCCAAAGCACTTAAAGCAAAGAAAGAAGATGGGAATAAAGCATTCAAAGAAGGAAACTACAAACTAGCGTATGAACTGTACACAGAGGCACTAGGAATAGATCCAAATAACATAAAAACAAATGCCAAACTCTACTGCAACCGAGGAACGGTTAACTCAAAGGTACGGGATGGTCACCTGGCGGGTGGTCTGAAATCCTGTTCCTCCACGGAGTTTATAAATCGCAAATCACTTGCTCTGGAAAGCACAGGCTTCTCTGGCTGTGGGGCAGCTGGGTCTCAGTGGGGCTGGAGGCAGCGGGGCAGGGTTTTGTGGTTGCACAATGGTTGGGTCTGTTCCAAACAGCCAACAGAATTGACTCCCCAAGAAACAAAACTCGAATGCTTGGGCTGCGCAGAGTGGGAGGGAGAGGAGGAATGTGGCTTGGCCTTATCTTAATCAGCATAAAGGCATCCGTCTTTGTTTCCTTCCCGGTAATGAGGAGAGATCTTTTCTTCTCTTATTGGTCTTGTAGATCATCTGTCTTTGGGTTTTGATCTAAAAATAAATGTGACCTAATTTAAAACCCATGGACAGTTTTCCAGGTATGCTTGCACTTTGGTCACACACTGTGCAGGGACACAGTCACTCCTGTGATGGTCCTGCTGTTTACCTCCCTGCGCCACGTCCCCAGCGCTCTGGGGTGATGAGACCAGCACCAGGGCTTTTCAACACCCACTCGACCAAGAGACAGGGGCTGTTCTCAAAACCTGCAAAATGGGTTGAGCTGGAGGCAGCAGTAATGGATATTTTACATGGCTGTATCTGAAAACTGACAATGCTTTTTTTAAAAAAATATTTGAAATACTTTAAAGTTTATTTTCCTGTCTGGGAATTTGTTTGGACATTGAATAACTTGCTTTTCAGATCATTCTTGGGAAGACCCTTGTTTCTAAGTGCATTTCGTAAAGAAAAGCACCACGTAGCTCTACCACTCACTAGCCAGGCTTCTCGCTTTTCCCAGGGAACAAAAGCTCTGTGTCTTTGAGGAATTGGGAAAAATTCCCTGGATGCAGACACACAAAGCAGGGAGATTTTTCAAGATTCTTTACACCTAAAATCATAATGCTACTCAGCAGAATTTGTCCTTTGGGATTCTCTGAACTTCTCTCTGCCCTTGCAGCTTAGGAAACTTGAAGAAGCAATAGATGACTGCACAAACGCGGTGAAGCTGGATGACACGTACATCAAAGCCTACCTGAGGCGAGCACAGTGGTAAGTACAGCTCTACAACTGGTAAGTACAGCTCTACAACGGACCTGCTGGGCTGGTTTGCGGGTCAAAGCCTCCTCCCTACAGCTCAGAGTGGTGAGGATAATGAACCCAAAACGGAACTGAATAAAGGTTCTGTCGTAAGGGGCCTCCCCTGTGTGCTGCTGAGGGGATGGGGGGCTCTGTGTGGTCTGTACTGCTGGATCTGGGCTGCCCAGTGATGGTTGTACTGGGGCAGGGTTTGTTCTAAAGCTGGATTTACTCTGGTTATAGACTAATGTGAGATGTTCTGTCCTGGAGAGCCTCTCCCTTAAGCTTTTTCAGAGGGGCTGCTGCAGGTGAGAGATCTTACCCTGGCAGAGCTGTTCATACTTCCAACAAACTGGATTTTGCAATGGGATGCTCTGCTTCCCAGAAAGGAGAAATCAGCTGAGACTGGGCCTGTCTTGGCCACGGCTAGAGCCACAGTGTAGCGCAGTGAGGCCGGGCAAGTTGGACAGAGGGTGCTCGAGTCTGTACCTTGGCTCCAGCCAGGGCAGCAGTCAAAGCTCTCCTCTGATGGGGATTTATTTGCTACTTTTCCCAGTACTGATCATTCCTCAGTTTGTGGCAGAGCTGCCTGCCTGATAGATGAACCAAAGGCAGTACTGCAGCCTTTCTGTTGTGCATTCACTTTAATTTACAACCTTCAGTGTTCTTCTCGGGCTCCATCTCGGTCATTGCTAAATTGCAGTAAGTAGTTAATGTGTGAGTGATGCTGAAATGCCAATGGATGGGCATACGGCCCTCTCTCAGGTGCCAAGATTGTCACCAGTATTGCTGGTGTACAGCTCTGCACCGGCTTCCTTGAAATCTTGCTGGCTGCTCTTAGTTCCTGCAGCTGGATAAAGTAATTATCAGATCGTTAAAGTCGGACTTGTGCTGCCAGAGGAGATTGCGGTCTCCGCTTGGAGTCCAAAGTGCAGGCTCCTGTGCCAGGGTTTCTGCGAACAGCCGGTGTCTGGGCTCCTGCTCGGTCCCACAGTGACCCTCGGTGGGTTCCTCTGAGGAGTGCTCTGCTCCTTAGCTCAGATCCACCCAGAAAGCTCATACCTGACCCCCCTCTTGAGATTTCCTGTGAAGTACACCTCCACCCCATTGTTTCTTTCCCCAGTTACATGGATACAGAACAATATGAAGATGCTGTACGAGACTATGAGAAGGTTTATCAGACAGAAAAAACAAAAGGTAAGCACAGCGGCATTCCCTTTGTCTGCGGAAGTTTCCCTTATCTGGCAATTTGTTGTTGCTTTTGTTTGCTGCTTTTCCTACTCAATATGCTCTGATTTGCAGCCTTTACCCCAGCAGGGCAATACTGGAAAAGGCCTCAGAGGCGCTCTGAAACGCCTGACTGGGAATCTGGTTTCTCTCCCAGCACTCAATGCTGAGAGATAATTTAGCTCAGAGGTCGTCTTGATTTTTCAGTAGCCTGAAATGAAACAAACAGATTAACCTGGGTCCCTGTGGCTGACAAGTGCTGCTTTAATAGCCCTGAGATGTTTACCTGCATTTGGAAATGAAGGACAATGAGGCTTTAATTAGCTGCCTGACTGTGTGTCCAGGTGGATCGGCACAACGTGTGGCACAACATGTTGGTCTCAGCCCCGTTTGAAGCAGGAGGCCATGCCTGACACTAAAGCTTTCCTCTGGCTTTGCGCTTCTCCCTAGAACACAAGCAGCTCCTAAAGATGGCACAGGTGGAACTGAAAAAGAGCAAACGGAAAGACTACTATAAAATCCTTGGGGTGGACAAAAATGCCTCTGAAGATGAGATCAAGAAGGCGTACAGAAAAAGAGCACTAATGCATCATCCAGGTACCCACAAACGTCCCTTATTGGAGCACGTGGTGTGGCTTTGGTCCCCTTACTCTGTGCCTGGCCCCTGTGCGGCCATCGCTCAGAGACAGGAATACACGAGAGGGAGAATTTCCAGACAAACAGCATTTCTGACCCCACAAATCTAAACTCTGTAGTGTAACGGGAGCTGGGAACATGTAGCATTTTCCATTTACACTCAAAACTAAAAGCTTCTTTCCTGCTGGTTTTTGCACCCCCAGACCGACACAGCGGGGCGAGCGCAGAAGTGCAGAAGGAAGAGGAGAAGAAGTTTAAGGAGGTTGGTGAAGCCTTTACCATCCTGTCAGACCCCAAGAAGAAGGCCCGCTACGACAGCGGGCAGGATCTGGAGGAGGATGGATTGAACATGGGAGGTGAGTTTTCCTCAGGGCGTTCTCCCACGGCAGCCTTGAGAAAGATGAGACTGTTCAGAGTCTGCCTGCTCTGACGCAGTTCTTTACCTCTTGCAATGGTCGTGAATTGGCTGGGTTTGGGCTCTGGAAGCATCTGAAGGGCAGGGCTGCCCCGAGTGGCTCAGGTTGTGAACAGTCTGGGATGTATGGTGGGGGTTACCCCTGGCTGAGCTGGCATTAGGCAGAAGGTCTTTTGTAGCAACTGTAAAATGACATCACAGAAAGAGTCTGGGCCTCTAAATGCTGCTTATCCGGAATTCTTAGGCTGTGCCTGTCCCCTGAAATTGTCCCCGACAACTGTTGCTTTTCCCCATTCCCTGCTGCTGGGGGGGGCCCTGCTGTTCACAGCAATGCTCAGATGGAGCACGCTGTTTGCTTACGGCTCTTGTCCCTTTGTAAAGTGCTTTATGGGCCCTCAATTAAGTGACAATTTCTGAACTGTGAAAAATGTAACTGTCTGTTTCACTTCCGCTCACAACTTCTCTTTCTTCTCTGTAGACTTTGATGCAAATAATATCTTCAAGGCCTTCTTCGGAGCACCGGGGAGTAACTTCAGCTTTGAAGGTGGGTGGGAGTGTTCTCTTGGCCTTGGCCCTGTAAGTACCCACGTCACTGGGGACAGAGCCGGGTCTCCCGGAGCGAAGGTGCCGCTCCAGGAGAGGGTTTGATTCTTCCACACAGAAGTACCTGAGCTCTGGGAAAGCTCTCTCTGCCCAGCATCCCAGCGACAGCTGGTGCTGGTTCTTTAGGGTTCAAAAGCAACAAAACCCAGCATTTTTGTCATGGCCAACTACCGCCAAGCAGCGAACACCACCTCGATGCCTTTGGCCAAAAGCATCGAGGTGGTGTTTGCTGCTTGGCGATAGTTGGCCATGACTTGGTGATGGCTGCTGGTGCTAAAGCGGCAACCAGGGGATCCTTGGGCAACCCTGTGTGTATCGCACCCCTCTCCCCTGCTCTCCTGGCACTGTGAGTCCTCAGGCCTCTGCCCACAGACACTTTGGGGTGACTGGGGGCGATGAAGGAGCTGTTACCCAGTGTCTCCTCAAACCCCATGTCTGCTCAGCTTTTCTTCACCCACCCTGGGGCAGGATGGCTTTACCCAGTGTTGAGCTCGTACCCTGTACCCCTTAAGGTGTGTTCCTTGAAGGCTTTCGCTAAGTGAATTTTGGGAAGTCTCACACATTTCCTGGGCTGTTTTACCTTCGTCCTTGCAAATCTGCCTCCTTTACCCACGTTGTCCATAGTCCCCTCTCTCACTGGTTGGAAATCCCTACTGGAGACGCCCGGCAGAGACCCCGTCTCTCTCCCTGCTCAGATCCGTGGTGCCCGAGGTGCTGCCGTGGGAGGAGTCAGACAGGTCGGCTCTGGGTTATGAAAGTGCTAATATCTTCCATTTTCTTTTTCAGCTTCTGGGCCTGGAAATTTCTTTTTCCAGTTTGGCTAAAAACACCCAAACCCCACATACCTGATCTGCTATTTTAACCTCGAATACGGACATACTTAGACTCCTTCCTTCATCATGTCTCATTGTACTTAGAGCAGTTTCATTTCTCTCGGTTGGAGACCTCTGTTTTGTGTGCTCTTGTGTGTGAAGAGGAAACCAGCTCGGGGAGGGGAAGGCTTGTGAATTTTGTTTTACTGTTAACTTTATTAAAAAAAAAAAATAAGAAAAAAAAAAAATAAAGGTTTGAATCTTTTGGTCCCTCCATGCTGGCCCCTGCTTTCAGACTGACCCCGCTCCTCAGCAGAGAGGATTTCCCTGAAATTCCTCCCGGAATCTCGACTCGTAGGAGGGTGAAGTCATCTCCCGGTGTGTCTCGGTTGGCCCCGGAGTGCAGCGTGGCAGCGGCTGGGGTCTGTACTAACCTGGGAGTTACCCCGATCTGCTGAAAATATCGACAGGATTCAGTCGAGGTTCCCACAATCGGGATTTACCTGCCAACTCTTTTATTTTGCCGTGGTTCTGCCAGGACGGTCACTTGGGCATTAACTTCAATGATAACGTGGGAACTGAACAGTTTTGTATCGGAGAAATGCTCCTTTGGATTTACAAGAGCAGCTTCTGTGAGATTCCCCGTGATGCAGCGAGAACTAAGGGCTTTGTGTTTCCACTCCGAGAATTGTCCTGTTTAAGGGAATATTGAATTTGCTCTGGGCTGAATTTCTCCACCGCACAGTTTTTTAATTCATCCACTTGAACTCTTAATATTTGTGCTAAAACTTGATTTTGTTGAGCTTGATGTTTGATTTCCTGTTACTGATCCATAATGTGGACGGGCTCTTTCTGGCTCTGAAGAAACGCAGAGCAACGTTGGGGTTTGCGGTGGGTGACTGCGGGCAGTGGTCGTGCTCTCCCGGTGTTCACAGGAACTGTGTGAATCCGTTCAATTCGGCAGGTGGTTTTCAACTGGGAGTGACTCACTGGGCCAGAGAAGCAAGGAAAGGCAAAGTCAGGCTGGGAGCTGCCAGCTCGTCACTTGCTTCTCTTGTGCCCGTGGGGACGGGCTCGGAGCCGGTCCCATGAGGATGGTTTTGTTGGTGGGATTGATGGTTGGTGCTGGGTTCTCCTGAGCTGTGGAGTTACTGGGAGGCCCCAGCTGGGAGAGGGCTCTGCTTCCAGAGTTCTCCCCTTTCTCTTACCCGGGTGCCATGTTGGGCGCTGTCGGTGTCGGCCCTGGCTCCCGCGGGGGTGAGGGACCCTGCCTTGGGTCTGGGCGATGCCTGTGGGAAGGGCAGAGTCTGGGCAGCGTCACTGCGTCCCCGGTGCTTTGGGCTGCTCCGCGGTGGCCTTGGGACCTTTGGGGATGGGGCTGTGCTTGGCCGAGACAGCGGGGCTTGGTGCGAATCCCAGCAGGCTCTCCTGGAGAAACCTGTCGCTTTTATATCGTGTCTGATTTAACTCCTTACTGCAGGAACATGAAGTGATTCCTTTGAACACTGACATCTGTCTTCCTCCCTCCCGAGGGCTGCGCTCGCCCTGCTCGGTGCCCGGTCACTCTGTCCCCAGGGGTCGGTGCTCCTGGTGCCATGGCCCTGGGCTGGGTCGGAATTCCTGACAATCTGCCCTCATAGAGGGAAGATTTAAGGGCTTAAATTCTAGTACTGCAGGATAAAGACAGTATTTTATAACTCGCTCAAAAGTCAGCTTTTAAAATGAGCCGATGTTGAGTAATATTTGCAAAAATAGACTCTGTCATGTTTATTTTAACTTCCTTTGCACCAGTGTGTGGTGAAGGACTCGCCCGGGTTGCACCGAGAGCGAATCCAGGTCCTGGTGTCCATCAGGCTCCGGGGGGGGAGTTCCCGGGAAACTGAGAATTCCGGGCTCTGCCTTTTGGTGCTTCCCCAGTTCTCACGGTGCCGGTGAATCGGAGCCTCCAGGGCCGGTGTATGTGCTGTTCCGGATTCATAGCGTCTTGTCCCGTGTGTGTCGATGTTTCTGTGCAGTTTGGGCTTTTCCCAGTCCTTTGTCGCTGGGCAGGGACGTGTCCTGCCTTTCTCAGTGGGTTTTATTATTTCTCTCTCCCCCTGTGGGGCGGGAGGGGTTTCCTTCTCCCCAGGCTTTGGATGAGGCTGCTGCAGGGAGGACAGACACGGAGTGGCTTTTTGGAGAGAGACAGTGAGTGAGGAGCTGTTTATAAACCCGTACCTGAATGCATGGTTCAATGTAGTTAAATAGTGATTTGGTGAGTGCCAAGACTTTCCGGGGAGCGTTGGGGTGTGACTCAAAGCGAAGGGGAACACGTTCCCTTTGTACGGAGCACGGGGGGTGCACGGCGTTGGGTGACTCCCGTTACCGCGGGGCGGTGGCATCGTCAGCTCCATTGTGTCCTTGGGCAGCTCCGAGACACGGGACTGGGATTCTTTCGGCAAAATCTCAGGCGTGCGTTGCTCGAGACGTTGCCTTTCACCCTCGCTGGTTGCAGGATGGTTGTGGGCTGTTTTGCGCAGGGAACCTTAGTGCCATTTCCTCGCTGCCACCCCCTGCGGCCCCCCCAGCTCCCCCCGGCTCGACAGGAGCTGCCGGACGGAGGAATTTGCTGTGGAGATCACAAATGAGTATCTCGGAGTGGAATTAGGCCTGTGCTCTCTGGGGGGATAAAGAGCTCATGCAGGTGTCAGAGGCGGATGCTGGGGGTGAAGCACCGCGGGACGTTGGTGCCTCGAGCCTTGTCCCGGTCTCTGGTGTGAGTTTTCTTGCATGGATTTACTTTACGAACGTGGTGCTGTGTCAGCCCTGCCTTTCCCGGGGGGATATTGAGAGAATCCTGCCCAGAGGTGCTGGGCCTGGACTGGAACCCTCTGCAGAGACCATTGGGATGGTCCTGGCTGCCACCCTGACAGGCTCTTCGCTTCTGCTGCGGGTGCCTCGTAGGAAGGTCCATGGTGTCGCTTGTGATCTTGGAAATGTCGCTGTAAAGCCGGGCCCTCGGTGCTGGAGGCGTCCGACTGTTTTGTAAATACATTAATGCAGGTTGGGGGCGGCGGGAGGAGAAAGAAAAATTAAATGTTTAGGGACAACAGTATTATTGGAGCATTGCGGGTCCCTTGGCTTTCCACATCTGACAGGGCTCGGAGCGAGAGCTGCCGGGCTGCCGCGTGGTCTCCGATAGGGAAACGGGCCGCGCTCGGCCGATGAATGACCAAAGCCTTGGGACCACGCCGTGGTTTGCTCTTCTCTCAAAGTTACTCCCTCAGTTTCAGTAGTAACTGAAGACATTCGCTTCTCTTCGAGTGGATGGTTTTCATCCCCTTTAAATTTGTGCCTTGTGCCCTGCCATCCCCTTCCCAAGGGAAAAGGGCAGCTCTGGTCGCTCCTGGGGCTGTCCCCATTGTCCCTGCTCACCGGGGCGGCACGACCTGAGCTGGGCTTTGAGAGACGATGGTAACGCTTTGGCCTCCCACGGCCGGGACGGGATTGTCCCCTCTTTGCTGGGCAGGTCCTCACGCCGCAGGGATGCAAAGGGCTGTGCAGGGGGTCGCTGAGCTGGGCTCCGGCACAGCCGGGCTCTTGGGGAAGGCAGGAGTTTGCTGGGAGAACTGGGATGTGGCCACTGGCTGTGCCTGCAGCTCTGGCACGGCCACCCTCACCGCCATCGCGCGCTGTCCTCCCCATCCTCCTCCTCCCCATCCTTCTCCTCCTCCTCCCCCCTCTGCTCAGCAGCTTGTGTCCCGAGAGAGAGTCGTGTGAAGCCGTCGGGGGGCTGAGTGCGAGAGCCCCCCCAGCCGCTCCCTGCATGCCCGTGCCTGTCTGCCTCGTACCCACCTCACGGAATAGTCCGGACGCTCCCGGCACCGCTGTGAAGCCGCCCTGGAGAGGGGCAGGGCCTGTGCCACAGGATCCCTCCGCATCGAAACTGGGAATGTTTTACCTCAGTGTAAATACCTTCTCCTTCCCCGCGGGGGGGGAGCCCCGCATGGACATGGCTGTCCCCACCGCTTTGCCAAACGCCGCCTCCTCTCCAGGACGGGCTTCGCATCGGTGTGACACAGCCCCTCCCCAGCCCCGTACCCCTCTAGGATGTGAATGGTAAAAATGTGAATATTCGTTGTTTACTTCATTAGGCATAATCCATAATGACGTGTTTATATGAAGAATGTCACAGGCTGAGGCAAAACCATATGCAATTGGTTTACTTTATTATAAACTGTATATGATGTACAAACTAATAAAAACTTAACCGAGGACAGTCTCACTCTTGTTCTTGAACAGGCGAATAAACGGGAGGTTCCAGCCGCGCCTCTCGGTGCCGGATGAGACCTGGAGCATCGGGTTGTTCCCGGGGTGTGGGAGGGAGATGGGGTGCGAGCTCCTGCGCTCCCTCGGGAGCTGGAAAAGGCGCTTTTAAGGTGTTGATGGGACAAACCGGTGTGAGATTTGTTAGGAACGGCCCGAGCTGAGCATCGGGACTCGCCCCTCTGCTGGGGCAGAAGCCAGAAGGGTTTTTGTGTTGGCGGGGGGGGGAGGGGGTCACCGGGGGTGCAGATACAGAATTGTTCAATGTTATAATGAGATTTTGTCACCCCTCTTTTTGAAGCAGCAGGAAGCGTGTTGCTTTGCTGGTGAACGTGCCGCATGCTCCCTAGCCCCGCAGCGCCCCGCTTGTTGTGAGGGTTCAGAGAAGGCTCCTCGCCCTGGCGGGGGCTCCCCGGGCAGCAGCTCCTGCGCCCGCACCCCAGCCCCGGCGGCGCTCCTCAAAGGCGGTGAGTATTTACAGGTGTTAGTGGGGGATTAATGTCACTACGCAGGTCACCGAACAGAGCCACAGCGGGAGTTTAAGCCTTGTCCGGAGCCGAAGCCGTTAGTTTGAGCTTTTAGTTACAGCGAAGCTGCGCCCGGGAACCCCCCGACCGGGCTGCGACGAGCAAAACCAGGACTTTCGATAAAACAGACTCAGTAACAGAAGTGCTCGAACATTAACTTTTTTTTCCAGCCAAGGGTTTAGGTTTGAGCAGACGTAAGTTACGCAGTTACGATTCCTCCACTTCCTACATTACAGCGTTACTGCCATCCCACCCACACGCTCCAGCGCGTTAGAGAGGAGTAAAATCCTGCATGAGGTGCAGCTCCGCACTTCAGACACGATTTTAGTTTCTATAAAATGAGACGGAAAAGACACTGGTTCATCTCTTCCACCCCCCCCGCCAGGGCAGGATTGTTCCCTACAGGACAAGGACACGGGGCGGTGCTTGGTCCAGCCCCCGCTGACGTGCCAAGGGAGGTGCTGGAGGGAGCCCAGTGTCTCCCCCGTGTCCCGCTGCTTTCCCTTTTGGGGATTTTTTTAAATCATTTTTTTCTAATCCATGTCTGCTCTTTAGGACACGGTCTGGCCACGCACTTGCTTCTGGGGCAGCGCAGGGCCAGGGGGCTGCAGCTGCACTGGGCAGAAGTGACCCGCAGTCGGGTGTTACTGGTTTTTACCCAGTTAATTCCCCTGCCAGAGCGACCGATGTCAGTCCCTGGGGTGGGGGAGAAGGGGGAGACGGTCCCCAGTTCACTCACTCGGCTTCAGAGCAGTCACACGCGTCGGGGCCCTGCTCTGGCACCGCTCATCGTTCTGACGGGTAAAGATCTAACGATTGTGGTTTGGGGGAAGTTATAACAGACCGTGGTGGATCTTCCTGCGAGGAAGAAAACAAGCAGAACAGCAAAACTCGTCTGTTGGAACACACTGGGCAGCAGGTCGGTTACTGCTGGCAGCGAGGGCAGAGTTTGCCTTTGTCTGTCGAGAGTCGCTTGTTTTCTTCCTCCTTCGGAGGCCGATGAACTCCCCAGAGAGGCTTCACGCTGGGGCTGGCAAAGGGCTTGCTTTAGTAAAGGTAGAATTATTTCTCTTTACAGTTTTAAAGGTTACAGGAGTTACTTGCCTTTTAAAAACCCCTAGACCCGGCACCCTGCCCCGGCCCTAGATGATGGTGCAGGAGCTAAAAGCAGAGCCCCGTTTGTTGGTGCTCTGGGTCGGGACGAGTTTTCCTTTTCCGTAGTACCCTGAGAATATCGCCTTCACATCCATCTTTTTCGCGAGGGTGAGCATCCACATCCCGTTATCAAAGTACAGCAGCTTCCCTCCTCCGATTTCCCCCACCTGATCCCCCTTGTTCCCCGCCTTCTCCAGTTTCACCAACTCCAGCAGGTCCAGCCCGGTCTGCACGGCCTCCACCCCGTTGGCGCAGCCCAGGGTGACGTGGGCCCGGCTGCCCCGCGGCAGGTTGTCGGTGGGGAGGACCTTGTCGGCGTCCCCTGGCCAGAGCTGCAGCTGCTGCTCGCTCAGCTCCACGCGGGCGCCCACAGTCTTTGTGGTGATGAAGAGGGCGGAGATGGCCAGGACGAAGCCTTTGCCATAGGAAGCCCTCACGGCCTGGGGCAGGGAGAGAAGGGCAGAGCGTGAGCCGCCTGTGGCCAGTGGGGCTCGCAGCAGCGGGGCCGGGGCTCGGGGGCCAGGGGGAGCGCGGCAGCTCTTGCCTTGACGGGTTTGAAACACTCTCCGCGACTGGGAGATCGTGGCCTGAATTCCTGCTCCCTGAATTTGGAGCTGGTGACATCTTTTTCCCTTCACAAATGCCAATGTTTTACTTGGGCTTATTTTGAAATGGTTTAGCTGGGAGTGCAAACACCTTAATTTATCATCATTCACGTCACGCTGTTGGGGCCGATGCTGGAAATCAGGGTGGTGGGGACGGGGCAGGAGTATTTTGTTTGGAAACCGGAAATAGTCTCCATCTCTGACTTTTCTATGGCACAGGCCCCCTGGACGTGGTTACTGTCCCCCCCTGTTCCCCACCGTGGCCCCAGCCCACCCCGGGGGCTTGTGGATCCCCGCTGGGGGGGGGTGTCACAGCCCCAGTACTCACTTCTTGCTGGGTGTATTCCTCGGCTCCAGCCGCTTTCCCGAAGTCGGTGTATTTGGTGGTGCAGTGCAGGACCCCGGGCGGCCTCTTCACGAAGTAGCTGGTGAGATCGATTTTGATTTTGGGATCTTCGATGGCGGAAGCAACTGCAAACACAGGTAAAGGATTTCTGTCACAACCTGACCCCCCAATGTCACCCCCCGAGTCCTGTCCCGGCTTTGTTTGCTTCCTGTCCCTCCTGTTTCCCCTCTTGCTGCTGAAAAGGATTCGATGGGGAAATAAAGCTCCTGCTTCCACCCAGGCTGACGGGGTGTGACCAGGAAACAGGAGCTTCTACGCATCATCGTGCCTCGTCCTGACCCTGATGTACAAACCCCTCCAGGGACAGCAGTGGGGTCCGTCCCTCCTCCCTCTGACCCACGGCAGCAGCGGGGGGGACACCTGGCCCCCCGACGGAGTGCTGCTGCCTCCCACACCCCACTCCCCACGTCTCATGGCTAAAGAGACTCCCTAGGAAAAACGGCTTCTCTAATTTTTACTGCCGGCAGCAGTTTGGTCCGTGATGGGAAACGGATTCATGTATTTAAACAGTTCTTCGTGTTACTAACTTTAACTAGAAATTCGCTTTAGAATCCGACCAAACTTGTTGCGTTTGCTGCCTGTCACCATTTCATCCTTAGGGTAAGACCGGGGTAAGACACTTCTATACATACAGTATTTACTCTCCTTTTTGAAGGCTTTCAGGCTCCCGAGCTCATCTAAGAAGGCCTGGCCAGCCTTCCTCAGCATCTCCGAGCTCCTCTTGCTCAGAAACCACCCAAAATACATGGGCAGGAATTCCTTCTCCAAGCTCGGCTTCAGCTTCTTCAGCTCTTCCACCGAGAGTTTCCACTGATTCTTGTCCTTCAGCTGCAAACAATCCAGTCGCCACTGGGTTTTGGGCTCGGCAAAGATGACTTTGTACCGGTATTTGTCAGCAATATCAAAGAGCTGGTCCAGCCGTTCCCTCTCGTGGTGAGTGTCATCCAGAACGATGACGCTGATCTCCCGTTTGCAATAGTCAACTAGATCCTCGTCCACCTTGGAATATTCTTCAGGAACGGTGCTTCTTACGGAAGGTGGGATTTTGTAGCTGTCGACGGAGATGACCTTGCAGGCGTCTTTGTACCGATCTTGAATGGCCTGGGCCAGCGTGGACTTCCCGCTGCCGGGCAGCCCCCTCAGAATCAGAAAGGTTTTAGATTCTTTGAGCGTGGAGATGGTGTCTTCGTCGTCCAGGAAGGGGAACTGCAAGCTTTCGGGTCTTTCTTTCGCTGACTGAGTAGACATTTTTTTAAATATTTTAGGTAGGAATGTGTGACTCTTCTTTGAGAAGCCTCTGTTCTGAAATGCAAGAAGACGACACGTTGCAGGTGAGCAGCCCCTGCAGCCCACGCGTTCCCCCCGCACGAGCACGTGTCCCCCAGCCCCCCTGTGGGGAGGGGGTGGCGCAGGGAGCCAGGGCTGCCCTGGGGGGCTCGAACCCCCTCTCCCGGCCGCTCCCACCACCCGAGCCCTGTCCCCATCCCTGTCCCACCTGAGCTCTGCTCCTCGGGCCTGGCCGGGAAGGGGCGGTTTTACCCCTCGCGTGGCAGCAGCCGCGGTTTCGGGGGCACCGGGAGATGCC
Organism: Numenius arquata; assembly: GCF_964106895.1. NCBI lineage: Eukaryota > Metazoa > Chordata > Aves > Charadriiformes > Scolopacidae > Numenius > Numenius arquata. The sequence goes on along the minus strand of NC_133598.1, from coordinate 7,459,347 downwards.
GCAGCCCCAGAGGCTCTGAGCTGGTCAATAACCCCTCGAGGGGGCTGCGGGGAATCCGCCGCCAAAGGGGAAACCAAAGTCCCAGCAGGTTGTGGTGGCCGCTGCCGTCCCAGCGCTTCGGCTGCACCAAACGGGCTGCCGAGGGATTTACGTCTGTCCAGGGATCCCCGTCCCCGCGGGAAAGGCTCTTTCCGAGCGAAGTCTTCGCATAAGAACGGCCGTTCCTTCCTGCTGAACCGGCCACCAGCCCCACGAGCGTCCCCGAGGAGGAGTCCGGGCTCCTCGCGATGAAGTCACTTCCCGCAAAGCCGAGCGCCCCCCCCGCAGCCGCCGAGCGGAACACGAAACTGAAACCCAGCGCCAGAGCAAGGCCGGGGAAGCGCCGCTCTCCCTCCCCTCCCACCAGCAGCTCCCGTAACTGGAATCCCAGAGTAATTCCCAGAGGGGCCTGGGAAAACGCGGGACTGGAAGGACCCGCGGGATTTCCCCAAATGAGCGAGTTCCCAACAGCACCAACGGGGCAGCGCCTGGGTTTGGCGTTGGATGGGACCTCTCCAGCTCCCCCCTCCAGCCCGTGACCGGCTCCGGAGCGGGATGCGGTGCCGGCCGCCCCGGGAGCGATGCTGAGGAGTGAGCTTTGCCTCCGACGCAAAAATCAATGTGTGGGAGGGGTGTGTGGGTGTGTGGGTGTGGGTGTGTGTGTGTTACACACTACACAGATGCTCTGCCCGCGGCAGAAAAACACAGCTTTCCTGTTTGCCGAGTGAAGCCATTGTTTAAAAAAAACAACTGTCCAGTTGATGGACTCTCCTATCTTTTATTGCAGAGTTTGGAGATGGGGTTCGGCTCCAAAGCGCCCTGGGTCCGGGACACCCCCCGCGGCTCCCAGGGAGGTGCTGAGCACGGCGGGGTGGACCGGGAGCAGCGCTCCTGCCGCGGGAACCAACGGCCACCGAGAGGAGCGAGGCCCGGACGGCTCTCCCGGGACCCTGACGTCGGTGTCCCCGCGGACTCGGGGCCCCCCCAGGTACAAGGGGAAGCGGACGGCGCGAGCACCCCCCGGGGCCGCCCCTCGCAGTGTCGGTGTCCCGCTGGCCCCGGGGGACACAGGGGCCGGGCACGGCGGGGCCCCGCTGGCCCAGCCCCGCTGTTTTGCCGGCGGCAGCTGCCGGCGGTGGCGGTGACTGAGGCCGCTTTTCAAAGGCGCAAACAAAAGAACAATAATAGAAACCACCCCCCGGCCCCATTGTTCGGGGGCCAGCTCCGGGGATAATAGTCGCCTTCATGGGACGGGCCACGCAGGGCCCGGCCGGACAATGGCCCCACAGAAGCCGCCCCGGCGCGGGGGGCTCCCGGGGGGACAATCCCCCCATTGAGCCCGCGCCCCGTCCCGTCCCTCCCCGCCGTCCCCACAAAGCTCCCGCTGTCCCCGGGCTCCCCGCGGGACCGGAGCCCGTTAAACCGGAGCGACGCTCCGGGCAGGGGGATGCCGGAGGTGCCCGTGCCCCGGCTGCCCCCCGGGACCCCCGGCAGGGAGCCGCGGGGACCCCGGGGACAGGGACCGCTCCCGCCGCGCCCCGGGCCCGGCCCGCGCGTCTCGGCGGCTCCTCCTCCCCCCCGGGAACCCCCGACCCGCGCCCGGGGGTGGGGGGGGGGGTGTCGGGGGCTGCCCCGGCCCGCACTTACCATGGTGAGGGCAGCGGCCGCCGGTGCGGAGCGGCGCGGCGGGGAAGCGGCTCTGGGGCGGGCACGGCCGCGGCCCCTTTCATAGCGCCGGGGCCCCCCCCACCCCCGGCTCCGCCCGTGGCCGCGGGGGGAACGGGAGGAGCGGGGGGCCGGGCCGGGCCCGCCCCGGGGGCGGTGGGGGGCGGACGGGGATGTCCCCTGCCCGGTTGGGGGGCGGACGGGGGGGTGTCCCCTGCCCGGTTGGGGGGCGGACGGGGGGAGCGGCAGGTATGAGAGACCAGGGCTGCGGGCACAGCTCGTGTTTGTCACACCGGGATGCTCCAGCGGGGTTCGGTGGCCGCTCCTCGGCTCCTACGGCTTCAGCCAGTTCCCCCTCTCCCCCCCGCTCTCTCCTCCCCCTCACTCTCCCGTTTCTGCCCTTCTTTATCGGCTCCACGTTCTTCATACTTCCCGGCGTCGTCTTCTTGCTTTTCCTCTTCTGGAGTCTCGGTTCCTTGTCCACTCTCCTCTCCCTCCTTGTCCTTCTCCAAGTTGTCTCCTGTGTTTTCACTGCTGACATCATAATCTGGGGAGGAAAAAGCAACCTTCAGGCAGGATCCAGCACCCAGCAAGCGGCAGGGGAAAGAAAAGGACCCCCGGCCCCCCTCACACAGTTAAAAGCTCCCCTCTATTTTCTGTCGCTGACGATGAGGGCGCAGACCCGTCGGGGCTGGGGACACCGGGACATTGCTGCCACCTCCTGCCCGGGGGCGACACAGCCCCGAGACGGGCACGGCCTGACTGGGAGCGGGGCGGTGAGAGCTCGGTGCTTTTACAACGATTTTAATTCAATACTTGTAGGGAACTCAGTACTTTTATACTGTGGGGCTCCCAAGAGGCAGCTGAGGTGTCCCCAGCGCTATGGGTCCATGGAGTCGCGTTTTGCCTCTGGCTGTGCCCGGATCTGGGCTCTGGGCGATGGAGCTGCCTTCAGACTATTAAAAACAGCTTTTTAAATGGATGGCACCGAGGAGTGAAACCAGGCTCCTTCGCTGTTATCACTGCTGACATCACTTTTGGTTCACACCAGCCCAAAATTAAACCTTCCTTGCCAAAAAAACCCTGAAGCCACAGATTATAACTATGCTGTGGGGCTCACGTATAAATTAACTCCTGCAACTGTGCACTAGTGCAGGGGATGCACCATGGGCCAGAAATTCACAAGGTTCTACCTGGGAATGGGGTGCTTTGTTCCCATGCTGGGAACTGTGCTCCAGGGAAGGAAAACGGGGATTTTTTTTTTATATTTATGGGGTGCAGAGGTCTAAATGACAACTACCTTTAAGAGAGTGAACTGTTTCTTTTCTTTTTTCGTTCAGCTCTTCGATGAAGCTTTTGCTCACATAATCTAAGGCCTGAAAGCAATACAGCTTATTAATAAAAGCTCTAGAAATGCAGTTACATACCTAAGTCTTTCCTGTTTTCTTTTCATCTCTGCTGTCGTTACCTGGTCCTCTCCTACCATAAAGCTCTCTGGAACAATATGCTTCGTTTCTCCCTGCAGTGGTTACTACCTGTCAGCATCCCTCCCCTGAAGATCCCATCTCTCTCTCCATCTCTCACTCCCGTTTCTCTTCTGGCAGGACAGGCTCAGCCTGAGCTCTGATCCCCCCAGGAGAGGTCACCAACAGGGAAGTGTCTACAGCTGGGTGCGCTCCATCACCCACTGTTGGATCGGTGAGGACTGGCTACCAAGACATGCGGGCTGGCTACCAGGACATGTGGGCTGCTTTGCCTGGGCCATGGGCTGTGCCCAGATGTTCTGCCACTCTCTGATGCAAAGTGGCTTCTCTGGGACGTTTTGGAAAGGCCAGAAGAGGGGGAGCTGTGATCAGCAGTTGAGCCCAGAGACGGCTCCGCTCCATCCTGTGTGTGAAATCCTTGCCCCAAGGAGGTCAAAAGAAAGTTTTCCCTTGACCCAAGCAGGGCTGGGCTTCACCCTTCTATTCCTTGTACTGGTCCGTAAACTGGGGCTAAGCCTCCTGAGCCGGGAGGTTTCATAACTTTCAATGGGCAAACTGCTTCAGAGGCTGCATTCCCCCCCTTTAACCCACGAACGGATGTTTTCTGCCTTCACAGGACCCAGGACGATAGTTCCAGCTCCCTCACCGAGGCTGCCCCCACCTTCTACCCTCTTCGCAACGATCCACTTACAATGATGATGGCCTTTTGAGCAGCTTCATCGTGAATAAGCTTTGCCTTCTCAAGTGCTTTTTCAAAGTTCAGGATTGCAGACTGGTAACTCCTTAATTTTACTGTAACAGACAAATGAAAACATCGTGACAGAGCCCTGGAACAGGCTGCCCAGGGAGGGTGTGGAGTCCCCTTCTTTGGAGATTTTCAAGACCGGCCTGGATGCAGCCCTGAGTAACATGCTCTAACATGCTCTGGGCAATCCTGCTTCGGCAGGGGAGTTGGACTAGATGATCTTTATGGTCCCTTCCAACTCTAAAAATTCAGTGAAATTCAGTGAAACCCAAGATCAAGAGAACACCGACAGTTAATCAAGCAAGTCTCCGAGGAGAGGTCCTGATCTGAACAGTTGGCTGTTAAATCACAGAGATGTTTCACTACGGTGCTGAACAGATGGGCTGTTTCCATCCTTAGAGCAAAATTTGTACCAACGCCTTTACCTTGTGCTTGTGCCACCAGCACAGTGGCGTGGAGCTGCCACTCAACGTCCCCCTCCTCATCTGCTGACTGCAGGGACTTCTGCCCATAATTTTGGGCTTCCTCAGCTTGATTCAGCTCCATGTAACATTGGCCGATTTCATGGAACAGCCAGGTCTTCTCCAGGCTGGATTTTGCCATTGGAATCTTCTCCTCCCAACTTCAAGCAGAGTCAGACAGACAGGCATTTACAACTCTCACAGGTGCAGTTACAATTTCAGCCACTAATTCTATAGACAAAGGCTTCCAGGTTCTGTTGGTATGAGAAATGTCACAGCCCCCTCGCCAGCAGTATGAATAAACAAACTGAAAAGCCATCATCTATTAATTCAAAATAAAACCTTATGCCTTTTCTGTTACTAATTTTACATACGTGTCGATAGCTTGCTGGAATTTGCCCATTCTGGCATAAACTCTGCCGATGTTATCAAGGGCTCTGGATACGGCGTCTGGCAGGTCGCTGCATTGAAAAAAAAAAAAGAAATTATAGTCGCTGAAATAGTCTTGTTCCTGGTACAACCTGTGTTTCTCCAGCCTGTGTGTTTCCTTTGGTGCCCAACATGACTCCAGGTAAGTGCTGAGAACCAGAGGTAAGAGACCAACCTCAGACTGAGAGTCTTAAAATCAAGATAGATTTTTGCTTTAATCTCTGGCTGTTGCACCTGGCACCCGTAAGGCACAGGGAAAATGGGTTCGTTTTGTCTTTTTTTTTTTTTTTTTTTTTTGTGCAGATGTGGCAGTCCTTGTGAAAGTCTTCCCACTTTTCTTTGCCTCAATTCCCCTTTGTTGCCCTGTGGGGTCCCAGGGAAGTCCCTACCAGCTCCTGGGTCCCCAATGCCAATCGATGATTTCTGTCCGAGAGACAAGGGAAGACCCAAACCCGTGTCTGAGGCTCCTGCTCCAGACTCTGGTGACAGTCCCTGCTCCCGGAGCTCTGAACAAGCCTCTGCCCTGCGCTGGAGGCAAGTCCCTGTAATAATGCAGCCTCTGGACTTTAATTTTTTTCCTTAATTAGGCCTCACTCCCACTTTCGGGAGTGGCCTCCTTTGCTTGCCCTTACCTTGTAAATGCAAAAGCTGACGACAGGCGAGGACAAAGGCCCGGCTGGGGCGATGCGAGGGGCGAGCCCCATCTCCTCTCACCCCGCTGAACTCGCCAGCAGAGGGCGAGCCCCCCCCGGCGCTGCCTTTCCGCCTTCAACACAACTTTACAGCGATTAAAAGCAGTACTAAAATTACGTACACCACTCCTGCCTCTCTCCTGCTAATTCTTAGCTTTATTTGGCATCACTGGGGAGCGGAGATCACCCAGAGAGAGGCAGAAACTTCTTAAACCAATATTAATTTTAAAAGTGATTTGTAAAGATTATAAACAATGTCAGTTACATTTTTAAAGCCCTCTGCAGTGTTGGCAAAAATCAAAGTAACTTCCATCCAAGCAACTATTCAGTGTTTTCTCATGTGCTTTGCAAAACTCTTACTAAATCCTTAGATTACATTTCTCTCCATTCTGGTTTAGCTGAAAGAGCTGCAGAATGTGCTCTGTATGGGCAGGAAACTGCACCTCTTAGAGAAATATTTCAAGCCTGCTGTCATGGTTTGAATGAAAATTATTTTAAGAGAAAACTTGTGCAATTTAGAGCCTGACCTTCCTGAGAAGGAAGTGCACACTAGAGCTGAAGTGCTGAGCCTGGGACTTGTGTTCTCTTTTCCTTGCTTCAGCAGAGATTTAGATGTGCCACGTGGCCTAGGCTCCATAAAAATCTGCTTCAGGCTCCTTATTTTTGAAATAGTGAAGACAAGAAATCACTGGAGACCATGATGCTCAGGCAGAGTCTGAATGCATTGCCCTGTTAAATCTCCAGGTGAGAATGACAACGTTACCCAGTGCTCAAACACCTTAACAGCAGGGCTTCCCTCTTTACCCCTCCATCTGAACTTCCCAGCACTCACCTCCGCCTGGCACATTCCAGATCCATTTTATGGCTTTGCAGAGCTGCCTGCAGCCGGCCCATCTCCAGCTGAGCGTTCCCGATGCAGCTGTAGAGGTTTCCAATCAGCTCATTCTTGTTGGGAACCTCATTGTCCGACCACCCTTGTATTGTTTTCAGCACATGCTCAGCTTTCTTGCAGCTCTCTTCAGGGGCATCCCCAGTCAGCACTAGAGAGAGAGAGAGGAGAATTTAACGCTCGTGTGTGGACATGGTGATATCAGGGAAGTAAGACCAAGAGCAGTTGTGCAAGCGTCGTGGTTTGAGCCCTCAAACCAGGAGAGGAAGCCTCAGAGCATGGGAAAGGTTAGAGCTCCAAACCCTTCATGCATCTCCTACACTCCTCCCTCCAACCTCCAAGAAATCTGCCCCTGGGAGATGGTGCTTCTGCTCCTCCCCCCAGCACTGCTGGAAATCACTTTCATCACAGCACGTATGGGGAAATGACTCTGGAAACACCTCACGCCACCTGAAGAAAAATAAAGGAGAACGATGCTTGTTGTCTGAGGGCTTTGAAAACTTGTTGTTATTGCAGCAGGGCAGCCTGGTCTCGGAGAGACGAAGGTCTAGCTACAGTACTTAGGGCTTGATCTCCTAAATCAGCCCTGGGCACTTTCCCTGTGAGCTCTGTTCATGGCACGCAGCAGGGCACAGGGCTGCAGAAATCAGGCTACAGATACTTCTGACACCACCTTCGCCGAGCTGGTGTAGCTTAAAAGAACTGAATTGCAGTAACAACAAAATTATTTTCCCTGGGTTGTAAAATATGTAGCACAGGAAGAGAGAGAGACCAGAAGTGGCTGAATTACTCCTTCCTTCACACCACTGTTTTTCAGCTTTTTCATCTCTCTGCAGTGGTATTTTTCAACTACAGAAATGATTAACCCCCGTGGCCCGCGTTCCCTCAATAAAACGACGTCTCATTAGCAGCCCAGCCAGAGTCGTTCGCTGGGCATGCGGCAGCACCCGGCCTGGCCACGGTGCCCGAGTGCTGTCCTGAGAACCCATCAGCAGGGCCTCGGGTACAGAGAGAGCTGAGAAAAAAACATGTTGGATTCTGTATCTAAGAAACTGCTGGGAAAGGTGAAGAATACAAAAGCAAATGCTTCCCCACGACTGCCTGCTAGTGTTTGTTAATACTTGGCTGCTTCTGTTGTTCTGGTCTGTAATTACTACAGCAAATAACTACACGTGCCAACCAGCATTTTCTTACTGCTTCCAGCCAGGACACCTACACATATCGATGTCCTCCATGCTCTTCACAATGTATCTGCCAATATCAGCTGGTTTTTGCTTCTTGTCCCGGATCCACCTTTGCTTCCGGAGCTCGCGCTCTTTCACACGGGCATAAATAGGCTTCTGCTGCTGCCAGAACTCGCTGCGTGTGTCCAGGTAGGAAATGCCACCCAAAACCAGGTCCGATACTTTGATGCCCTCCTTTGTGCTGCTCTCCATCAAATCTGAAAAATTAAACAGTAGAACCCAAGGGGATATTAATGTAATGATGGATGGAGGTGTGGTGCATGAGGGACTGCTTGTGAAGGGTCTTTGCTCTGATGCAGACAGTTCTAGCAATTAAAGTCCCCAGTGCTCCTCAGAAGGGATGCAATTAGGAGGGAGGTTACAGACAACCCTCTTGCTGTTACCCATCCTGTGTGTTTCAGGGGTTTCCAGCCCCTGCACCCGCTGCCAAGAAGGGGCCCAATGAATGAGGCCCAGCTGTGATGAGCGAGCACCGTCCCCCCGGGCAGAACAACTGCAGGGGCCATTTGTGCTGAAATGGCCAAGTGTCGTGGGTTGGATTGAAAGACGGAAACTGAGAAGGGTTTGAAATGCCTGGAAACCAGGCAGCCCACATGTATTATTGATGCCAGTAACGCCATAAAACCTGTGAGCAGACTGAACTCTTAATCACTTCTCTATAGTGCTACTACATCTATTACTCGGGAGAGAGTTCCCTAGAAAAATGACTAAAGGGGAGTCAGCTTTCTGCCCAGTTCTAAAATAAGATACTTCTCTGAATCCTGTGTCTTGATCTTAACAGCATTTATAACGAAACCACAAATGAGTTACAGTCTTAGAAGCAACACTTTGCGCTTAACGCAAGTGTTAGTGGAATTTATCATTATGACAGAAGTTAAGTAATGATATTGCTTCTGCTTTTGATTTCGTCAGCACAGATTGCTTTGAGTTGATTTACTGTTCGCTACAAAAGCCTGACATTCGATAGGGAAGGAACTATGCTCATAGTTATGAATATTGGATCTGGTTCCTAAAACACCTGTACTCTCCAGAGCCCAGAAGAGAGTAGGAGAAGAAAAAAGATCCTGCTTAGAAGGAACATTTAGTTAAATACAATGGAGAAAGACCTTCATCCTTGAGTAACTTTTCTAGGTAGGCCTTGTCAGCATAAAGCTCTCCAAGAAGCTGTCGCTCTGTTTTTGGATTCCTCACAGACTTCCATTTCCATTGGCATCTTTGATCCTTAGCCAGTTTGAGTTGAAGTTTCTGATTTGCTTTGTTGCTCTACAGCAAGGAAAAAGACAGGAAGTTGGGTGAGATTAGCGGGGAACACGAGTAGTAGCAGAATTCTGTTTACACTCCATATAAGCCAACTTATTTTTTAAATAAAAGCAAAAAGTTGGTGTCTCTCTGATTGCTTTGGTCACGAGCAACTGAAATTTCACACCCAACTGTGCTCCCTCACTTCCAAGAACAGGAGCAGGCATTACAGTCAGAGCAAGAATTAGTTCTGCCCTGATGCCTCGTCCTGTTCTGGAGGGGTCCCGGGTCGGTGCTGGGGAGAGGCCGGTCTGGCTGCCCGCAGCCGAAGAAACAGAGACTGGAACAGCCAGGGCTTCTGAAACATCAGGAGGGTGTTTCTAAAGTTTCACATCCAAAATCCCAACAATTACAGAGCTAATCCTTAGGCTCCTTCGTACAAATTATTTTTAGCACCGACTACCTGTATTTCCAGCTGCAAGAAGCAACGAACATCCCCTGCGCTGACCTCAAAGGGAAAGGCAGCTTGGCATCTCAGGGGAACAAGGCGCTACTTCAATGGACCACCCCAAAAATTAAGCAATCGAGAAAGTGTCCATTATCAAAAATGTGAACCTTAAACATCAGGTAAAACCAGAGTAAATATTGTAGATAAATGTACCCTGGCTGCAACCTCAGTGCTGTTACTCATTAGCCCGCGACGGGTGATCAGCAACACCCGCCACAAACAGGCTGGTGGAGAAATGTCAGACTGGGCTGTTTCTCCTTGGCCGCTCTTCCCTGTCTCTCCCTAGATTCTGGGTAGCCCGAGCCAGAACTACACTAAAAGCAGGTGCATAAATGCTCTCAAATGGACGGGTGTGCTTCCCGGGCTCAGAGGCACTTCCCTACACCAGCCGCATCCCCATCTGCGGCCGCAGAGACTATTAATCCTCTAATGTCTCCTTCAGAGCCCGTTAGCACTGTAATAACTACATTAGCTCCCAAAGCAAGAGCTCCTCAGACCGTACCTCTGCCTGCCTGCTTATAAAGCACAGATCCTCTCTGTTCTCCAGTTTAACTGTGGATGGACCTGCGAAAACAGAGAAAACACTTGTTAGTGGTCAAGGACAGCAGTGCAGAGGCTTTAGAAATAAAAATGACCACGAACGTGCCAAGCTTGTAACGACCTGTTTTACATAAAGCTTTCTGCTAATTCATTCCCGTGAAATCTGTGGCTGTTGGATGTTCTGTGGGGAACACAGCTCAGATGCAGCTCCTCTTGGGATTTTAATTACTGTTTTCACAGGGCAGCAGGGAGCTCCCCAGCACAGAGCACGTTTCCTACAGACATGTGCTACATCCCGCATGGAACCAGAGGAAGGAAAAGGATCGCTTCTGAGGGATCACAGCTGAGGATTGAGCTGGAAGGAAAGCTCTCAGCATAGGGATTTCCAACAATCCAGAGAACTAGTTTAAAGCTTTTCTGCACTGACACCGGGGTGAAACTCCCATTTCACTGTCCCTCTGACATCCAGCTCTGCTGTTCCGATCGCACTCTGGCAGCGGAGGGAAGAGTGAAACCCAGGTCTTTGGCTTGGCCTGGTCGGAAAGAAGGGGAGAGCTTGACTTGCTGTGGGAAAGAGCTTCGCACGCTGGGGTAGGAGGATTTTCTCCAGCACGGCACCTGGGCCAAGATCAGCACTGCCAGTACACGTGTTCCGCGGAAGGTGGGTGTTTCTGAATCTGCCAAGTAAAGCAGATTCAGTAAAGCAGTTTTGGGGATGTGCCCTGTTAATGTGTGTGCATTTCCCAACTACTCAAACATCTAGATCTAACGTGTTTCCTTGCTGCTTTTCCCCTGCCTCTAGGAGCTATTGCTTGATTGAAAACAAAAAAACCCAATCAAACAAAAAAAATTATTCTTGGTTTTTAATCTGTTCATTTGCCTACAGCCCAGACGCTTGAAGGCATGTAAAACCCTTAGCTCAATATATCAAGCATGGCAAGCGCTTCAGCTGAGAGCTGCAAAGGTATCCAGGCGTTTGTGTTAAGCTAAGAAAGCAGCAGTAACGGAAGAAAGCAAGCCAGATCTGGAAACTTTCTCTGTTTTGTTTTAAATAAATATCACATGTGAAAGAGCGTCAGGCTTTTAGGCAGCCGGGGCATGACGTTAATCTGGCGCTGGAGGTGGGCTGCGATTTGGGAACTGATCTCAGGGCGAGTAAGGCACTAACGAGGCGAGGGCTGGGGCCACGTGCCTGGCTGTGCACTCTGCCTGCGACAGCGATGCTAAGAGAAAATCTAAGGGGAAAGGGACAAGTTTTCAGTCTGCTTTGAACATGGCCGGGTCCTTGGCCTTTCCTGTCTCCTGCAGGACGCCGTTCTGCGACCTGAGCCAGCAGTTATGAAAGCTCCATTGCAAGAGTCAACAGTTTCACTGGTCTTATGCAATGTAAATTGGAGGAAAGTCAGGATCTCAGGATGGCCAGTCTCAGGTAACAAGGCAAATTTCATTACGAACTTTGAATATTAGGATAAAGATCTAAAAATGGATTCTGTAATCAGCAAGGCTGTCAGTAGATGAGCGGCTTTGTTCTGTATCACCTAGAATGTTTTCAGGGTGACTTGGGAAATTTTAGTGTCATCATCTACTTACATAACTGCCGCTATTAGACCCTGTATATGAACGGGCATTCAGCCAAAAAAAAAAAAAAGAAGGAAAGAACGGGGCTGTGCTCTTTTTGGTGCTTCCTGGTTTCATCTGAGAACAGGCACCGAGCACAGGCATCCAGAAGCAAAGAGACTCTGTTGTTGCAGGGTCCTTGGCTCCCTTGCAGAGGTAATTTGCCACCAGCTGTCCCCAAACAGCTCCTGGCTGCGCGTGGCGGGGCCATGAAATGGAACATCTTACTTCCAATGCAGTTGACAATGGCCTCCTGGGACTTCTCGATACCCAGCCTGAAGCTCTGCAGCTCTGGACGCAGTCTGCTGCCTCGATGGTAAAACACTAACGCAAACTCAAAATCACCCATGGTATATAACGTCTCCGCTTTTTGGTAAAGCCCCTAAAATGACATTTGGAAAAGAAAGAAAGAATAAAAAGGAGGGGGAAAAAAGCTTCAGAGATCTCAATTAACCCCCCGCTAAGCCAAAGCGAGAGCGCTTTGCTATCGCAATCTGCGTACAATAAAATCCAACCCTGGAACTCTTTCTCAATTGTTGACTGAGCACCTCCCCTTCTCTGCAAGCAATAAAAACGTCAAGGGTGTGCTTAGAGTTGGCTGTTTCTACACAATCCTGTCTCCCAGACCCGTCACAGATAAAAGACTGGTCCTTGGCCACCCCAGACTCCTGTCACTTTGTGCTCTTTACCTTGGAGAACGTTTTGTCGCTTTGGAGGGAAGCTTCAGCATCTTTCAGGGAGTTTTCTGTGTCTCCAAGTTTCAGGTAACATTTTGAGCGGGCAACCAGACCGTTCTTGTCCCCTGCCCTCAGCTTCAGCGCCTGCAAGGCAGCCGAGGCGGGTAAATCACCGGTGCCGGGCTCAGCAGCACGAAGGTGTGCGCTCCCGCGGGCCTGCTGCGACCCGCTCCGTCCCGGCACGGCCGAGGACAAAACCCGGCACTTCTCCTGCAGAGCACACTCTGGTGATGTTCACGCGTGCCCTCAGCCGCAGCCACCCGTCTCTCCAGGCCCCCCCCGAGCACCCGGACGGGAGCTGTGCCCGCTGGCTGCCCCCCTGTGCCGCCTCCCCTCACGCACCGCACCCCGCGTCACCTCCCTCCGCGCTGCGACCTCCGGCCGCCCCTGGGGACACCTTCCCCCCCCGCCGCCGCCGCCTCGGCGGGGCCGCCTCCCGCCTCCCTCCACGTCCCCCTTCCCTTCGCGCCGCCACCTCCGCCGGCCGCCCCCCCCGCCCCCGCGGCCGCCCCCTCCGAGTGCCCGCTGCGGCCTCCGGGCCCCCTCCCGCCGCCCTCCCCCCCCTTCCCCGGCCCCGTCCCGCCGCCCCGCCCGGCGCCCTCACCTTGTCGAAGCAGCCCAGGGCCTTGCCGTAGTCGCCCCGCTGGAACAGCAGCGTCCCCTCGGCCATGAAGCCGAGGAAGGTGCCGACCGGCACGCTGTCCTCCGCCGCCGCCGCCATGGCCGGCCCGCCGCCGCCGCCGTCGCCTGGCAACCGTTGCCGGGCAACCGCCCCGCTTCCGGCGCGGCGCCAAGCCCCGCCCAGGCGGTGACGTGGCGGTGGCGCGCACGGGGCGGCTTCCCGCGCCCCGGCACCGCTTCCCGCGCCGCCGGCCCCGGCCCCGGGCTGCCGGCGCGGCGGGGGTCCTCGCTGCTGCGGGGTCCCGAGAACGGCGGCCGGGCCGCCCGCCCTGTCCCCGCAGCAGGGCTCTCGGGAGGCCCGGCGGGGCCGGTGCCGTTCACGGCGAGTCCGCACAAGCACGGCGGTGCGGGGGAGGAGCGCGGGGCGGGCGGGAGCGGTGCGGGGCACGCGGGGGTGGCGGGGGGAGGTGGGCGAGGGGGTAGGAAGTGCCCGCTTTCCGCCCGAAGGCGTGCGGGCCCTGACCGAGGGCGCCCGGGGCTGGCGGCGACTCGCCCTTCGCCTCTCCTGGCCCAGCTCGTCCGACCGACCGAGGATCCGGCCCCCGTGGGGGGGGTGGGGGGTTCGCTCTTGCACCCGCGTTCCCAGAGCCCTGCGCTGGAGGCTGGGCCGGAGAGGGGGTGTGGGAGCGCCGGGTGAAACCGCTTTGCAAGAGCAGCCGTGCCAGCGCCGGGGCCGCTGCTCAGCCTCGGGCGGAACAGGTTCCTCCGCTCAGCCGGGCCGGGAGCCGGCGCCGAGCGCCGGGGGTTTTGCCAGGGCAGCCCCCCGCCTCCCCCGGGTAAGCGTGTCCAGAGCTCGGGTATTTGCCCCTGGGACAAATGGGTGGCCCCTGGGACCGGTTTCATCACTGCGGTGTCCGGTCCTGGACAGACAGGACGGATGAGAGATGCTGCTGATTTTCTCCTCCTATCAGTGACTTTAGTCCTGACTTTATTTCAGCCTTGGGTAAGACCCTGCCAAGATGAACGTCTGAAGCGGTTTGTTCCCGCCGAGTGACTCAGTGGGTCTGACGTGTCTGCGCTGCTCAGGGACACAGAGGCCGCTCACAGCCCCTAAGATTTAACTTCACCACAGAAAAACGGGGCTGCTGCCGGGCTCCAGACGCAGCTCAGGAGTGACGGGGCCCATCCTGGCTCCCGGACGTGGGAGGGAGGCAGGGTGTCACGCCAGGGTGGGGAGACAAACAGCAGCTGAGGGTTGGAGTGGGAGGGCAGCGGGGCACACCCCTGTCCCCAGGGAGGCGGGCAGGGAGTTTCAGACAGCTTAAAGATTTTGGTGACTGTTTTCTGCAGACTTTCCCCGCTGGTGCCACCGGGTGTGACACGCTCCTCCCAACGGGACAGGCAGCAGCATCATGTCTGCGTCCTCCAGCCCCCTCCGAGCGGCGGCTGTAGCAGCCCGGTGACGGTGTCGTACGGGTCGCAGCAGACCTCCTCTCTGGAGCGGAGGCACCCCCCTTGTCAGAGACACCCACGGCAGGGTGCTTCCCTTCAGCGTTGCCGACAGGTGCTTTAGTCGCAGGTGGGAAATCCCAGGGGAAAGATGCACGTGGCTGTTTCTGGCAAGGGAAGAGAACGCGATGGCTGCCCTTGGGGGCTCAGGAAGGGGGGATGGCTGTGTCCTGCCCACGGCCTCAGAAACGGCTCTTTCTCCTGCCTCTTGCGTCTGATGCGCTTTACTCTGCACCGTGCCGGTGGGAAGCACCCGCTGGCCGTGCCCCCGGGGACTGTGCCGCGGTGCCGGTGATGCCCCCCCCTCCCCGTTCCCTCTGCCGCTCCCCACACCGGGCACCGCCGGGGCCCCTCCCGCCCCTGCAGCCACAGCACCCCCCCGGGAGGTTTCTCAGCGCTGGGGAAGGAACGCCTGGGCCTGTCCTCGCTGCCGAGGCCCGTCCTTGTGGGTGTAGGTGGGGGAGGGCCGCCCCGGGGGGCCTGCCGGTGCAGGCCGGGGGGAGCGTGCGGGGCTGGAGGGCCCACCGGTGCAGGCCGGGGGGGGGGGTGTGTGCTACGAGGCCCGGCGCTAGGTAAGGGGAGGCCTCTCCTCTCTTCTCCCCGCCGGCAGAGCGTGACAGCGGCGTGACGCCAGCCCTTTGCCCCCTCCTGACCTCAGCGCCGTTGCCCCCATCGGGCCCGAGGGGTTCACGGCCGGCGGCGGGCGGGAGCCAGAAGGGGGCGGTTGCGGCGGCGGGACTACAACTCCCACAACCCTCCGCGGCCTCCGCCCCACCAACTCCCACCAATGGGCGCGCGCCCCGCCCCCTCAGGCAAGCCTCACGTGACGGTGACGCCAGCCAATGGGAGGGCGACGTCGGCCCCGGAGCACGATGGGGGCCGGACGGGGGTGGGGTGGAGGGGTGGAGGCCGCGCCGCAGCGAACAAAAGGCGGCGGGCGGGCGGGCGGCGGGTACGGTGCGGGGCGGCGGAGCGGGTGAGTGGCGGGGGTGACTGTGGTTGGCTTGGGTGGGTGGCTGTGAGCCGGTGGTGGGGTGGCCAGGCTGGGGGAGAGCGCCTGGGACCACCGAGCCGCGCTACCGGCCCCCGCTCGCGCTCCCGGCTCCGCCGGGACCGGGGGGCGAGCGGGGGCCGGTAGCGCGGCTCGGTGGTCCTAGCCGATAGTTACTAGCCCGCTGTACAGCGGGAGAAGAGCCCAGAGCGTCCCGGTGCGGGAGGGAACCGGGCATCACCGCCCCTGACCTTGAGGGAGGGGCGAAGTTTCTTTTTTCCATCATCCAAAAGGTTGTTTTTTTCTTAAAAAAAAAACCAAAAACCCCCTAGAATTAAAGATTTTTTCCTGTCCGGTGAAGCGGGAACGGTTTGGGGGGGGAGGGGGGGAAGGGGGTTGCTGTCTGCGCTGGTTTTAGTCTCTTGAGTGTTCGTTTCTCTTCGTCCCGCACCCAAAAAATCCCTTTTCCAGCGGGAAAATCCCGTTCTGGGGTGGGGGGTGTCGGGGTCTCTTCGCATCCCGGTTCTCACCCCTCGGGTGTCTCTCCCGCTTCCCCGTGGAGGGCTCTGACAGTCACAGGAGCTGCGAAATGGCTGTTTTCCAGCGCTTTTGTTTGCCACCTGCGAACATCTCAAACACCTGCTGTTTGCCTTCTCCCTTTGGAAATCCTCTTCCTCCTGCACGGACTCCTCTCTTTCCCTCCGTGGAACCCCGTTTGGTCCCTGCCGTAGCGTCCCGAGACTTGAGAGCTTTATGTGCGACCCGAGTATGTTCTTTGTAGATCCCTCTTTAATTTCCTTTAATTGAGTCTGAAGCTCGGAGCATCGGCTCCGCTCTCTAAGGCTGTAACTCAAGCCCTGCGGAGCTCCCCGTGGCCGAGAGCTCCCTGTCCCACCACCCACTGCTCCCCTTGGAACGGGTCCCTGGACGGAGAAAAGGACCGCGGGGAGCCCTGCTGCCGCCATCCCCTCTGCTGGTGACCCGGGGGAGGATTTAGGGAACAAACTTGTTGAGGTCCTTTCCCCGAGGCTGCAGAATAAGGTGGCCTTTAAAGACAGGACTCCAAAGCCCCCGGTTCTGGCGCTAGGCGGTGACCAGGGTGTTTGGGGTCTCTCTGCCGCTCTCCGTTAGCCAGCCGTAGCTCTGTTGGCAGCACCTTCCCCTCCTCGGCCACTGTTTTGCTCTCAAAGGTTCCAGTTCTACGGGGAGGCTCCTCCGGTGCTGGGCACCCACCTGCCTTGCGTCACCCCTGGGTGTTTCGCAACGCTGGGCACGGGGCGATCCCGCGCCGTGGAGTTGGCCCAAGTTGGCTGGCGTCGGCTGGGTGCTGCGGGCCCCTTGCCCCCCATGGGTGACGGCTCCTGCCTTTGCCAGGTGGAGCCTGACGTAACCCGTCCTGCTGCTGGGGGCCGAAAACGCTGCCTGGTCCTGAGCTGTGTTAATGAGTGACCGGGGACGGGGCGGGGGGGGCTGCTTTAACGTGTGGGTTTGTTGACATAATTCTGGAGGGAGAGAGGGGGCATGAAATCCCTGCTGGAGAGGGAGAGCTTTTCTCCCAGCATCGCTCAGCTGTGACTGGAGCGGGGTACTGGTCTGGAGAGAAGTAAATCGCGTGTGTGAGCGACACGTTCGGTGTGAACACAAAGTGGTGGAGCTCGGAGTCAACCGCTCAGACCAGAAACGCTTTAAAGAAAAACAAACCACATCAATTTCCTTAATTTTTTCCCTCCCTTGCAGAGCAGACCGTATTGCCCTGAGTAGTGCCCCATTATCCAAGCCCTTTGGGAGGCCAGGAGACTTCTCCGGGCTCTGTTGTCAAGAACCTCTTGTTTCCCCAGCTTTTTTTTTCCTCTCCGAACTGTACTGGGTTTTCCCTCCAGCCAGTCGCTGCTGTGTCAGGGCAGATAAATCAGTTGTGTCACAGCAAACGCAGCATCCAGCTCTTTGATCCTTGTCTGCCTTGCGACCATTGCGCTGTTCTTCTCTTGTCAATACACTCCAGAAACTTTCTCCCAGTGTAACTTCTTTTGTTGGTATTTGGCAGGTGATGTTTTGAGGGAATCGGTGCTTCTGAGCCCTTGAAAACGTGATCTAACCCACTTCTTACTCGCGCTGGGCTCGCTAGGGAAGGCTGAAAGCCAGCACTTGGCCAGCCCGTGGCTCTGGGCGCTCTGCAGGTGCCGAGCGTGGCTGAAAATGAGATTATCCGTGAGAGATGAGAATCCAAACCTGCCTCATTGTTGGGAAAAGGCAGAGATTCTGCCCCCCCCCGGCTCCGCGGTGACCGGCAGCCCCCGCTCTGCTCGGTGCTTGCAGAACAGATGCAGGCGGTTGATGGAGCTGCGCCGGTGATGTCTCTCTGGCGGAGCAGGGACCTGCTCGAGCACTTACAGCTGGGAATTGCTGATGCCCTATGGATTATTTTTCCCCCTGCTGATCCTTTAGCTTAACAATTCAGCAGCTGAAGCAATTGTTTTGTGCTGTCTATCCCATGAGAAAGGCAGGGTTGGAGCAGCGGAAAAACTGAGTGAGGGGCATGATTAAAGGGTTGCTAATGATTAGGAAATGTCTCAGTGAACCGTGGGCAGATAAGGGCAGACCAGCCTCCTTCCTGCTCTTCTGTTGCCATGACATGAGGGTTTTGTCATTTTTTTCATCTACTGTGATTGTAATAATCCTCTAGGTTTTCTCTCTTTACCCCAGTAGTGTTATTGCAAAAATGAGGTGATGAAACTGGGGGAGCAGCGGAACGGAGTGGTGGGAGAAGGCAGTGGGGTGTCAGAGATGAGAGCTCGGCAGCCCCGGGCGGGAATGTCCCTGCGCTCCTGTCCCTCGGGCTTAAGCAATCCCACGTACGTAACCGTTGTTCCCACTGACTGTTGTACAGGCCTGTTTTCAGTGAGACCTGAGGGATGTCCTGAGTCCAGTTTCCTGCAGTTTTAGACAATTACATCTTGGTCACTGGCATAACTGGCATCAGCTCGATTGTTTGGATTTGGACGTGTGGACTGCAGATCTGCAATACTCCTCAGGGCTCTCTGTCACCCTGGGGAAAGCAGAAATACTTAAATGGTTTGGATTTGGTTTTTGGTGGGGTTTTGTTTGGTTTTTGTTTGGTTGGTTGGTTTTTTTAGATTAAGAAGTATGTTTGCCATTTTCTTTTATCCATCTGCTTCCCCTGCAGAGAAACGTGAGGGTTTTCTTTCTGGGCTGGCCGTCGGCGTGTTGCAGGGCAGGCAGCTGATGGATTTCGAAGGGCTTTGAAAGCAAGGGCGCTCCAGCTCCCTACCAGGCAAGACAAATAGCTGCAGGTAACTTGGGAGCAGGGTTTTTTTTCTCTCCGAAATGGCACTGCTTTAAAGCAAAAACCGTAGTGGAAAGTTTTCAGCTCTACAGTACAGCTGAGTTACTGTAGTGTGTGTGTGCCCAGCTGTGCGACGGGGCAGCAGTGGCGGCTGCGGGAAGGGAACAGGTCTGTGTGTGCTCACAGAACACAGCTGGGGTTTTTTCTGGTGGGGTTTTCTTCTTACAGCTCTGGCGGCGACGTACGGCCACTCCTGTAGCTTTGGGAAGCCTTGCCCTGTGGCGGACTGGCCATGTAATAAAGCTGTAAGCGTTTGGTCAGAGAAGCCGGCATGTTCTCTTTTGACGGTGTTTATCGGATGCACAGGCAATGCCTTGGGATTAAGGGAAAAGCTGTCTCGGAACGAGACTGGGAAACTGACCCCCAGTTAGCAGAGGAGAGATGTGAACCAGCTCTGCAAACCCATTTGAGATTCTTCTTAGTCTGGTGCAGCAAACTTTAGTTGGTTTCTAATAGTTAAACCCTTTTGTCTCTGGCAGCTTCCTCGCTAATAAAGATTAAGCGGTCAAAGCAACTCTGCTAATCTTTGGGTTTTTAACGCAGATTACAGCCCAGCTCACACTCCTGCAGCGCTGGGGCGTTTGCAGGGCGAGGATGGGCAGAGAACCGCGATCGGCGGGAGTTTGTGCAGTGAATACCCAGTTGCTCCCGAGGCACAAGCAGCCGTGTCTGCGTCCCGTCCCAGAGCTCATCTCCCCCCACGACGTGTCCGGCCGCTGCCGCTCCCCGCTGCAGGGCGCTTCCCTGGAGGCGCTACACGCTTTGTCCCGATTCCCAGTCTCAATTCCTATCCTTCCTGCACTTGGGCCACAACAACCCCCTGCAGCGCTCCAGGCTTGGGGAAGTGTGGCTGGAGCTGCCGGGCGGAAAAGGACCTGGGGGTTCTAATTGACAATCGGCTGAATATGAGCCGGCAGTGTGCCCAGGTGGCCAAGGAAGCCAACGGCATCCTGGCTTGTATTAGGAATAGTGTGAGCAGCAGAAGTAGGGAGGCGATTGTGCCCCTGTACTCGGCACTGGTGAGGCCACACCTGGAGTATTGCGTCCGGTTTTGGGCACCTCAATCCAAGAGAGATGTCGAGGTGCTGGAGCGAGTGCAGAGGAGGGCAACGAAGCTGGTGAAGGGCCTGGAGAATAAATCGTATGAAGAGCGGTTGAGGGAGCTGGGACTGTTTAGTTTGAGGAAGAGGAGATTGAGGGGTGACCTCATCACTCTCTATAACTACTTGAGAGGACACTGTAGAGAGGTTGGTGCTGGTCTCTTCTCACAGGTAATGAGCGATAGAACAAGAGGGAATGGATTCAAGCTGCAACAGGGTAGATTTAGACTGGACATTAGGAAGAAATTCTTCACAGTGAGAGTGATCAGGCACTGGAACGGGCTGCCCAGGGAGGTGGTTGAGTCACCATCCTTGGATGAGTTTAAGAGTCGCTTAGATGTGGTGTTGGGGGATATGGTGTAGGGGAGAACTTTGTAGAGTAGGGTTGACGGTTGGACTCGATGATCCCAAGGGTCTTTTCCAACCTAGATGATTCTATGAAATTCTAGAAAGCTGTGGTGGTTTCACACCAAGCAGAGGAGGATGTTTGCCCAGCATGGGTGTCGGTGCTGAGGGTACAGCCAGTGTCACAGCCTCTGAGGAGGGTTCTGCAGTGGGGCTTCCAGCTCCACGTGCGTTTGGGGTGAACCCACTGGTACCCGGCATTTCCCTGCACCGACTCCGCTTCCTCTTCCCGTACAAGCTGCTGCTCTCTGCTCCCTGAGAGCTGCCTGTAAACCCTGGCCTTGAGATAACTGTTATCTCAATGTCACCCCATCTCTCCTAGTGAGGAGCCCCGGTGGAAGTTTCCGATTGCTGCTGGAGTCACCGCAGAAGGGCTGCCCCGAGCCCCAGGGCTTGGCAAAACTCAGTGGCTCTGGTTTTCTGAGACATCTCTGTTCTCACACACCTCTGAATGCAGGTTTTTAGGAGTAGTGCCTCCTAGATGGCAAATGCAGTGCCGGAGCCCCGCGGCTGTGTGGGGTGTTAGGGCACAGGGTGCTGCCGAGGGTCGGGAGGGCAGGACGTGTGTCTCGCTTTGCAGGGACAGACAGACAAAATGGGCTCGTTCACGAGAGCTCCCCTGTCCTTAGGCTGCGGCGACTTCAGCACTGGGGTAATAAAAACAAAGTGGGGTTATTTTTAGCAGACTAAATATAAGGTGCAAGTGTTTGTGGTGACAAGAATAGGGATTTGATTCTCTGAAGAAAGATAAGGTGCTTCAGGAACACTGCCCGGTGCTGCTCCAAAATGGGATTCCGTGGGAAGCCCCACTGCAATCCTGATGGAGTTCTACATAACAGTAATTCTCTGAAAGCAGGAACGCTTTTTGTTTTAAACCTTTTTTTTTTTTTTTCCTTTTCTGTAGCTTCTTCTCTTCCATTTTAACCCTTGAACTGCGTTTGAAAAGGTGTTAGCAGCAGAGCTGACTGCTGGCTCTTAAGCCTCCTCAAGAGCTTTCAGTAACAGAACTCGCTTAGTCCGACCGAGCCTCTTTCTTCCTGCTCTGGGGAAAAAGGTCTTTATTTCTAATGATGGCTAATTATTCCCTGCCGTATTCTGTGCTCGCTTATCAGATGAATAACCCAGTTGATTACTGATGGTTATTACCCAGAAGGTAGCATAAGAACTAACTGTGGAATTCAAAGCTGTTTCCCTCCGTGGGTCTGAAGCAGGACGTTATTCCGTGCTGGCAGGGGCAGGCAGCCCCTCCGGGCTCTTCAAAGGCTTCGCTGCCAGATGCTGGGATGGAACCTGAGCTCTCCTGGCCTGTGTTGGTGCCTTTCTGCTTTGCAGCTCTCCCAGAAACCCTCCTAAGTGTGTTTTTGTGTTTCCTGCCACTCTGGCTGTGCTCGGGGACCGGCGACGTGACCTCCAGTCGCTCAGACTCGGCGTGAGCCGCTGCCCGAGCTCCTCTGTCACCCTCTGACCCCCCAGGAAACCCAAACCGGTGCCCTCTGGCTGATCGCGGGACTGGGTTCCGATGTGTGACACGTGCAGACAGGCTCACTGGGGTGAAGTATTCTTTTAAAGAAATGTTTACTGCAGCTAAAAATAAATGCATCTTTGACACCTACGACTTTGTTGCTGCGCATCAGAAAGAAAAGTTACAGCCTTGAGAGGAGAAATCGTGTACTTGGGTCGGTTTAGAATACACTCTTGAGAAAAGCCGTCTCCAGGGAAAATGTGAAATGGGAATTTCTTTTTTTTTTTAAATTATTTTTCTCAAAAATATCCCTAAACTGTCTTACCCTAATCATCTTTGTTGTCTTGAGCATCTTGCTGCGTAGGGTGTGAACCTGCTTCCAGGACATCCAGGTTCTGAAACAAAAGAAACAAACCGAGGATGTGACCGTGTTGTGGGTTTGATAATACTGGCAACGCTTTCTATCCCCTTCAGAAGAAGGAGGGGGGGATTGCTGATTTCCCCGCAGCCCAGCTCGGACTGGGAATGTGACCTGCCGTAAGGAAACAAGTGGGAGGGAGGGCTCTCCTCCCCTGTTGCCTTGTCGCTCCCCAGTAGTGAACTGGAAGAAGCGGTGGGTGTGTTACACCGATCCCCCAGCAGCGAACGGGGGGGCTGTGCAGTTTGAGGCACGTGTCCGTATCTGAGTGTCCCCCCGCTCCAGACGTGGGGGGCTGCTTGGAGCTGTGGGTCTGGCAAAGGCAGGGTGGTGGCTGGAAGGAGCTGAGGGATCTCGCCTGTCCCGGCAGGCGGGAATGGAGCGTGCTCAGGGCAGGGGACTGGGGTGGAATTTAAGCAACACGAGTAGCTCTTGCTTATCAGGTGAGTTTTATGGCCTCGTTTATAAGGGGGGCAACACATCCCCAGCTTTGTATTTGCTTCGGTTTTGCACTGAGCTGGGTGATCGGGAGTTTTCTGTGAGAACTGGGCTCTGGTCCCGATTGCTTTATTTTTTTTTTTAATATATATTTTTGTTTCAAATTCAGACTAGGTAGCCATGTCAGCCAAAGCCATCTCTGAGCAGACGGGGAAGGAGCTCTTGTACAAGTACATCTGTACATCCTCTGCCATCCAGAACCGCTTCAAGTATGCCCGAGTCACCCCGGACACGGACTGGGCACGGCTCACCCAGGACCACCCCTGGCTCCTGAGCGAGGTAAGGAGCCACCGCTTGCCTTGCTGAGCCCGGACGCAGCTCAGCGCACCCCGGCTGCTCCCCCTGGGCACGGCATGTCGTGCCGCGGCAGGTTGTGAGCAGAGCTGTGCTCCGGATCTTTCCTGAAGGACCGGTCGCTGCTGCTGCTCTGCAACATTCATTTGCAACACTGATGAAGAAACGAGCCTCACTTCAGGGCTGTTGTATCACCGTCCAGGGGCTGGCTATAAAATTCCTTTAGGGACTGTGAAATACATGAGCAGAGAGATCAGCAAACATGCAGCTTCTAATAACCACACAGAAGGCAAAGGAGGCTACTTCGGGCAAATCAGGGCTCTTGAGGTGCCGGTCCCTGCTCTCAAACCCTGACTTTTGAAGTCACGGAGAGCTTTCTCCACGGTAGCCGTTACCTTCAGCGATGGTTCTGCTTGGGTTTCCTGCTTCTGAGCACAATGCCAGGGAAAACTTCATTTCTCCTTTTTTTTCTGTGCAAGATCTTTTACATCTCTTTGTTTCATATCCGTGCGCTTTCTGTAGAGAAAACATACCCAGAGCTCTTTTCATTAGCTGTCCAAGCTGGCTGCTTTCCAGTGGTAAATTATATTAAGTCACTGGTTGGTGGAACATGAAGGTTTCACGATCCTTTACTGGCTGATGGAAGCCCCGCACTGAGTAATGAAATGCTCCATACGCAAGTGCCTGAGTGAATTGCTGGAAGATCTCAGCAGTGCTTCTGAAAAGACTTGCAGGAAGCCAGAGGGGAGCCAGGACAATACCTGTCCTTTCAGGCAGGGCTCTGTAGCGCTGGAAAGGGCTACAGGCTCCAGCAGAAAGACCGTGATCAGCGCCCTGTCCTGCAGCTTGGGCTGTTCTGGCTCTGTGCTGTACGGTGCTGCGGCTCCAGGACAGATCAGCTGTACAGGAGAATGGCACCCTTTTCTTATTTAAAAAAAAAATACTTGTAAGCTAGAGAAGTGTGTTGCCCAGGAACAGCTTTCTGTTGGTATCTTAGAGCCATTCTCAGTTGGCTGAAACATGCAGGACCCTCGGCCCCAGCGGGTCTCAGGTCTGTCCATAGTGGCCGCAGGAGCTGTCTCGGTGGCAGCCGGCTGTGCTTGCCCTGGCTCTAATAGTCTCCTTACGAGCCTCTGCTCACAGAGATATATTAGCTTCATGATGCATCTTACAAAGAGAGTTTGCAAAACCGCCAGGATGCTGTACACTGATTTTCAGCATCTTATTTCTTTTTTCTCCAGAAGTGAGTACATATGCCCTATAACAGCTGCTTTGAAACTTACCAGAGTTCATCAAAACAAGCCGTCACCTCGGTCTCTGATGTGTGCTTGTGTCTGAGCAGAAATAAGGCAGCTCTTGTCAAAGTACAGAGTGAAAATAAAACTGCAGGCATGTTGTACCGGGAGCTGGATTTGCCAAGAGACTAAAGAAATTCTGCAAGGACGTTTGCTGTACAGAATATATTGAAGTTTTTGTTTCGCTGTTTGCAGAGAATCTCTCCAGCAAAATCACTTTCTGATGCTTTTTTCCTTTAATCTCTCTTGCACAACGTTGTAGCGTTTAGTGGTGAAGCCGGATCAGCTCATAAAGAGACGTGGGAAGCTGGGACTGGTTGGAATTAACCTCACTCTGGATCAGGTGAAGGTTTGGCTCAAACAGCGTCTGGGCCAAGAAACCACGGTGAGTGCTGCCCGAGCACCAAAAATGGAAGGTTGTTGGTTTTTTGTTTTGGTTTTTTTTTTTGTTTGGTCTTTTCTGGCTCCTTGCATGGTAGGAGCTGGTGTGCAGGTACTTCTCTTGGTTATGGTTGTTTAAAATGCATGTTACGCTGATGCCAAAGCAGGTGAGAAACTGTCCCGTGTGTAACTGAGCGCTGACAGTGACAGGGAGCCGAGCTCGGTGCTCCCTGGTGCCGTGGGCTGCCCGAGCCCGCTGTGCAGGGCTGTGTGCTGGGAGCTCCACAGGAATTAGTGCCGTTGTCCAAATCCCTTCCGCTTGGGAGCCAGCAGTTGAGAGCTCAGATGCCATGTCGAGTTGGCGCAGCTGCTTCTCTTTAATACCCAAGGCAGATTTAACCAGACAAGTATAAACGCTGTCATAAAACTGTCCTCTGACTGTAGCCAGCCAGTCTTGGCTGATGACTGAGCGTCACTTCAAGTCCTTATTTTAACTTGGTGCTGGCTTGTAATATTTCTTCTCTCGGGAATGACACCGTGAAGCTAATGATAAAGAAACGCCTGCCATCCCGGCTGCCGTGCTTGGGGAGCTGATAGAGTTCTGCTGTGATGGCTTGGCTGAGGCTCCAGCGCCGCGCGGCCGGGCCAGCGGGGTTTGCCTGAAGGCCATTGTGAAACCGCAGCAACTGCCTCTCGTGTGCCTGCCCAGCGGGAGCCACGGGTGTCGAAATTGCTTCTTTAGCACAATCCAACAACTGCATGTAGAGGAAGGGCTGTGCCAAGGACTTGCGACCGACGGTGTTTGCTCCTCAAGTAGGAGGTATCTCCCACGGCTCTGCCGGAATATCCCTGGAGCCAGGAAATTGGGTTTGGATGGCAGGAGGGCATCTCCGCAGGACAGTCCCTGGGACCTTGCTGTGGCTGCCGGTGCCTGCAGCAAGAGGTGAAAGGGTTCTCCTGCTCCTCCATGCTCCCCGACAGCACCTCCAGGGGACTGCTCCTGCCGCTCCCTGTCCAGCTCAGGAGTTCCCTCACTTTTGATTTTTCTCAAGTGATTTTTAGAGCAGTGTTGATTAATTCTCGAAGCTCGTCTTACGCTGTCGTAAGTGTGGGTTCTGGACAAGCGTTTATTGGTGTTTGTCTGGTTTTCTGCCTACAGATTGCTAATGCTAAGGGAATCCTAAAGAATTTCCTGATTGAACCCTTCGTCCCTCACAAACAGGTTAGTCTACCACGTAGAGCATTAAAATGGGCTTTTAAGTCTCTTTTGACTTGCACGTGGCTTAGATGGATTGATACAGTGGAGAAACCAGAAGTTGGGGAGTGTGCTGTTGTCGATGCGTGTGGTCAGAGCAGCAGGAACAGCGTCGGCCCGTGCCAGGAGTTGTTAATAGCCGTGTCGGCTGCTCTCGCTCTGCTGGGAGGAGGTTTCGGATCATGGGAGAGGGAGCGGGTTGGCTGGGAAAAGGCAGCTCACTGCTCCTTGAACCTCACACTCCGAGCGTGGAAACAAACTGTTGATGTGAGAGATCTCAGTTTGTGCTGGTGAAATACTCATACCCCACTATGGTTTGCGGGAAGGGTGGAGGTATAGGAGCTTTTGGTACACACAAGAACGGATCCTCATTTACACTTCAGTTGTGTAAGATGGGAGCAGTTTTCTCCAGAAACGGAAGGTGTTGTCCCTGGCAGGATTCATCAGGATGCAGCACTCGGGGCCCTGCCGCCCCCCTCCCAGGCCAGCACAGCCTGGGGGTGACTGTGCTGCTCCCCAAAAGCTCAGCGGGAGGCTCGGGTGCCCTGTCCTCAGCTCTGACACAAGAGCCGCCTCTTCGGGGTGTTCTCTGGGTATGACCTGCTAATGCCTGTGCTTGGACCTGGCGCAGGAGGAAGAGTTCTACGTGTGCATCTACGCTGCCCGGGAGGGAGACTACGTGCTCTTTCACCACGAGGGGGGTGTGGATGTGGGAGATGTCGATGCCAAAGCTCAGAAGTTGCTTGTGGCGGTGGATGAAAAACTCAGTGAATCGGATGTAAAGAAACATCTCCTAAAGCACGCACCAGCAAATAAAAAGGAGTAAGTACAGGTGCCCGGTTCCGGGCACAGCGGCCACCCAGCAGCTCCTCTCCTTTCCTTCAGTGCAGCATCCCTTCATTGTGTTTCACCCCACAGCTTGCTTTCCTGCCCTTCGTGCTGCCCTTAAAAACATGCCGTGCATCCTAAATCCATAATCCTCTGACCTTATCCGAGCCTCTTGTAAAACTCAAAATAAGTGTTCCCAGTGCTTTGAGCCCCCACTTGACGGGAGCGTTTCTCAGGCTGCTGAAGCCTTGACCTCTGAGACGCAGGAGACATGAACTGAATTTTGATCCTTTGTGCCAGCATAGAAGAGTTTCTTTTATTTAGTAGAAATGGTGATGTGAATCCAATTGCTAACTCGGAAACGTACTCTCCCGTGCTCTGGCCTAGCCTAAGAAGGCATTCTCTTGGATTCCTTTGCTTAGTGCAAGCTTATCCGTAGATCTCAGAGCTGCTTCTGCATCTGCTTTAATTAGATGCCTATAGCTAGTTATCTTAATATGAGTCACGATTTTTCCAAACGTAACGTAACCACTGATGGCATCGTTCAGCACTGAAAGGCTGAAGAAGCCCATCACTAATAGAGTTTGCCGCAGTCTCTCCCCATCCCAGCTAACGAAGCTCAGTTCTGACAGATGTGTATCTGACAGCCAGAGCCAACGATGCGTTTCCGTCTCTTGGAGAGATTAAACAGACCCACCGTCTACATGACAGTTGTGAGCAACTGTGCTCTCAGCAGAGTTTGGTGGAGTGTAATTAAGATGAGTCATCAAGGTCTCCCTTTCCTTGAGTCATCTCCTGGGCTTCTTCCAGAGAAAATGAATGAGAGTGACAGAAATTGATAGAGTAGATCTGCGGATTGCCACTGACAGAAATGAGGAGAGCAAGGCTGGGCTTTATATTTGGCTGCTTTAATGAACTTGTCTTAAATTTTGTTTACAGCATCCTGGCTAGCTTCATCTGTGGCCTCTTCAACTTTTATGAAGATCTGTATTTCACATACCTCGAGATCAATCCAATAGGTAACAGATATTTTTGGGAGCAGGACTTTCTGTTCTAAAATATTAGAATGCGTACTTTATCCTGCTGTGTTTGATGGAGTTGCAACAGTACTAGGAGGCATATGCAAAAGAAAAGTGGCTGTGATGTGTCCTGGAGCTATTACTTGAATGAATGAAAAATGAGGGCTCCTTACAGGTGTCCTCTGTTCTCTGATTTCCTTTTGGGGTGTTAAATCAGAACTGAAGGATATAAAAACTGCTCCGTTGGATCAGAACAAACCAGCATCTGAGCCTGGCCTGGTCCGTGGCCATGGGCACTGGTTGATTCTTACAGGAACTTGCTGGGTTTGGTAAATACAAGAGAGCGAGCAATGGGGAGGAAGGGAAGAGAGGCGACCTGGCTGTTGTAATGATCTCTCTGTGGTGTCAGGTTGTGAGTAAATCTGTTACACGCGTCTTTGTACAGAGCTAACTCTGACTTATTTTTCTCCAAATGCAGTGGTGCATGATGATGGTGTCTACATCCTCGATTTGGCCGCAAAGATTGATGCAACCGCTGACTACATCTGCAAAGTGAAATGGGGGGATGTGGAGTTCCCCCCTCCCTTCGGCAGGGAAGCTTACCCAGAGGCAAGTACCCGCTCTGCCCCACATCCCTCTGCTGTGGGCTGCAGGAACAATTCCTCATCCCTTGTATCTCCTCGAGGTTTTCCTCTCTTGTGGGTTCTGGGCTGTGTTTCAAGTTCCTTGGCATTGCCATCCGTGGTAAGAGCTTGCGTGAACCTGTGCACAGGTTGCTGTAGCACCAGGACTTCTCCTAATTGCCCTCGGAACTACAATTGTTTTCCATCTGCGCTTGGATGTTGTTTCAGTTCTTTAATTTGGAATTAACTTTTGTAAATGGAGGCTTATATTTAACTTCATTCAGCTCTTCTTTATGTGGTTCCTGCCTGCGTTGCTCCCCTGTCAGACTTATTTTTTGTTGGAGCTGGTCACCGGCAGCTGATGCTCCCCCCTCAGTCCCCTTTTCTCAGAGCAGCACTTGTGTGCAAACTGTGCATGTGAGTACGAATCCAGAGAAAATAGTTACCACCTCTCAAACTTCAAAGTAAAAAGTTAAGATGTTCATACACCTGTTTTCCTGAAAAGAAGAGGCCTGCGGGCAAACCTCTTGTTTTATGGTTAGAAATGCCTGTTTCCTCTCCGAGTGCCCAGGGTCTGTGCTGCTGGTTGCACAAACACTGCTCCGTACACAGTGTCCCAGCAGCCTCAAAACCCCTTGAAGTAGAGCTCTCTCCTCAGTTGTTCTGTTACGTATTTCAGGTGATTATTCTGCCATCTCCAGAAGGATTTATGTCCTGACTTTTTCATTTTAATAATTATAATTATGCTTCAGTTGGGGAAGGTTTTTGTAACATGGCCAGGAAATCCATTTAGCTGTTTCTCTCCGCGTAGCTTGCTGGATGCCAACACTTAACTCAATTTGCTCTTAAAAGGATTAGTTCAGTTTTTGTCTCTGAATCATCCCTCTGGAAGTCACTGGGAAGGTCATTACGGCAGTGCCTTTGCCGAGGATGTTAATGAACTCCCAGTGAAGTGCTCCTCAACAGGCAGCACACGGGGATACAGGAACACCCCATCGAGCCAGATCACAGCTCTCGGTGATTGCGTCCTCGGCTGCAGCACAGCCGGGGAAGGTGTAGCCACAGGTGTGATGAGTTTGAAATTTCCTCCGGTCTCAGTCTGTAGACAAGGTCAGAAGGAGACTTCAGTTCAGAGGCGTTTCATTCTGTGACTGTCATAAGTGGAAGCGTGAAAGCTGGAGCTCCCCAGGGCTGTTTGAGTAGAGGGGAGAAGGAGGGGCCGGTGGGGTACAGCTCGGTGAAACAGCCACCAGCGGCTGCGCTTCCAAAGCTTTTCATGTGCAAACAGGAAAAATCTGCTTCTGGATCTGCACTCTGCAAATGAAGTAATATCAAATTTATGTACAGCAATGACTTGTGACTTCACTCGGGACAAGCAAGAGACAAGCCACAGACCTTATCTACACAATAGATTTTGGAGGCTGTGACTTTTTTCCAAACACAAATCAAAATTTGAGCGTATGCTCAGGCTGATCCCCTTTGAATTTGTTACAGAGAACGGCACAAGCTGTCTCTATCCAGGCCAATTCCAGCGCGTTCTCTTGGAGAACATGTAGCACATCAGTCCTGGCCCCGAGGGGCTGTGTCCCTTACAGAAATGGTGATTGCGGTTCTGCTCTCCCTCAGCTGCAGCTGAGAGGAGGCGTGGGAGATCTGCGGGTCCAAACGGCCTCAGCACTGCGACCCCCTGCTTCGGAAAAGGGACCCGCAGAAGAAAGCTAACGCGTGTGCTGCTCTCTCTGCAGGAAGCCTACATTGCTGATCTGGACGCCAAGAGCGGAGCCAGCTTGAAACTCACTATTCTCAACCCCAAAGGCAGGATCTGGACCATGGTGGCTGGTGGCGGCGCCTCTGTGGTCTACAGGTAACAGGAACAGGGTTTCCAGAGGGGGGTAGAATTAAGAGTGCTGGAAAAAGGTAATTGATGCAGCCTCTGGAAAGGAGACTTCTCTAAAGCAACCTTTCCCACACCGTGACTGCTCGGGACCTCTTCAGAACAAAGATGCTGCGCAGGTTTCTTGCCGAGATATGGAACGTAGTGTCCTTAGAGATAGTTTAATTCTGGGAGGCTGAGATGTTCATTTCCAAGTCAAAAAGATGGCATGAGGTGGCTGGAAGCTGTTTCTGGTAACATCCTGGCTGGGGCAGTCACTGAGTTCCCATCATATCTGGGGAGTATAATGAGTTTAATCATAACTGGCACAAGGGGAGAGCAGCTTTGTTTTCGGGAGGCAGCATGCTCTCTCTGTCACACTCACAAGAACTTGGAATGCTTTATTAAGACCTTTATAGTGACTCAAAAGTTGTAACTAATCTCTAAAATAACTTTTTTTTTTCACAGTGACACTATCTGTGACTTGGGGGGCGTGAATGAACTGGCTAACTATGGGGAGTACTCGGGAGCCCCGAGCGAGCAGCAGACCTACGACTACGCTAAGACCATCCTCTCCCTCATGACACGAGAGAAGCACCCTGAAGGTAAGGGACTCGCTGGGGTTTCAAAGCTTCTCAGCTGTGAAGCTGCATGTGGGGAAAAATCTGAGT
Source organism: Numenius arquata (assembly GCF_964106895.1). NCBI lineage: Eukaryota > Metazoa > Chordata > Aves > Charadriiformes > Scolopacidae > Numenius > Numenius arquata. Next base: position 7,428,451 of record NC_133598.1, on the reverse strand, counting down.
AAATCTGGGCTGTTACTGTGCTTAGACCTCCCTGGCAGAGCCTTCAACGTGCTGCTGCCTTCCAAGTGAAATAGCGATGGATTTCTGTCAGCTCTTGCTTCAGAGACAGGAGCGAATGTGGTTTGAGATTCTTATCAGAAAAATTCTTGCTTAATGCAAAGCTCTTATCTCCCAGGCTCTGCTAAACACAACTTATTGCAAACTGCTGGCGAGTCTGAGCTGCAGCGTTGTTTCACTTCATGTCCTAAACTGCTTCATGATCTTACAGTACCCTGTGCTCTTGAAACAGTTTTATTTATGCGTTGTTTCTTCCCTCAGGTAAAATCCTGATCATCGGAGGCAGCATTGCAAACTTCACCAATGTAGCAGCCACCTTTAAAGTAAGTGACTCTTCAGAAGTATCAGGGAACACCCACAGTCACCACCCCCGGCTCGGGGCTGTGCTGGCGCTGATGGGGTGTCTCTTCCAGGAGTCCCCAAGGTGATGGGACGGGGCTGCCCAGCTCACCTGTCCCGGGTGCTTCTTCCAGGGCATCGTGAGAGCGATCAAGGATTACCAAGGCCCCCTGAAGGAGCATGAGGTGAGGATCTTTGTGCGAAGAGGAGGCCCGAACTACCAGGAAGGTTTACGTGTCATGGGAGAAGTTGGTAAGCACCAAACATTTCCTTCAGTTTTGTTCTCGCATCCTCTTTCTTCCCCCTGCTTTCTGCTGAGCCTTTTCAGGGCCCAGTGCTCCACTCTGGCAGAAGCTCAGCTTGTTCCTTTCCCCCCCCGAGGCTGACTGTTCTTGTGTGCACGCACAGGGAAGACCACTGGGATCCCCATCCATGTCTTCGGCACGGAGACGCACATGACTGCGATTGTGGGGATGGCGCTTGGCCACCGGCCGATCCCCAACCAGCCGCCGGCCGCAGCCCACACCGCCAACTTCCTGCTCAACGCCAGCGGCAGCCCCTCGGTGAGTCCTTCCCCCCTGCAGGCACCTTCCCCTGGTGAACCTCCCAGGAACAGATCTTGGCCACCATTGTACTTCTGCAAAACTGCTTAGTTTCGGAAAACTGAAGTTCCTCTGCCTGCGTGGGTTATCAGGAGGGGCCCTCCCAATGCCCACCTCACTCGTGCAGAAAACGTGACCCTTCAAGACCAACGAGGTGACTCTTGCATCTACTGAGAACTTGGTCTTTCAGGAGGTTTCTCTCACTTGACCGAAATGGTCCTATCTCAAAATCAACTTTCTTTGGTTTTCTTTATAGACTAGCAGAGCCAAGGTCTCGTCCTACTCGCTCCAGGCCCTACCTGGCACGCTGACCCTCACTGACTCGGCTTCTCTTTCAGACTCCGGCACCGAGCAGAACGGCCTCCTTCTCTGAGTCCAAACCAGATGACATTGCTCCAGCCAAGAAGGCAAAACCAACAGCCCCTCTTGGTAAGCCCTGCATTGGAAACAATCGCTAGCAATTCTCTTCTGTTCCCAAAGACAGAACGTGGGCTGGACTAATGCTTTTTTCTGGCTATAAAGGGAAGCAATTTTGTTGTACCTGCCTTTGTTCTGAAATTAGTTAAGTGCTTTTAGAATGTTGTCACGTGCTATTCGCTCATACACAGGACGAGTCAGAGTTGCTTTACCTGAGATGTTCCTTTGAACACTCTGCAGTTTCTAGTTGGCAAAATGCAAAACTTGATGTCCAGGTACCTGGGGAGGAAGCGCAGTGGAGAGTGCTCCAGTTCACTTGTTTTTTTTAACAAAAGCAAACCCCCGAAGCCCGAGTGCTGTGGGGAGGAGGGAGCAGCAGCACCCCCTGCTGTGGGGACGACAGCAGCCGACTGTCAAGTTGTTGCATGAGTGATTCTCTCTTTAACAGATTCAGTCCCGGCTTCGAGCCCTGGTTCAGGTAGGACACGTGTGACGAGCTGAATGTGCCTGGCCTCGATGGCAGCTGACTTTTTAGTTCTTGGTTTTGTTGCTGTGTTTTCTCTCCAAAAGTTTGCAGTGTTGTCTGGTCCTTCCCTCCTGCCCAGCATATTTAGCTATCACCGTATGAACTCTTCATCTGTTTTTTCAATTGCAGATCACACGCTCCTTTGCACAACACCTTACTGTTTCTGGGGGAGGCAGGGACAGATCTCAAACAAACTTTAATTTTTCTTCCCTTCCCCCCACAGTCATTTTAGATAAAAACAGACATAGGCATATTGTGGAAAAGCTCTGTTCTCGTTGCTTTCATGAAGAAGGAATCACTAACCGTGCCTAATAACTGGCATTTTGTTTCAAAGGGAAACAAAAACAGTGCAGGTGCTGTGCTTATGAGCCTTGAAGGGCACAGAAAAGTCACCGAATGAACTAAACGTTCTTGTTGCCTTATCAGTTCAGCAAACCATTAAAGCTTGTGCTCAGTGGAGTTACGGGGACTTTAAGGACTCTCTTGAGCTCTGTTGGATGAGAACAAGCTGCTGAATCAGGGTCAAAGCAGAGTTTCAAGCCATCTCCTGTATTGTAAGACGAGGGGCACTAGAAGGGGAACTTTCAGATTCTTCCTCGTGCGGTCTCAGACAAATGGCATCACCTTTCTGGGCCTGCATTTTCCTGTTTCTGTGAGCACTGATACTACCTCCTCGCAGGCACCTGCAAGATAAACGGGATTGTTCAGTGTGGGCAGTTTCCTCATAACAAGTCATGAGGCAGTGCATCTAAGCTGTGAACATGCAGGGCTGGAGAACAGCGACTGATTCCTTGTTAAAGCCAGAAGAACAGTATCCTGTTTAATCCCTAATGCCGTTCACCTTTGATTCAAAGCCAAAGAGAAATTAGCGGTAGGTGGAGTTGGCATCAACAGTTGGATCGGCTCTGAGTTCTTAAGAGTTTTAAAATGAACTCTGCATGGAGTCAAAGGGAGGAGCTTGGGGTTTTGCTGTGACAAGTGGTGTGGATACACTTTAAGCAAACGCTCCATCCTCACTAGCTGAACTGCTGCCTTTCCTGTGACTCTGTTCCCCGAAGCCATGTTTTGGGCCATATATAAATTCTTGGAGCCATCAGGTTTGTGTTGGATTCTGGTCATCAAATAAACCTGAAAACAGAAGCTGAGTGCGTAGAGCTCCTTTGCTTTCTTTGTCCCCTCCATTTCCTGCTTTTCTTTTTATTTCCTATTGTCCTACTGTGGTGCCCTGGCAAACACAGGAGACAAACCTCCTGTGGTTCCCCCAGACTGTAGGCCATATGCAAATAAACAAGTAAAATTCAAAGTTTTCTTCCTCTTCAGCTTTGCAGAATAAAACTATCTGCGAGGAACGTGAATGGTCCATGTGAGAGGAGGAAGAGACAAGTTTTCACGTACCTCTCCTCCACCAGCTCCCCCCAGGGTTAAGCACTAGCTCATTTTGTGAAGCCCAAAACCTGGCTGTTGTGTTCAGGATGCTGGGAAGGGGGATGCTGCTTCATCTGCAGTTTCTTCCATGATTTGGACAGTGTGGCTACTGCATCCTGCAGGTCACCTGCTGGGTTCGGTCTGGAGGGAGGAGAATATGCTCGTCTGGGAGACTTTGAGCAGACATTTGGCAAAGTTGCAGCTTTTGTCTTGCACAGATGTGCGTTTTGAATGTGTTTTGTTTTTTTCAGGTAAGGCTACAACTCTGTTCAGCCGCCACACCAAAGCTATCATTTGGGGGATGCAGACACGGGCTGTGCAAGGAATGCTGGACTTTGATTATATTTGCTCCCGGGATGAACCTTCGGTGGCCGCCATGGTTTATCCGTTCACGTAAGTAGCCTGTGTGAGTGCGTTATTTTTCTGAGCACTTCTTCTGTTAGCTTCCTCCTCTTCCAGCCCCTGCCGCTCTGTAGCGTAGCTCTGCCCCACTCGACATCTCTGCTTTAACACCTTCTCCTGTGCTCCCTTCCACCGGCCGGTTGGCTCTGCAGATTTGCTTCCTGCTTCCCTCAACCACTGATTTCAGGCTGCTCCGTCAAAGCAGCTTCATGTTTGCCACGTAATTCAAGTCCCACTTCATGGCCTTTCAAAGGGTGTCCAAATTCTGTTCTTCCACTTGGCCAGTAAGGAAGGTATGACCAGTTGGGTCAGTTGGGCTTCAAAAGCCCACTGGCTTGGCAGAGGCAGTAAAGGCTACTTGAGGCTTCTGCCACTCATCTGCTGTTTGCTGTGTGTTTGTCTGAGACATCTTGATTTGTGCCTGTAGCAGCTGGAATTGTCACCTCCAAATATTAGCCAGAATCGGAGCAGCTCTGCTAATAGGCTAAAGCAGTCTGTCTGTCTGTCACACAGCCAAACAACATTTTATAAAAATAAAATCCTGTTCATCTTGTTCATGCTCTTTCCTATAGTCGCGGTTGTTTCTTAGCAGGCAGGAAATGTGCGGATCCCTCGGTGGGACAGAGCTCTCTTGTGGTATTTGCCCTCTCTTACCTTGTCCCCACAGCTAACGGGGCTGGGAGGGGCCATTGGGCCTTTCCAGTTGCCGCCGGGAGGAACCCCCAGAGCACAGCGGTGCATGAGCTGTTCTGTCACCGCACCCCATGAGTGTGGGGGGGTCCCTGTCACACAGGGCAGGTAGCGAGGAGGAGGGTCTGCCTGGTCTGCTGCTGAGACAGAGGGATGGGAGCCTGTACGAAGGGAGGCGGCCTGATTAATTTCTGTGGTATTTACAGACATCCTGGATAGCTGATGTCTAATCAACCTCCGTCCTGCAGAGAATTTTGCCTCTTGACAATTATTAGTCTGCAGCTCTGATGATAATTGCAGCTCTGTAATGCCCTCTCAGCGAGAGCAAACCTCAGGGCACTAAAACCGAGTGCAGGCACAGTCACATCGACAGACGAGTGGCAGCCCCTTGCAGTGTTGCAGTTGTTTAATGAAGAAAAAGCAATAGGGATTAAAAGTTTTAAGGCTGCCTTTAATTACCTGATTCTGCTTGACCTTTTGGAGGAAGCCAGGCTGGCAAAACCTGGAATGTTCCGTTACAAAAGTACCACGGGAACAGCCAGTATCTCCCGACTCTTAAGTGGTTGAGCAGTGTAGACATCAGTGACGTTCCAGTTGGAGCATCTACTGAATATAAAAGACAACAGCTACAGTGAGACTTCCCCAGGCACGTCTCCCGCAGCGTGTGGGACAGGGTGGGCAGGGTCTGGCTGTAGCAGGATAGGAAGTCGCCCGGCCCTCACGTTGCTGTCCTGACTATTCACCGCAGATACCGGTTTCCCATTCCCCGAGTCTGGTATTTGTTCCAGCCCAGTAACGCAGCTTTGCATGCACCTCATTCATTACTCTTTCTGTGCCTCATTCTGTCTTCCAGCTTGGAGTAGAATTGAGGCTCTGGTAACTTCACTGGGAGAGCTTATTCATCTTGCTGGATGCCTCTGTCCCCATTAGCCCGTCTCCTTCCATATGCTGCTCTGTTCTATTCTCTGAAGAACCTCCTGCTGTTAGTATGGGTCCCTCCCCGTGTGCGCTCACCCGCTGGTGAGCCTCACAGTCAGTCTTGGTGTCTGAGAACTGGGGTGTGTAAACTCCTCTGTCTGCATGCGCTGTACCCCTTCGTCTTCCCAGTAGCCTTAAGGGTCAGGGCTCTTTCCTCTTCTCCTCCATAGTGGTGACCACAGGCAGAAGTTCTACTGGGGCCACAAGGAAATCCTGATCCCAGTCTACAAGAACATGGCAGATGCCATGAGGAAGCACCCAGAGGTGGATGTTCTCATCAACTTCGCGTCTCTGCGCTCTGCTTATGACAGCACCGTTGAAACCATGAATTATCCACAGGTGAGTGAGGGACCTAGAAGCCGCCCAAGAAAAGAAGGAAGATCTTGTCAGCAGGGTATCAGTGTCTCTTAAACCATGATGGCATTGGCAAATTGGCTTGGTCTCCTAGCTTAACAGATAAACACCTCAGTTCTAACTCCTTCTAAACTCTAAGGAGGATACTGGAATCGCACAGCAAATTCTAGTGCCGGACTTGTAATTTTTGTAAGAGGAACTCGGCACCTCTCTGTTAGGAGCGATTACTTGAGGATGGAGACAGTGCTGCTCTAGTGTGCAAGGGGGGCAGAAACTTCTCTGAAGAGTGCACTGAGACTGCTGTGAAGATCCCAGTAGACTGTGGATCTGTGGCACAGCATGAGCTCCCAGAGGGCCGACCAGGCATATCGCACCTTGAACAGCTTTTTGCCTTCTCTGCCCTGCAGAGTTCATTAGGGGGAAACACTGGGGGGTACTAATTGTTTGTCTTGTCTTCCTGCAGATCCGCACCATTGCCATCATTGCCGAGGGCATTCCAGAGGCCCTGACGCGCAAACTGATCAAGACCGCGGATAAAAAAGGAGTCACTATCATCGGGCCTGCAACTGTAAGAACTGGTGACCACCTTCTCCTCTTGTCCATCTGTTTTAATCTTCAGATCGGCTTTCTCTGAAGGATAAAGTATATCCTACAATCCATTCTCTCTTTAGTCATATAAAGTCCACCTTAGTTTCTCATTTTAAGGTCACATTACTGTCCTCCATTGTTTGTGTAAATACTGAGGAGACTGCCTTACAGCAATGCTCCTAAGTGCCGTGTATGTTTTAAAGGGCTTTACATCTTTCCCTAATTTTCTTGTAGGTTGGTGGGATCAAACCAGGCTGCTTTAAAATAGGCAACACAGGAGGGATGCTGGATAATATTTTAGCATCGAAACTGTACCGTCCCGGCAGTGTGGCTTATGTCTCACGGTCCGGAGGAATGTCCAATGAGCTCAACAACATCATCTCCCGAACCACTGACGGGGTCTATGAAGGGGTGGCCATTGGAGGAGACAGGTACGAGTCCGCCTCTTCAACAAAGACACCGCTTTTTGCTGTCAGTTTTTCTTCTTTCAGAAAAGTTTATGAAACTAATTCAACTTCTACCATTTTCCCTGTATTCTACCCAGATACCCTGGTTCAACTTTTATGGATCATGTCTTGCGTTACCAGGATACTCCAGGAGTGAAAATGATCGTAGTACTTGGAGAGGTGAGTGAGACCAGCTCCCTCCTGTCTGAGAAACACCCGAGTGTGTTGTTTTGGGGGTATCTGACCTGGCTGCAAGGATGCTACATAACAGCTACAGATCAGAACAGCATGAATATCTGACGCTTGAATGTCTGGATTTTTATTTCATGTTTCTTTAATCAAAAAAAAAAACAACGGAGTGTATTCCACAGACGTGTAGTCTCCTCTACCTTAAAAAATAATCAAACAAGGAGGCTTTGTTCTGAGACTTCAGCTGTTGCTCAATGAAAAAGGAGGGGGAAATCCTCCATGTAATGCTTCCATGTGCATCTCGGGGCCCATTTCTACAAAAGTGGAAAGTGTTGAACAGTTCAGCTCTCTTTCTGCAGATTGGAGGCACAGAAGAGTACAAGATCTGCAGGGGTATTAAAGAAGGTCGTATCACCAAGCCAGTGGTGTGCTGGTGTATTGGGACTTGTGCCACCATGTTCTCGTCAGAGGTATGTGCAAAAATGGGGGAAAATGCATGAAATAAGTATATATTCACGACAGGAAGAAAAAAGCCAACTTCTGTAGCCTGCCACTGGCAATTTCTAAGGGATTCTGCACATTTGTAAAGGGAGCCCAGAGATCCTAGGGAATGCAACAGATTCCTGCTTCTGGAGTGGGAATGGGGAAGGTGCACATTAAACAGCTCTGGAGAGTTGGGGAATTCAGGGAGGCAGAACGTCAGTGGGAGAACCTGGGGTGATTCCAGATCAGCAAATGCCCTGCAGTGCTGACTGCAGTTGCAACCAAGAGTTCTGTGAGCCCAAATGAGAAGGCAGATGTGCAGTCACTGCTATTCCTCTGTCACCAGTTTCCCAGTCAGTTCTTTATTCTGCTTTACTCTCTGCAGCTGAACAGCTTGTGTTCCTCACTGCTCTCTCTCCTCTTGTTTTAGGTGCAGTTTGGCCATGCAGGAGCTTGTGCCAACCAGGCCTCTGAAACCGCTGTTGCGAAGAATCAAGCCTTGAAGGAAGCGGGTGTGTTTGTTCCCCGGAGTTTTGATGAGCTGGGAGAGGTCATTCAGTAAGTCAACAGGGACCTGCAGCAGGGGACAAAAGACTGTTAGGGCACTGATTCTAGCCTGAGAAAGGAATATAATCCTGCTTCAGGAGAGCAACTTCTATTCATTCTGGGTTTTTAAGGTCTAGATTAAGACTCCCTTGCTTGTCTCTCTTAAAAGCACTTCAGTTAATAAATGGATTCTCTCCCTAGGTCTGTCTACCAGGATCTTGTGGCCAAAAGAGTGATTGAACCAGCTGAGGAAGTGCCTCCTCCAACTGTGCCAATGGATTACTCCTGGGCAAGGGTAAGCTGTGCCGTTTTACCTGCTTTTTGGTTCCTTAGAGACCAGACAGGGTGTTTGCTGTGATTCTGGACACTTACGGTGATAATGGTGTTGCCTTGCGGCTTTATCTTGTACTTTATAGTGTTATTTGTGAGCCCACATTCTAGGCTGTGGAAGCCGCTCTGAGGGCAAGCTCAAGGGGTTGTCGTTTGTCCGCTCCGCCTCCTACTGCCCCTTGATTCTGATGAGGAATGTTTAAAATCCCATCTTTATACTGTGATTTCAGGAGCTGGGTCTGATCCGCAAACCGGCTTCCTTCATGACAAGCATCTGTGACGAGAGAGGTCAGGAACTGATCTATGCTGGGATGCCAATCACTGAGGTCTTCAAAGAAGAGATGGGCATTGGAGGGGTTCTGGGCCTGCTCTGGTTTCAACGGAGGTGAGGCAGCTTTTCGTGAAAGCTCCTAAATTCTCTGTCTTGAAGTTTCGCTTGTTTATTAATGGACTTCTAAGCCCAAAAGTAACTCCAGGGTTCCTTTGTGGATGTAGATTCATTGGAAATGCTATCTCTGTATCCCCTCCTCTGACACCACTTCAGCATTTCAAGGCTTCATACAGTATGTTTTAGTCCTGGGATGAAGTTTTCCATAAGTTCTGTGGTGCATTGAGGAAAATTCTCTATTCTAGGCCTGTTTCATGCTCTCTGACTACTTGCTTATTTTAATTGTCACCTCCACTCTGGAGAGGCTGGGGAGCATACAAACATTTGCTATCCAGCCTGCAGGGAACCTTCTGAGCGGCAGAATTTTGCTGCCTTCATCTGATCTCGCTTCCACGAGAGGCATTTTGGCACTGGCTGCGGTCTCTGGCTCAGCAGAACAGGGTGAGCAGAACCATAGCGCAGCCCCGGGGCTCTCGGAGGGACCTGCAGAGCTCACGGATCAGCCGGACTCAGCCTCCAAAGTGACCCTCAGCTCTGAGCTAAAGGGCTCCTGTGAAAACCCAACACAAATCTGATCTCTGGGAAAGATGTTGGGAGGCGCTGCTGGGTGTTGTGACCCTACAGCTCCCCCTCTCTCTTCTTTCAAGCGTACGCCTAAACCAGAAATCACAGTCCAGTAAACACCAAGTGCCTCGTCACTCGGTTTTCTTTACAATACACGACTGCGGTCTCTTCCCGGCCCAGGTTACCACGGTACGCCTGCCAGTTCATCGAGATGTGTTTGATGGTGACGGCAGATCACGGGCCCGCTGTGTCGGGAGCCCACAACACCATTGTCTGCGCAAGGGCTGGAAAAGACCTCGTCTCGAGCCTCACTTCAGGCCTTCTTACTATTGTACGTACTGAATCTCCAGAAGATTGAGCTTTGCTACTCGTTGCTCTGTCCAGGTTTTATTACTGTTAATTTAAGATGTAGATTGGCTGCGGAGCCGTGGAGGGGTTGTGCCTGTTCACTCACAATTTGAATTTCTGTTGAATTCAACTCTAATACCTTGATGCTCTAGGTTTAAAACCTGCTCCACTTCTCTAGCAAGCAAGACTCTGCTGATGTCTCTCATTTGAGTATAGCAATATTTTGTAGAGGCCAAACTGTCCCTGTATGGTTGCCTAGTCTCTTCCAACACTGACAAGTAAAAATATGAATAAAACAGACTTTAGATTACATTTCCCCCCCACGCTCTGTCTCCAGTGGAGATGCGTTGGCTGCACATTGACACTTGAGTTATAAACAGATGCTTTATCTCAGACACCTGCCTAACTTTAATTTTAATCAATGCCACATGGATAGGCAGGGCGGATGGGGAAGATAATCTTGTTTTGTACCTTAACTGTGCGGTCCTCTGCTATAACTCCCTTTGTGCGCTGCACCCAGGGTGACCGGTTCGGTGGAGCACTGGATGCTGCAGCTAAAATGTTCAGCAAAGCCTTCGACAGTGGGATTATCCCCATGGAGTTCGTGAATAAGATGAAGAAGGAAGGGAAACTGATCATGGGCATTGGACACCGAGTCAAATCGGTAAGGAAACATTAGTACAAACTGGAGGTTGGTTTGTTTGTTTAGAGGGGTGAGGGAGAGGGGGAAAAAAACAAACGAAAAAGGAAAGAAAATTAGCAACTTTCAGAGGCAGCAATTGACCGAATTCTCAGGACCTACAAATACAAAACCTACAAATAATAAAGCTTATGGCAAGTACCTGTGCAAGGGGCAACATCAGTGACTGTAACGTGTTCTTAACTTGCAGATAAATAACCCAGACATGAGAGTTCAGATCCTCAAAGACTACGTGAAGCAGCATTTTCCTGCCACCCCACTGCTGGACTATGCACTTGAAGTAGAAAAAATTACAACTTCTAAGGTGAAATGCACAACCTTGAGCACTTTTCTTACTGGGGGACAAGTGACATGGGGTTTATGCTGTGTTTTAATTGCAATGCTTCATAAATTGTTCCTGGGCCAAGTCCAACTACAGCTTGGTAAGGCTGAAGACACTTGTTGGACACCAGGAAAATGCTGAACAAACCCAGCCCCACTATCTGTGTCGTCCGCAGCGTACCTGGCAGCGCTGTATTCCCTAAGTGTGAGGCAGAGGTAGCACACCTGATGTGCTGTGCCAGATAATCTCTGTGGTTTGAACCAGATGCAGGCCCGTTTTTTGGGGCTGCTTTCCCATCGTTCGCATTAAGCGTGGATCTCACTCGCGTTGCTGAACAGCGGTGTCTGATGCTGGGCTTGTGTGCCTGTAATTGCAGGCAACCCTCAAATTACCCTTGAGGATGGAAGCTGCCAGGTGAACACCATTTGCCACTGTTAACATCTTTATCGGGGTGTGTTTTCATTTCCTGCAGAAACCAAATCTTATCCTGAATGTAGATGGCTTTATTGGAGTTGCCTTTGTAGACGTACTCAGGAACTGCGGCTCCTTCACGCGGTAAGTAGGTCCTGGGCTCTTCTCTTAGGTCCTGGTCCTGTGACAGTGATGGGAGCTCATGTGGGGCTGGGATTTCCAAAGGACATTGTGAGGGAAATGTAGCCTGGACTTGGAGGAAGGAAGCTTTTGCATGAATTTGGTGTCGCTACTGGCACTAGAGCAGACTCGCAGCCCTTCTAAAATTGGTTCCTTAAATAGATCGCCATGATGAACTATTAATTTTTTTCTCTTGCAGGGAAGAAGCAGATGAATATATTGATATAGGAGCTCTTAACGGCATCTTTGTGCTAGGCAGGAGTATGGGATTCATCGGTAAGTTTGCCATATTTCTGCCCCTTCCCAGAAATCTTTAATTTCTGTATTAATTAATTTATTTCTAGGAAAGTAAGATGAGGAGCAGAAACTTTGTAACCCAAACCACTTTTGTTTTAGGACACTACCTGGATCAGAAGAGGTTGAAGCAAGGTCTGTACCGCCACCCATGGGATGACATATCCTACGTTTTACCGGAGCACATGACTATGTGAGAACCTGCGGCGTTGCCTGGGAACGTCCCTTCAAGGAGACGGAAGCTGGCACAGGACAGCCACAAATGGGACTGCGATGTAGAAAGGCCATTGGTACATTGACGGTGGGCTGCCTGGTCAAACTGTGCAAAGCAACTGTTTTATAAGAATAGAAGCTTACTCTAATAAAAACCAAAACTTGTGATATTCCATATGTTACCTGCTGTATTTAATACTGTCTCTCACCCCTTTTATTTTTTTTTTTTTTTCTACTTGTTTCATTTTGTTTCCAGAAAAGATGTTAAGGGTTTTGGGAGGGGAGTTTAGCTCCATTAGTTGGTAACAAGCTGTAACTTTTCCTGATAGAGGGGAAAGAACCCATCATTCCCGTAAGCCATGACTTGGGCTTTATATTTTTGGTTGGTTGTTGTTTTTCAGTTTGTTTACTGTGTTCTCATCTTCAGTCTGATTGTATCCTGAATAGTGGGACCACTGCTTACGTATAACCAATGTTACTCAAACGCTGGTGTAGTAATTTAAAGTGTAAAGTTGTAACATACTGCTGTTAAAACTGTGAAACTACATGTATTCCAGTGTCTGTATTTATGCAAACAACTTCTCATTTACTATTAGATTGCTGGTATATGGAATGTCACTCATTATCTGCAGATGCAAAAATAATCTCAGTAATAACTTCAGCGTCTTACTTGTCTGTGTATTGAAACCTGACTCAAATAAATGAAACACTACTAATTTATTCTTTTTTCCACTTCTGCCTTCTACAAGTTGGTCCCAAGTTGTGTCTGACGGAACGTGCGACAGGCTGGGCAGCAGCCGCCTCACAAAACTCAAACCTCGGAGTTATTCCCCTCAGGGTGTGTGTTCCAGTGGATCCAAGAGACCGGGGTGGGGGGAAACGCAACCCCAAAACCACACAGGATTAACCTGTCGCGTGACGTGTGCGTCGAGATGAAATTTAGCAAATGAGAGAAGTAATTACCTGTAATTGATTATAGCATTATACAAGAGCGAGGGAGCTGGAGCTGCGTTGCGTTGTACGGCAAGTGTTGAAACAATCAGCGACAGCTGGCTTCACTCCAGTTAACGAACACACGTTTAAAAAAAAAAAAAGCGTACAAAAGCGTACCTTGGCTGGAGTGAGGGAATTCCTCCCGTGCACCCCCTCCCCGGCAGGGCTGCCCCAGAGGGACGTTAGGGAGAAAAAGAATCGGAAGGGTTCTCGAGGCTCCGAGTAAAACCACGCCGGTTATCTCCGGCCCCGGGTACCGGAGCGGTTTGGCAACGCCATCCCCTTCCCTCACAGCCCACCCGAGCGGCTCGCGGAGGGGCTCTGCCTGCCAGGCCGCTGTCACCGGCCAGGCCTCCGCCCCGCCGCGGGGCAGGCCCACAGCTCCCGCCTGACGGGTTTTCCGCGTTCGCTCCCTCGGGGAGCGGGAACCGGCTGCCCCCCTACCGCCCGAGGCCCCCCCCCCGCCGCCGCGCTGGCCCAAACGCCCCCTCTGCTTCCGGGGGAGCGAGGGGGACGCTCGCCCCGGTCACAGCCCTGCTCGCCCAGCTGACGGCGGCCCGGCCCGAGGGGCCCCGCGCGCTGCGCTGGTGCCGGCTCCCCCTCGGCGTCCCGGCCGCCATTTCACCGGCGGCGGCGGCGGCGCCCTCTCCCCGCCAGGGGGCAGCGCGGCGCACGGCGCTCGCCCCGCGCGCAGGCGCGTTGGCCGCCCCCCGCCATGTCGGACAAGATGGCGGCGGCCGCGGCCTCCCCTCAGCCGCAGCCGGGCCCCGGCCCCCCGGCGGCGGAGGCGGAGGGCGGGGGCCCGCGCGGCGGCGGGGCGGACGGGGAGGCGGAGGCGGAGGAGTTCGGGTGCCCGGCGCACTGCTCCGACCTGGCCTGGCGGCAGAACGAGCAACGCCGCCACGGCCTCTACTGCGACATCACTCTGGCCTTCGGGGGCGGGCGGCCCGGGGCGGCCCGCGAGTACCGGGCGCACCGCTCCGTCCTGGCCGCCGCCACCGAGTACTTCACGCCGCTGCTCTCGGGGGGCTTCGCGGAGTCGCGCTCGGGCCGCGTGGAGCTGCAGAAGTGGAATTCGGAGGGCGGCCCCGACCCCGACACGGTGGAGGCCGTCGTCGGCTTCATGTACACCGGCACCATCCGCGTCAGCCCCGGCAACGTCCACGAGGTGCTGGAGATGGCGGACAGGTGAGCGGGGCCCGCGCCCCGGGGGGGGGCCGGCCACCACCGGGCCTGGCGGCAAGCGGGCCCCCACATCACCCCTGTTGGTTTGTTCTGCAGGTTCCTGCTGACCCGGTTAAAAGAGTTCTGTGGAGAGTTTCTGAAGAAGAAGCTCAACCTCTCCAACTGCGTGGCGGTGCACAGCTTGGCCCACATGTATTCCTTGAATCAGCTGGCCCTCAAAGCTCAGGATATGATCCGGAGGAACTTCCACAAAGTTATCCAGGATGAGGAGTTCTACACTCTGCCCTTTCACCTCATCAGGGACTGGCTCTCGGACTCGGAGATCACGGTGGACTCTGAAGAAATCCTCTTTGAGACTGTTTTGAAGTGGGTGCAGAAGAAACCTGAGGAAAGAGAGAGGTACTTTGAAGACCTCTTTAAACTGCTTAGATTGTCTCAGATGAAACCCACTTACCTTACTCGCCACGTCAAATCGGAAAGGCTGGTGTCGAGTAACGAAGCCTGTGTTAAATTAGTGTCTGAAGCCGTGGAGAGTCACGCCTTGCGCTCTGAGAACTTGCAGTCTGGCAATCTACAACATTCCGCTTGTCCGGTGGCGTTGTTGCCGCGTTTTGGACAAAACATGGACGTCATTATGGTGATTGGTGGTGTGTCGGAGGGAGGAGATTACTTAAGCGAGTGTGTAGGGTATTTCATCGATGAAGATAGGTGGGTAAACTTACCGCACATACATAACCATCTTGATGGGCACGCGGTTGCTGTGACAGAATCTTATGTTTATGTGGCTGGCTCTATGGAACCAGGGTTTGCCAAGACTGTAGAAAGGTACAATCCTAACAGGAATATTTGGGAGCAAGTTTCAAATCTAATAACCAGAAAGCATTCTTTTGGCCTTACTGAAGTTAAAGGAAATTTGTATAGTATTGGTGGACATGGCAATTTCAGTCCTGGCTTTAAAGATGTGGCCATTTATAATCCCGAGCAAGATAAATGGCTTAATCTGGAGTCAGCACCAAAGATTCTTCGTGATGTCAAAGCTGTTTCTGTTGAAGACCGGTTTGTTTATGTTGCTGCTCGTACCCCAGTTGACAGTGATAGCGAAGATGGTTTGAGGGCAGTTATTATCAGATACGATGCTGAAACAAGACAGTGGCAGGACGTGGAGTCTCTGCCGCTCATTGATAATTATTGCTCCTTTCAGATGTCTGTCGCTAACACAAACTTTTACCATACAGCATCGTGCTGCCCCAAGAGTTACCCCATAGATAACGAGGAAGCTAAAATAAAGATCTCTGGGAGGGCCTCCGATGAAATACTGGAAAGCTTGCCCCCAGAGGTTCTGAGCATTGAAGGAGCAGCTATTTGTTATTATAAAGATGATGTTTTCATCATCGGGGGGTGGAAGAACAGCGATGATATTGACAAGCAATACAGGAAAGAGGCCTATCGTTACTGCGCTGAGAGAAAGCGCTGGATGCTCTTGCCTCCAATGCCCCAGCCTCGCTGCAGGGCGACAGCCTGCCATGTGAGAATCCCCTTCAGGTGCTTGCAGGGAACACAGAGATATCCTATGCCACAAAACTTGATGTGGCAAAAAGATAGAATAAGGCAAATGCAGGAAAGGCAGATGCAGGAAATGCACCGACACTCCCTGAGCTTGCGGAGAATGCCCCGCTCGCAGATTGAGTGCTAGTTTCTGGAATATCACTCCTCCCGAGGAATCTGGGAAATACTGTGCTAAACCATTTTGTTAGGCTTAGTATGTCTTTATAAGACATGAGGGTTTTGATTGGATTTGGTGTGTAAAACCAGCATCTTTTATGTATTGAAAATTAAGAAGCTCAGAAATTGAGGGTGAATGGGAATTGGGAAACTACGTGAATCCAATCCAATGTTATTTAATGGTGCCCAGGGAAAAGCTGTAGCCTGTAACGGGCTGTGAAGTATCTCCGGGATCATTGAGTCTGTTATTTCTCTCTTCAGATCTTTGTTTTCAAGGATTCCTGTAGAGTTACTCTAACAGTTCTATTTTGAAAATCAAAGATCTCTTATCTTAATAATTTAGTGGTTACATTTGTGTGTGCTTGAAAGCACCTGTTTTATTTGCACTTATATATTGACATTCCTTTGGTTCTCAGTGACTAAACTTCACATCTATTTGGTGTTAGTGTACTTGGCTCTCCGAAGTTGGAGGCAAGTGCAATAGTTATAACTATATCTGAAAACAAAAGCACAATCTTTCTTTATAAAATTACTTCAGGATGTTTCTATGTGTATTAAATGTTTCGTATCTGTATGGTCTAGAAAGGCTGCGGGGTTTGTTTATAAATGGGTGATTGTCAGAGCCTCAGACACTTGCTAAAACAGAGAACTTGAGGCAGTAGATTTTTTTTCAGTTACATCTGAAGATGCTCTGAGTTTGTGTTTGACAGCTTCATGAGAAACTTGGGTCAACAGTCAGCCTGATAAAAGGAGTGAGAACCAGCCAAGTAGCCACCCCCCAACATTGACTACGCATTTCTGTCCATGTGGGTTAGTGAGAATGAGATTCTTTCACAGTAATAGATTGGAATCTGAGCTACTTGCAGATCCTTTCCCAAGTGTTGCACGCGTTTTAATTCTAATGAAAGAGCACTGAGAAGAGCCCCCATGAGCTTGGTTCCAGCCTGTCTTTGACAATCAGTACCCTTTGCCTTCAGTATTCCTTCCCCAGAAACTCCCAGCAGCTCTTCTGCCACGCTCCCCAGCAAATCGGCCCTTGGAGTTCCTCTTGGAGTGAGGTGGTTGAGTTTTCATAGTCTCTGAACAGTTTAATTTCCCCACTCACTGTGGCAGTAAGATTAAAGCTGATTCAAATACCATTTGGCATTTTGAGGTGGTTTTACATAAATCAGTGCCCTGTTGGCTCTGGTTTGCTTTACTGCTCTACTCCCAGGGAGCAGAACATGGAATATTTCCTTCGGAGTATCACTGCCTCTTGGTTAATTGACCCTCTGAACACTCCTCCTCCCCGGGCTGAGGAGCCCCAGGATGGTTTAGGTTAATTCAGTGTATCCTTCCTACCTCCTTTTCTTCCCCGTCCTTCCCTTCATTGGAATGTTTCAGGATTTCACACGCAGCCGAACTCAGGATCACAGGGAAGGGAGCAGTAACCAGGGTGTTCCAGACTTGGTGTAGCCAGACACTGTTGGAGAATCTGTTGACTGTCTTTGGT
This sequence comes from Numenius arquata, assembly GCF_964106895.1. Taxonomy (NCBI): domain Eukaryota; kingdom Metazoa; phylum Chordata; class Aves; order Charadriiformes; family Scolopacidae; genus Numenius; species Numenius arquata. Next base: position 7,411,267 of record NC_133598.1, on the reverse strand, counting down.
TCATATGATGATTTTATGGTGGTTTTGATGTGAGCAGCTTGTTTGTAAAAGAACTTCTAAACAGTTTGGTTTTTTGTTTTGTTTTTTAATTGTTTAGCTTACTGAGCTGATACTTCTCATTTTCCAATTCAGCAGGCAGCCTAGATCCTGTCTGAAACACTGGGTAAGTCTTGCAACCACACAGTGTGTGAAGGTTTCTCTGATGTGTACATCCCTTAATGCTCCACTTTGCAGTTCACTTGCCACCTTTGATATCGATATGTTGTCTTTGTGTAATAGAAAAATCTAGCCTTATTTCAAACAAGCACACACACACCTGGAAATCTGAAATCAGTTTAGTCTCAATTGGCTCATCTGTGGTAGCTGTGTTGTATTTTATTTGCCCGTTGGATTGTTAGGGCAGATTAAATTCTAAGATGCTGGCCTGATGCAAGAGAGGAAATAGGTAAGTTCAGGTTTCAGGCTGATGCCCAGAAGTGGCTGTTACGAACCAGTGCCCGCAGGCCTGGAACCGAGGGGTTAATCAGTGGAGTTTCGTCCATGAATTCTTGCAGATTTGGCTGGAGTAGTTTGAGAATTACTGCCCCTCCAGCAGGGTTTGTGAGTAGAAGTGTGAAAACGCCTCACAGCTTTAGTACTGGATCCATTGATATAACTTACATTTGTGGGAGCTGGTTTTAAGATAATTCACCAGACTCTGCACAGAAGAGTTTACATGCTCCACCCCCTGACTTTCCTGTAGGGATTTAATGGGCTCTGTAAAAGCCCTCTTGTGGTCTGTCAACAAAAACGGACCATTTGTAGGGAGAAACAGATTATTATTTCAGTTGGAATATGAACCAAATAGTTTGATGTGTGGCAACATGCAACAAAGTTAGATGCAAGAGCAAACTTCTTGCAGTCTTTCTTTTTTGAAGCAAAATTGATCCCGCACTTCCCATGAGGACTTCAGGCTGACGTAGGAGCTGTACAGTTCATAAAACATTCCGCTCGAAGGCAGTGTCAGCACAGCGTAGGGTCCAGAGCGCCAGTCCCGAATGCCAGCCGTGGTTCTGTGTGTGGTGCACGATACCTCCGTCCGCTCCGTTTGCATGGTGAGTGATGGGCACTGGGAACAGCACTGGTTTGTTCTAACCTTTGCTATGCCGAGCGTGTGGAGTTGTTAAGTCGTTGGGGTTATTTTAGCCTTGACTTGAAGTGGACCAATTGCATTGCACATGGATTTTAACTGACAAGTCTTACTGCCTGTTGTGTCACCTGTAGGTGTTTGGAAGAATTGCGTTAATTCTGGCTGTAATTTAGCCCACAAACCTGTGAATCGGGTACCAAATCCCTGGTGGCCCTTGACTGCCGTAGCTTGCTGGGTGTTTATCAAATGATGCTCTAAAAAAAAGCCTGGGAATTCTTTCAGTACATTTCTAATGGCTCGTTCAGTGTTGGGTGTGTACTCAGTTCAGAGTCAGCAGGCTGACTCCTGGCCTTCTTCCTGTAAAAGAGCATCAGGTGGAGATTTTCCTCCTCCTCCTGACAGTCGCACCTCTTCTGGTACGGAATACGTGCCACAAAACGCATGTTTCGTGTCCTGTCTTTCTGCTCGTAGTGCTGGTGGGGTAGGACACATCCTGCCCCACACTCGGCAGTCACCGTATCCGTTTCTAGGTGCCACACGTGGATGTAAGGTTTTATAACTCCCTGGATACTCTGCTGTGTGCTGGGCTTGTGCGTCTTCTTAAGGAGACTTTGTCTTGCACAGAGCAGGGTGCCACTCCAGAAATGAGGAAAGCATGCCAGCTTTGTAGCATGTGTTATGAATGACTATGCTGAGCATTCTGCTCTACGAGTTCAATATAATTTTTCTCCATTACAGAAAGTGTTTAATCTGAAGTATTGGCTCAGCGTGTCTGGGGGGGAATAGGCTGATGGACACTGACAAACCCAGTCACAAAGAGTTGCAACTTTTTAGGTTCTTTTTAACAGAACCTCATAACAGTAATGCTGTAACATTCAGTGGGCTTAAACAACCAAGCTTAAAATAAATGGATTGGTTTTCAGCTCTGCCCACATTATGCGCAGGTATAAATCCTATCTCTGATCTGACAGCCCTGAGCAGAAGTCTGATCAAACGGGTGCTCCTGGGAATCTAATCCTATTCCTGGTGTGAATGCAAAGTGCGGATCTAACGAGATGTGTGAAGATCATTAAGAGTCAGATACTCCTCATGGGTCCATGTCACTGCGGGGCATGGCACCAGCACTCCCCTGGGGCTGGTGCCAGAGGCTCCAGCAGATTGCCCAGGGAAGCGGCGCTCTTGGAGCCACTCCCAGTGAGGTCCAGTAGGATGTGTATAGAGGCCGTTGGAAACAAACCCTACTGTGATGTTCTTTACCTTCAGTACACTGTACTAAAGTTTATTGTAGTAAGTGAATGGATGAAAATAAACCTTTTATTTCTCTAGCATTCTGCTGTCTGTTGGTTTTTGAAGTTGCTACGTAGGCTGTGGCCAATGCGCACGTTGTGTGGTGCCCTGGAATGCAAGTTTTCAGAACTCATTTTGGCCTGTATCAATAGGTTTTGTTTTTTGAATAAGTGACTACATTCACTTGCTGCTCGAAGAACTTTATTAGCTCAGTGGAGCTGTTTATACAGGCAGGCTGCTTGTCGAGGAAATGAGCCCGACTTCCCTTGAGGAGTTGTCCATGTAGTAGTCCCGTCTGGCCACGTAGTCCCTGATGTTTGCCAGAGCTGGCACCACACAGCAGCTCAGAGCACTGCGGTTGATGCTCATGTCCTGAAGATCATACCATACATTCTCTTGTTCCTCATAACCTTCCACGTGGGAAGTAGTGGTAAAGCCGTTAAATCCGCCAACCACAACCAGGATGTCATCCACCACTTCAATGCCAAAGTTGCTGCGAGGACTGAACATGTTGGTGACGCTGCGCCATGTGTTGGCCAGGGGGTTGTACGCTTCCACACTGCGAAGGCGGTTGACTCCATCGAATCCTCCCACCTGGAACAGCAAAGGTACAGAGCTGAATTGGGCCTTTCCTCACCGGAACCATTGCGTGCACAGGTCAAGGAGGGTGTAGAGAGGTGGGGGTCTCTTTCTTCTCCCAAGGAGCAGGTGATGGCACAAGAGGAAATGGCCTCAAGTTGTGCCGGGGAGGTTTAGATTGGATATTGGGGAAAATTGTGACCCTGAAAGTGTTATTAAGCCTTGTAAGAGGCTGCCCAGAGAAGTGGTGGAGTCACCATCCCTGGGGGGATTTCAAAGCCGGGCAGACGTGGTGCTTAGAGATGGAGGATAGTGATGGGTTTTGTCAGTGTTGGGTTGATGGTTGGACTCGATGAACTGAGAGGCCCCTCCAACCAAGGTGGTTCTATGATTCTAGAAGTCACATGGTGACTGGTTGGAAGTCGTTTCTTTGCTGCAGCTCCTTAACAATTATCCAGACGTTTTCCATAACCCATAATCTCAGAAGTGCCCGTTATGGAAAGGAAGGACTAAGGTGCTGGGCGGTGTTAGGGCAGAAGTGCCACTGCTCCCTTACCGCGTACACTTGGTTCCTGTACGCAATCACTCCTACTCCGCTTCTTCTGCTACTCATGGGGGCGATCAGGGTCCATTGGTGGGTGGTGGCATCGTACGCTTCAGCTGTGATCAAGCATTCGGCTCCGTTGAACCCTCCACAGATATAGACCTGTTCCCAGGAGGAATAAAGGGTGAGCAGGGCAGTGATATCCTCGGGGGAGAACACGTTGTGGAGGCGATGAATGGTCTGGCTGGGTTTTGGGGGGGTTGGTTGGTTGGTTTGTTTGGGATTTGGCGGGGGTTTTGCCAATTTTCTCTCTAGATAACAAAGGGGGAGCGGTAGCTGTTTCTCACTGGCTGAGCTCCATGAGAGTCCCTGCCTGGGGCCGTACCATGGGACAGGATGGGCACTGGCTCAATGGGTCAAGCTGTGCACTGGTGGCTGTTTGGTTCATTGTCCTGCTCCCCAGACTCCAGCCTCAACCACGTTCCGTAACCTGACGTTTACCTTTCCGTGCAGCGTGGTCGCACTCGCGTCGCTTCTCTGCTCGTGCATGGGGGCAATCAGCGTCCACTGGTTGGTCTCGGGCTGGTACCGTTCCGCGGTGTTGAGGCGCGTGTGTCCATCAAAGCCTCCCATGGCGTAGAGGAAGTTGTTGAGGATGGCAACGCTGACGTAGCAGCGCCGCGAGTGCATGGGGGCCACCTGCTGCCACGTTTTCTTCAGCGGGTCAAAGCGCTTGACGCTGCTGAAATAATCTGAGCTGTCAAATCCTCCGACGACGTAGATGAAGCCTTTAAAGTAAGCGGTGCCATGATAGGCGAGGGGTCTTTCTTGCTCGCAGGTGACGTTCACCCACTGGTCTGCCCGGGAATCGTAGGTCTCGATGGCGTTGGTTGGGCTGCCCCCGCTCCAGCCTCCGATGGCAAACAAGATGGTGCAGGGCAAGCGTGGCCGAGTTAGTTCTGAGGAGGATGGGCTGTGCATATCGAGGTTGTACATTTCTGTCAGGGCGTTTCTGATGAGACCTTTGCAATCCTCGTTGTCCCTCACGTACTCATGCATTTTGACGTTCTTCATGAAGTATTCTACGTGCATCAGCACCAGTCGAACCTGACAAATGCAAAAAGGAGGTTGTATAGAGGTGGGTGTTGGCCTCTTCTCCCAAGTGAATAATGACAGGACCAGAGGAAACGGTCTGAAGTTGTGACAGGGGAGGTTTAGATTAGATATTAGGAAGAATTACTTTACTGAAAGAGTGGTCAGGTACTGGAGCAGCCTGCCCAGGGAGGTGGTTGAGTCACCATCTCTGCAGGTATTTAAGAAACGCGTAGATGTGCACTTCAGGGCATGCTCTAGTGGTCGAGATTGTAGGGGTTTTTTGTGTGTGTATGGTTGGACTCGGTGATCTCAGAGGTCCTTTCCAAGCATGACAATTCTGTGATTAATGGAGGTTATTTACACCCTGGTATCCTTTGTGGAAGGCTCCAATGTGGAGCGGCTTTGCCTTCGGGCTGGAGGGTTGTCCAAAGCTCAGAGTGAACCCGAGGGCTGGGACAGCACCCACCTTGCCCAGCAGGACCCCAATGTGCCGCCTGCGGTCCCACGGGGAGTGATCAATCCATTTCAGAATGGCCTCGAACGCGGCCTGTTCCTGTTTCACGTTGAGCTCATCCTTCTCCAGGATGTGCCTGAACTCGTCAACGGAGAGGTCTAGAAACTCTGTGGAGAGCCTGGTCACATCCTCAAAGTGATAGAGGAGGAACACGAGGGCTGCTTCCCGCAGGCCGGGGCAGTAGCAATAGTCTGCGAGTCTGTAGATGCCAATACAATTTTCCGGGCACATCTGGGACTTCAAGAAGTCGCAGCAGAGTCTGACGATGCCCATGACGTTGAACTGGTCGGCTGTGACCAGCAAACTTTGAACGTTGTCCACCGTGATGGGTACCGTTCTGATGTAGGCGTACTCGATGATGAGCCGCATCGTTTCAGGAGAAGTGCCCTCGATTTTATAGACTCTCCTCTCTACGTTGCTCCAGTTGCTGGCAAACAGAGCCCTGAAAAACACCGAGCCGTGCTGGGGGGAAAAGCAGCTTTGCTGCACCAAACCCTGACCCCATCACCCCCCGAGCTCCTTCCCGGGGCACCCAGTTGGGCACTCGCCTCCCTGTCGGCTGTGGACAGAGAGGCACAGGGACAGTGGCCACCTTGCTTCACCAAGGCCACCAGAGTGGTGGTGTGCGGGGCAGGAACAGCTCCGGCCCCATGGCCCACAAGCCCGGCTGGCCACCCTCCAGCCCTGCACTGCCTCTGGGGGTTCGACAAGCCCCGCTGCCAGCGCTGCTGTGGAGTCACCAACCCTGGAGGTATTTAAGAAAAGTGTAGACGTGGCACTTCAGGGCATGCTCTAGTGCCTGAGATTGTTGGGTTGGGTGTTTTGTTTTGTGCTTGGTTGGTTTGTTTGGGGTTTTTTTGTGTGTATGGTTGGACTCGATGATCTCAAAGGTCCCTTCCAGCCACGAAGATTCTGTGATCCTGGCATGTGGATGAACTGTGGTGCCCAGGCTGGTACCGGGGGATCTGTGGGGATCTGCTGGAGGAGAGTTTTAGTGCCGAGGGAAGTGCTGGAGATACACTAAGGCAGTCTGACACTGCCCAGGGAATGCCATTTGTCCCCGCTCCCTCTTGTTTCAAGCACCGACCTGAAGTAGTGACTGCAGCTACAGAGGATGTTCTTGTGGGCATTGAATTCCACCCCGTCCACGCTGATGGTCACGTCACAGAGTTTCCCTTCCAGGCGAAGCTCATTGAAGACACCACAAGCCATAGCACTCATCTTCCTCTCCATGTTGGAGGATAAAGAGCCGGGGGAGCCGAGCTGTCACCCGTGTCGAGGCCTGAGACAGTGGAAGGTTCTTCTCCCTGAGGAGCCAGAGGGCTTTGTCCTTGCCCTCCGCCATCGTCTCGGAAACCCTGCCTGTCTGGTGGTTCTGGAATCTGCCCTATAATGAACTCACAGGGGCACGAGGGGACGCGGGAGCAGCTGTGAGACCCTCCAGAGGCGATGGGCTCCCGGTCCTCGCTCCATGGCTGTCCTCAGCTTCTGGTTCCCCACATCGCAGAGTCCGCTGGCCCCTGCTCCTCCACCCTGGTGATGGTTGCTCTGAGCAAACCCAGCCTTGTCATCCCCTCCAGCTTTTTCATGTTATTTTGCCCGGTTGTAAAGCTCCCCAAATGTAGGCACTGATGGATGCTGAAGTGCCTGTGGAGCAGCTCCCACAGGCGGATGCTGAGGCACAGGCAAGATGATGACCCTGATGAGCCACCACTCCTCTGTCAGAGGTCCTGATGGGCGAGAGGTAACTGAACCTATGCTCTGTCGATGAGTGTGTGCAGCAATTCTAACAGCATATGCGGAACCTGTCGAATTAGTGTTGTCCCATCAGGACGCCTTGGGAATGGGATTATTTACAGCAATGATTTTTACCAGGAAAACCACATGTACCCTCTCCACACACCCCTCTTCTCAGAACTGGATCATTTAATCATACGCCCAGAGTAAGGGAAGCTCTTCCCTGTTGAGATATCCTGACATCTGCTGTGGAGGAGGCTCCCCCTTATGACAGGTTAATAGAAGAGCACAAAAATGCTGCCGATGGAAGTGCACCACCTCTGGTACAAAACATGGTGAGGATTGACATTCTTCCAGATGGTATCTCTCCCAAAATATTAACTACAGGGGAAATGGAATTGTTTGCCCCAATGGATTCTGCTGCCAGACTGCAACCTATTAGTTCAGATGTGAAGATTCATATAATAACCCCTGAGAATGCCGTATGGCTTTGTACCTCACTTCAGCAAATTGCCCAGGGAAGCGGCGCTCTTGGAGCCACTCCCAGTGAGGTCCAGTAGGATGTGTATAGAGGCCGTTGGAAACAAACCCTACTGTAATGTTCTTTACCTTCAGTACACTGTACTAAAGTTTATTGTAGTAAGTGAATGGATGAAAATAAACCTTTTATTTCTCTAGCATTCTGCTGTCCGTTGGTTTTTGAAGTTGCTACGTAGGCTGTGGCCAATGCGCACGTTGTGTGGTGCCCTGGAATGCAAGTTTTCAGAACTCATTTTGGCCTGTATCAATAGGTTTTGTTTTTTGAATAAGTGACTACATTCACTTGCTGCTCGAAGAACTTTATTAGCTCAGTGGAGCTGTTTATACAGGCAGGCTGCTTGTCGAGGAAATGAGCCCGACTTCCCTTGAGGAGTTGTCCATGTAGTAGTCCCGTCTGGCTACGTAGTCCCTGATGTTTGCCAGAGCTGGCACCACACAGCAGCTCAGAGCACTGCGGTTGATGCTCATGTCCTGAAGATCGTACCTCATGTTACATTTTTCGTCATAACACTCCACATGGCAAATAGTAGAAAAGCCGTTAAATCCGCCAACCACAACCAGGATGTCATCCACCACTTCAATGCCAAAGTTGCTGCGAGGACTGAACATGTTGGGGACGCTGCGCCATGTGTTGGCCAGGGGGTTGTACGCTTCCACACTGCGAAGGCGGTTGACTCCATCGAATCCTCCCACCTGGAACAGCAAAGGTACAGAGCTGAATTGGGCCTTTCCTCACCGGAACCATTGCGTGCACAGGTCAAGGAGGGTGTAGAGAGGTGGGGGTCTCTTTCTTCTCCCAAGGAGCAGGTGATGGCACAAGAGGAAATGGCCTCAAGTTGTGCCGGGGAGGTTTAGATTGGATATTGGGGAAAATTGTGACCCTGAAAGTGTTATTAAGCCTTGTAAGAGGCTGCCCAGAGAAGTGGTGGAGTCACCATCCCTGGGGGGATTTCAAAGCCGGGCAGACGTGGTGCTTAGAGATGGAGGATAGTGATGGGTTTTGTCAGTGTTGGGTTGATGGTTGGACTCGATGAACTGAGAGGCCCCTCCAACCAAGGTGGTTCTATGATTCTAGAAGTCACATGGTGACTGGTTGGAAGTCGTTTCTTTGCTGCAGCTCCTTAACAATTATCCAGACGTTTTCCATAACCCAAAATCTCAGAAGTGCCCGTTACGGAAAGGAAGGACTAAGGTGCTGGGCGGTGTTAGGGCAGAAGTGCCACTGCTCCCTTACCGCGTACACTTGGTTCCTGTACGCAATCACTCCTACTCCGCTTCTTCTGCTGCTCATGGGGGCGATCAGGGTCCATTGGTGGGTGGTGGCATCGTACGCTTCAGCTGTGATCAAGCATTCGGCTCCGTTGAACCCTCCACAGATATAGACCTGTTCCCAGGAGGAATAAAGGGTGAGCAGGGCAGTGATATCCTCGGGGGAGAACACGTTGTGGAGGCGATGAATGGTCTGGCTGGGTTTTGGGGGGGTTGGTTGGTTGGTTTGTTTGGGATTTGGCGGGGGTTTTGCCAATTTTCTCTCTAGATAACAAAGGGGGAGCGGTAGCTGTTTCTCACTGGCTGAGCTCCATGAGAGTCCCTGCCTGGGGCCGTACCATGGGACAGGATGGGCACTGGCTCAATGGGTCAAGCTGTGCACTGGTGGCTGTTTGGTTCATTGTCCTGCTCCCCAGACTCCAGCCTCAACCACGTTCCGTAACCTGACGTTTACCTTTCCGTGCAGCGTGGTCGCACTCGCGTCGCTTCTCTGCTCGTGCATGGGGGCAATCAGCGTCCACTGGTTGGTCTCGGGCTGGTACCGTTCCGCGGTGTTGAGGCGCGTGTGTCCGTCAAAGCCTCCCATGGCGTAGAGGAAGTTGTTGAGGACGGCAACGCTGACATAGCAGCGCCGCGAGTGCATGGGGGCCACCTGCTGCCACGTTTTCTTCAGCGGGTCAAAGCGCTTGACGCTGCTGAAATAATCTGAGCTGTCAAATCCTCCGACAACGTAGATGAAACCTTTAAAGTAAGCGGTGCCATGATAGGCGAGGGGTCCTTCTTGCTCGCAGGTGACGTTCACCCACTGGTCTGCCCGAGAATCGTAGGTCTCGATGGCGTTGGTTGGGGTCCCCACGCTCCAGCCTCCGATGGCAAACAAGATGGCGCCGGGCAAGCGTGGCCGAGAGAGTGGGTGGCCAAAGTCAGAAGAGGATGGGCCGTACATATTGAGCTTGTACATTTCTGTTAGGGCATTTCTGATGAGACCTTTGCAATCCTCGTTGTCCCTCACGTACTCATGCATCTTGACATTGTTCATGAAGTATTCTACGTGCATCAGCGCCAGTCGAAGCTGACAAATGCAAAAAGGTTAGAATATTAATAGAGAAGATTTACACCCTGGTATCCTTTGTGGAAGGCTCCGATGCGGAGCGGCTTTGCCTTTGGGCTGGAGGGTTGTCCAAAGCTCAGAGCGAACCCGAGGGCTGGGACAGCACCCACCTTGCCCAGCAGGACCCCAATGTGCCGCCTGCGGTCCCACGGGGAGTGATCAATCCATTTCAGAATGGCCTCGAACGCGGCCTGTTCCTGTTTCACGTTGAGCTCATCCTTCTCCAGGATGTGCCTGAACTCGTCAACGGAGAGGTCTAGAAACTCTGTGGAGAGCCTGGTCACATCCTCAAAGTGATAGAGGAGGAACACGAGGGCTGCTTCCCGCAGGCCGGGGCAGTAGCAATAGTCTGCGAGTCTGTAGATGCCAATACAATTTTCCGGGCACATCTGGGACTTCAAGAAGTCGCAGCAGAGTCTGACGATGCCCATGACGTTGAACTGGTCGGCTGCGACCAGCAAACTTTGAACGTTGTCCACCGTGATGGGTACCGTTCTGATGTAGGCGTACTCGATGATGAGCCGCATCGTTTCAGGAGAAGTGCCCTCGATTTTATAGACTCTCCTCTCTACGTTGCTCCAGTTGCTGGCAAACAGAGCCCTGAAAAACACCGAGCCGTGCTGGGGGGAAAAGCAGCTTTGCTGCACCAAACCCTGACCCCATCACCCCCCGAGCTCCTTCCCGGGGCACCCAGTTGGGCACTCGCCTCCCTGTCGGCTGTGGACAGAGAGGCACAGGGACAGTGGCCACCTTGCTTCACCAAGGCCACCAGAGTGGTGGTGTGCGGGGCAGGAACAGCTCCGGCCCCATGGCCCACAAGCCCGGCTGGCCACCCTCCAGCCCTGCACTGCCTCTGGGGGTTCGACAAGCCCCGCTGCCAGCGCTGCTGTGGAGTCACCAACCCTGGAGGTATTTAAGAAAAGTGTAGACGTGGCACTTCAGGGCATGCTCTAGTGCCTGAGATTGTTGGGTTGGGTGTTTTGTTTTGTGCTTGGTTGGTTTGTTTGGGGTTTTTTTGTGTGTATGGTTGGACTCGATGATCTCAAAGGTCCCTTCCAGCCACGAAGATTCTGTGATCCTGGCATGTGGATGAACTGTGGTGCCCAGGCTGGTACCGGGGGATCTGTGGGGATCTGCTGGAGGAGAGTTTTAGTGCCGAGGGAAGTGCTGGAGATACACTAAGGCAGTCTGACACTGCCCAGGGAATGCCATTTGTCCCCGCTCCCTCTTGTTTCAAGCACCGACCTGAAGTAGTGACTGCAGCTACAGAGGATATTCTTGTGGGCATTGAATTCCACCCCGTCCACGCTGATGGTCACGTCACAGAGTTTCCCTTCCAGGCGAAGCTCATTGAAGACACCACAAGCCATAGCACTCATCTTCCTCTCCATGTTGGAGGATAAAGAGCCGGGGGAGCCGAGCTGTCACCCGTGTCGAGGCCTGAGACAGTGGAAGGTTCTTCTCCCTGAGGAGCCAGAGGGCTTTGTCCTTGCCCTCCGCCATCGTCTCGGAAACCCTGCCTGTCTGGTGGTTCTGGAATCTGCCCTATAATGAACTCACAGGGGCACGAGGGGACGCGGGAGCAGCTGCGAGACCCTCCAGAGGCGATGGGCTCCCGGTCCTCGCTCCATGGCTGTCCTCAGCTTCTGGTTCCCCACATCGCAGAGTCTGCTGGCCCCTGCTCCTCCACCCTGGTGATGGTTGCTCTGAGCAAACCCAGCCTTGTCATCCCCTCCAGCTTTTTCATGTTATTTCACCTGGTTGTAAACCATGTAAAGCATGGCCTGGAAAAAAACACCTTCCGCTTTTTCATCTTCCTGTCGCTGTGGAGTTGTTTTATGTTAAATGAGTTTTGTGGCAACGCTGGGAGGGGGAATGGGGCCGTGATGGGAAAATGACAGCCCTTGCCACGTACTTTTTTTTTTTTTTTTTTTACAACCTCTTTCTCTTTCCTTTCTCTTTCGCCTTCCTGCCTCGGAGCGCGTTGCAGAGGAAACGCAACCGCCGGTACCGGGGGGGGGGAGGCGCAGCCCCGGCCGCAGCGCAGCGAGGGGACCCGGGCAATCCCGCTCCGGCCCCGGGTACCCTCCGGCACCCCCGCTCCGCCACCGGGTACCCCCCGGCCCCGGGCACCCCCTGCCACCCCCCGGCCCCGCTCCGGCCCCGGCGCCGCCCCCGCCCAGGCTCCTCCCCGCGGCTGCGCGGCCCCGGCGCGGAGCGGAGCGGAGCGGGGCGCGATGGTGAGCGCGGGGCTGCGGGGCCGGAGCCGGGATGGAGCGGGAGCGGGAGCGGGAGCCCGGCCCGGGGTTCTCAGAGCGTGGGCCGGGAGCGCGGGGTGGGGAGCAGCGGGCGGTGGGGGGGCAAAGGCTGCCCCCGAGGGAGCAGGGCTGGGGGGCACGGCCCTCGCGGGGGGGAGAGGGGGAGCTGGGAGCCCCGCGGGGGCCCGAGGGCGTCGGTCCCCCAGGAGTTGCCGGGGATCCCCGGGGCACCACCGAACGGGGCGGGGGGGCTCTGCCCGCAGGTGCCTGAGCTGGAGAAAGCCACGGTCCGCATGGAGCAGCCGGAGCGTGTGATGGGGATAATCCGGGCCATCAAGGAGCAGGGAGTGAACAAACTGCAGGTACCGTGCAGAGCGTTTGTACGGAGTATTTGGCACTGACCCCCGCGACAACCGTGTCTCTAAACTGGAGAGACATGGATTTTACGGATGGACCACTTGGTGGATCAGGAACGGGCTGCATGGTCGCACTCAAAGAGCTGCAGTCAAGGGCTCGATGTCCAAGTGGAAACCAGTGACGAGTGGGGTCCTTCAGGGGTCGGTACTGGGACCAGTGCTGTTTAACATCTTTGTGGGCAGCATGGTCAGTGGGATCGAGGGCACCCTCAGCAAGTTTGGTGGTGACACCGAGCTGTGTGGAGTGGCTGCCACACTGGAGGGGAGGGACCTGGACAGGCTGGAGAGGTGGGTCTGTGCAAACCTCCTGAGGTTCAGCAAGGCCAAGTACAATAATATGAGCCAGCAACGTCTGCTGGCGGCCCAGAAAGCCCCCCAGACCCTGGGCTGGATCCCCAGCAGTGTGGCCAGCAGAAAGAAGAAATGTTTCACGGTGAGGGTGGTGAGACACTGGCCCAGGTTGCCCAGAGAAGCTGTGGCAGTCCCATTCAAGGCCAGATTGGATGGGGCTCTGGGCAACCTGGTCTGGTGGGAGGGGTCCCTGCCCAGGGCAGGGGATTGGATTTGAGGGTCCTTAAAGGTCCCTTCCAACCCAAACCATTCTATGATTCTAAAAGACTAAGACGAGAGGGAGAATGGGAGCTATTTTTCTGGTCGAGACCTAGGCTGGTGGCTCTCCCTGGAGGGGCCTTTTTCTTCCCTGTTATGCAAACTATAAATATGAGCCAATCCCCAACACCCCCCCCCTCCACCCACGGCAACACGTCAGCAGGATTAAGCCATTTGGTGCTGATAAGAGTGCTGGGGTGGGAGGGTGCCGGCTGTCTCAGATGAGGACATGGTTCACAGCTGGCAGCAGAGTCGGGGTGCGCTGCCGCTGTGCCCCGCCGTGTGGGTCTGCGCCCCTGGGAGACCCCCAGCGCTGGAGGGGCCTTTGCCGAGCTATGGCACAGGCTGAGCGCGCTGGGGCACGCACGGATTTGGTCTTCTCTCACCTTCCAGGTCATTTCTGACTTCGACATGACGCTGAGCAGGTTTGGGTGCAACGGCAGACGCTGCCCCACTTCGCACAGTGAGTTGAGGCCGTTGTTTTCACTGCTGCTAATTCTGTTTGCTTTCCCTGTTTGCGTTCTGTCCCCACGGCTCCCCTCACCCTCCGCCTCCCTCCGCTCCCCAGCCCGCCTGCTCCGTCCTGTTTGCTCTCGGGGCAGCTCCGGGCCTTGGCCACTTGCAGCCGTGGCTGCTGGCCCCCGGCCGCCCACAGCCGACTGCAGGAGCTCTCCCTGCTCATGCTGCTTCTCCTCGAACGCCTGCACCCTGTGACGTGCCAGCGCTGCCCCGCTCTCTCCTCGCCGTCGGTGTGTGCGGTGGGCTCGCAGAGGAGCTGCTGGTCGAGCCCCCGTGACGAGGCGGTGCTCGGGTCGGTGCCACACACGGCTGGTTTTCGGGCAGAGCTGGCACTGGAGATACAGGATACCTTCCTTTTCAAAAGCCTTTTCATGTTTCTGGGCTACAACGCCACCATCTTACTGTCTTTACAGATATCCTCGATAACAGCCGTCTTATCAGCGAGGATGGCAAGCAGAAGGTAGGTGCTGTTTTGTGAGGCACTGCTGCTTGGCTCTGTTGTTCGTCCCTGTCACCCGTCCTCAGGAGGCTGGACTGGGTCCTGTGACAGCTCTCCAAGCTGTGCCCGGCTGCTGGGACAGAGAGTGGGACAAGTGTCTGGGCTGCGTTTCAGCCGGTGGCAGTGGAAGGAGAAGTTAAAAAGGAAAATTTGATTTGCATGCTGAAACTGGGCAGTTTCTGTCTGATCAGAGGCAGGAGGCGTGTGTGCTTCTCTGTGCCCACAGCATCTGAGGCCCGGCGAGAGTCACCCGGGCTGCCAGGAGTTAACGCGTCCTCTGGGCTCCCCAGGTTTGCTCAGACTGCAGATACTTAGTGAAACGGCTTTGGTTGTGCTTTTCATTAGGAGGTGTGATGCTTTGGAGGAATTCAGAAATGCTTTTTTTTGTTGTTTACCATCTCTTGGTAAATGTGATGGTAAGAGTGATGTTCACTCTGTTCTTTTTCCGTCTGCACGACGCTCCAGCTGAAGGATCTGCTGCACTATTACTACCCCATCGAGATCGATCCCAACCGGACCCTGGAAGAGAAACGTCCCCTCATGGTGGAGTGGTGAGTGCTTGTATGTGATGAGCTTGGCCTTGTCCTGGCAACTTCTTGCCCTGAGGACTACAAGGCATGAGGCTGGAGCTGTCTCTAGGCTTGGTGGCAGTGCCGGGAAGCTGTAGTTGTTCTCTTTCTGCTGCCGGGAAGCTCACGCTGTCGCCTTTCCCTAGGTGGACCAGGGCCCACGAGCTGCTGTCGCAGCAGAAGATCCAGAGGGGGGACATAGCCCAGATCGTCAGGGAGTCGGACGTGATGCTGAGGTACGGGCTGGGGGCTGGCTGTGCTCCTGCAGCCCTTTCTCCTGCCACTGAGCGAGGTCTCCTCGCTTTCACCCCATCTGCACGCAGCCTCCAGAGCGTGGCAGATGCAAATATCCCTTCCTGGGGCAGAGCTCCAGCGGTGAAAGAGCCAAAACTCAGCACCATGACCACAGCCCGAGCTCACTGCCTGGCTGCTCCCTGCAGGGCTGGCTCCTTCCTGCTCAGGAACCGCTGCCACCGCCTGCGAGCCTTGGCCAGGAGCGGCCGAGGGGACGAGTGCTGGGCAGAGCCCTTGGCTGTCTGTAGGGCAGGGGGGCAGCGAGCAGCTCCCCTCTTCCAGGAGAGATCTTCTCTCCACCCACTGGAACTGCCGGGCCCTATCCAGGCCCTTGGCTCAGCATCGCATCCCACCCACAGAACAAAAATGTTGCGCTAGGACTTGCTGTTAAAGCTGGCGGTGGCAGAGACCGTCCTAAAACGGGCTCAGGGAGCCTTGGTTTGAACGAGCTGCCAGTCTCAGAGGGGAGAGGGTACCGTCTGCCCGGGTTTTCATGAGCCCAGGTTCCCCTTCTGCATGGAAATCGTGTCCTGGCAGACTGAGCTCAGGCGTGCGTTTGTGTTTGGGGAGTCCCGGGCAGAAATAGGAGCCTCGTGGCTGGGCTGAGGGTGCTCCCAGCCCACGGCACCTCACTGCGAGCCGGGAGGAGGTAATGCAGTTCTGTGTAATGCACACTTCTGCCCCAGGGATGGATTCAATGAATTATTTGATCAGCTGCATAAGCACAACATCCCCCTGTTCATCTTCTCCGCTGGCATCGGTGACATCCTAGAAGAGATTATCCGTCAGGCCAATGTCTTCTACTCAAACGTCAACGTGGTGTCCAACTACATGGACTTTGACGATAAGGTGAGTTTCTGCATCCTGCACCTGTGGTCAGCTTGTGGAGAGAAGAGTTACTGGACTGGGATTGAGGGCTGCGACCTGTTTAACAGACACCATGGGGTTAAAAGCTGCCCATTTTGAAGTTAGAGGTTCCCCTGCCCACAGTGGAGCTGGATCAGCAGTAGGAGAGCAGAGGGTGGGTGAGGTGGGCAGGGAGAGTGCGAGATGAGCTGAACATCTGCTCATGGTCTCAGGGACTGACTCCTCACCTTCCAAATATGCTTTTTGGTGGCAGAAGGGCACTGCCGTCTCTGTGTCCAGCACTTTGTGCTCTGTCATAGTGCAGGGAGAGGATGGAGTTAACCACAGAGGTCTCTCCTGATCTGAAGGCCAGATGTCCTTTCAAGCAGCTTGGAAGGCCTTTGTTGACGTGCTGAAGCCTGAAAAGTCCCAGTGTGCAGTAGAAAATTGCACGTCTCTTACAATGAAAGCCTCTGTTCCCACGGGTGTTGTGTTGGGACACGCTGCCCTCGGCAGAGCACGGGACAGCAGGACAGTCCTGCCCTCTGCAAGGGTCCTGCTCTACCCTGGGGCTCTCCTGGCTGTGGCTTTCATGGCCCCTGACCAGCTCCAGGGCAGCACAGAGCCCTGACCAAGGTCTCCAGGATCTCTATCCTTTGGGTTCCTTCTCACCTTTGGGAAGGGCTTGCCCTGCAAAAGGGGACTCCTGGGAACTGTCTCCAGGTGTTTCGTGGCTGATGGGTTTCCAGACTCCTCGAGGGTGACTCCAAGATGAGACCTGGTGCCCTGTGAGCGTCCCCCCCAGTTTGCCCACTGCAGCCCAGTGGAGGGATTGTTGCGGGATCAACTTGTGTGTCCTCTTTGCACAGGGAGTCCTCACGCATTTCAAGGCACCTCTCATCCACACCTACAACAAGAACAACAGTGTCCTGCAGGGGACGGAGTATTTCCAGCAGCTGAGCACGAGGACGAGCATCATCTTGCTGGGGGACTCCATGGGTGATCTGACGATGGCAGACGGCGTTCCCAGTGTGGAGAATATCCTCAAGATTGGCTTTCTCAACGACAAGGTGGGTGTGAGAAGCAGTTGTCTCACTTCCCTGCCAGCTTTCCCCAGGTCTGAAGCCTGAGGGGCAGCAGAGAGGGGCAGGGGGCTGTTAGAGATTCATATAAGCTCCCGTGGGGGGTGCAGAGGGAGCTGGGGGGTGTCTGCTGAGCTCCAAGTGCCCCTGGGGCATTGTTGGGGTGGTTATTGACCCCTCCTTTCGGTACCATTAAGAGGTGCAACGGCTGTGGGTGCAGCATCTTTGTTTTTGGCTGATGGCACTTACAGTCCTCTCTCTCTCTGTGGCCCCCTCCTCTCCACCCCGTCCCGGCTGCAGGTGGAGGAGCGAAGGGGGAAGTACCTGGATGCCTACGACATCGTGCTGGAGAGCGACGAGACGCTGGATGTGGTCAATGGGATTCTCCGGTACATCCTTACGGAGACATGAGCTGGGAACACAGCTCCGGCCCCTCAGGAAGGCACCTGGGCAGTGAGTGTCCTTCCCTTGGCAAAGCTGGAGTGGATCTTCTGGTACCTGCTGGGCTCCATCCTGGCGCTGGGCAGGGTCCCGACCTCAGCAGCCCCCTTCGGTCAGCCCTGCAGTGGGACGGGGGAAGTGGAGGAAGCTTCTCCACTCCCTTTACCCAAACTGTGCCTGGTTCTGCTCCATCCCCCCTCGGGACTCCATCCCCCCTCGGGACTCCATCCCTGCCACCGCCTGAGGCCACAGCAAACCATTTAATCGTTTTGGTAGAGAATTTCTGCGCTTGCTTCAGCGGCGGAGCACAGAAATGGAGATCGTTTGCTGTGGCTTGAGGACAGTCCCGTTTTAGATGGAAGCTGTTTAATTTTACTGTGTCCCTGTCTAAGAAAACAAGTCTCTTTCTCTCTCGTCCTGTTTTCTGTGGGCTTCAGAGTGCCAGGGCTGGGCTCTGTCGCCACCCGCCTGTGGGCTGGTGTGGCCCTGACGGGCGCAGCATCGCCCAGCCCCACGTCCCCCAAGCTCCCTGGCCCCCGCGCCCCCGACCTGCTCCCCCTCTTGCTCCATTACAGCTCGGGCTGTGAAAAAAAAAAAGGCTTTTCCAGTCATCCCTGCATGGAGTGAGCGGTGAGTCTGTCTGGCGAGGGCCGGGGGCCAGGAATGGCACGTTTGCAGCCGAGGGTGTGGATGGGGGAGGAGAGGCCAATGGCAGCATTTTGGTTTTTAGGGAATATTTTAGCTAACCATGTTTCTGTCCTAAATTGCTGGGCTGATCCTGGACTCTCAGAGCAGCAATAGGAAGCGGCCTCTTGTAACCTCTGGGAGCGTAAGGAGTAAAGCAGAGGCAGCAAGGGGCAAATTCAGACCCTTACGTGGGAAACTGCATTCACGTCCCATCCTGACGGCGGCCAGAGCCTGTGCTGGTGCAGGGAGAGCTCTGCTACGGCTCTTTGGGGACGTTACTGTCACAGTGTCCCAGTGTGGGCAGCGCTGGCTGCTGAGCTCCGGCTGCTCCGGGTCCAGCCCTTGCTGCCCTCCATGCAATGGATGAGTAAACGTGATTCTGAAACGCAGGCTCCGTTCTTCTTGTTGAAATAAAAGCGTTGGCTGAAGCTGGGCCCCGGGCAGTTCGTACCCAGCGCCACGGAGCCGCTCTCCTCCCCGGAGCTGGCGCTGGTGCTGCATCTCCACATCCCACCCCGGGTCATCCCCATCGCTGCCAGAGCCCCCCAGCCCCACCGGGGCTTTGCACGGGAGCTGAGGCGCTTTCTGTCTCTGCTGGAGGACCCCAGAGTGGAGCTTTGGCTTCTCTCTCTCCCGACCGACCCAGCGGGCGCTGGAGCCCAAATTCCCTCCGGGCACCGGCTGCCAGGGACGGGCCAGGCTTGTCTTGCCCAGACACGCAGGGATGTTTCATGGCTAAGTCACCTGACACAAAGGCAAACTCCATGGAAACCAGTGGAAACTATTTATTTGGTGCAAGGTACGTTGTCGTTTGAGGGGTTCGCTCTGACCCTTTGCACTGTTCTCTTCTCGCGTTTCTTTTATCTCCGCCTGCGAGACGCTGTGCAAAAGCTTCTGGAGCGGGTGGGAGGTGGTGGGGCCGTGCTGGTCACAACTGGCAAACCTGAGAGCGCCCAGCTAATGAGCGTCAACAGAAAATTGGGCTGATTTTTCATGATGACTGAGGGCTGTCGCTGAGGATGTGGATGGGGACGATGCTGCTCCCTGAGGGTCTGGGTGGGAGAGGGTTTCTCTCCTTCTCCCTGCTGACAAGGGGTTTGCCAGGTCCCATCCCACTGTCTTGGGGGGCGCAAGGCTTTCTGTAACGGTGGATCCATGTGGGGCACCTTGGTTTCACCCCAGGAACCTGAGCCCCCTCCAGCCTGTCGTTGGGGGGAGGACGGCAGTGGGGACCAGCACCAAAGGCTTCTCTTTATTTCTCCTCTCTACAAAATTTTATAAGTGTATATAAAAAAAATCCCAAACCCTAACCCTAAACTACAAAATGCTGGGGTAGAAGTGGAGGGAAGCCCCCTCCTGCCCGCCCGAGAGGCAGCAGCGGGACCTGCAGTCGCTGGCTGAGGATGAGGGAGCTTGGGGGGGGACACACCGCTGCCCCAGCCCATCCGTGGGGAGCCGAGAGCAGGGGGTCGAAGCAGGGTTTGGCAGCAGCGCGGGGCAGGGCAGGGTCTGGCACCCTCAGTCCCGCTCCACGGCAGAGGCATCGTCTGCGGGGCTGGGGAGCCCGAGGGGACGGGCAGCGTGAGGAAACGTGGGCGCTGCCATCCTCGTGGGGCATCGAGATTCCCAGGAACGTGGGTGTTTCCCACCTTCTGGCCTGGGTTTATTAGCTGGGGGTTGGCGAGTTTTCCTGCTTGGGAGGAACACATCAAAAAACCCCTCAGTTAAATAATAGGGGAAAAAAAACCAAACAACCAAAATACACCCCCCTGCAGGGCTGGGGAGGGGCAGGGGCAGATTCCTAGGGCAGCCGGGGGGGGGATCGGTGGTGGCACAACGGGGATGAGTCCTGTCTCCAGGGGAAAGTGAAGTCTAATCCTCAGAGCTCCTCGTGGATCTTCTCCTGGTCCTCATCCGACTTCAGCTTCAGCTCCTCGGCGGTGATCTTCCCATCCTGGTTGCGGTCCTGGTTCCTGAACATGTCGGCGATGACTTTCTCCGGATCGGAGCTGGGCATGAGGCGGCCTTTCCCTTCCGCCACCTGGGTCTTGATGAAGGTGGAGAACTGCAGCGGGAGAGGGGGGAGATGCCGCTTTGCTCCATGCAGCAGCGGGGATGGGGCAGGGACAAGGGCACAGGCTGCCCTCGGTGTCCCTGCCCCGTCACAGCCCTGCCAACAGCAGCGATGCTCGGGGCTGGGGTGTTCTTCCTGCATAGCTCTTCAGGCTCCCAAGTGCCGGGGACTGCGGTGCCCTTCGGGTGCTGCTCCCTGGGGGGTTCCCCTGCACCCCCTGTTCCTCCCACACCCCCTAAACCCAGGGCTGGCAGCACTCGGGGCCCTCGCTCACCTCGTCGGCCGGGATCTCCCCATCCTTGTTGAGGTCCATTTGCTCGTAGAGGTTTGCCGGAGGGTCCCCGTGCCAGATGAAGAGGTAGCCCTCGGGAACCCCCTCCTCCATGGAGACCAGCTCCACCTCAAAGCGCAGCACAGCGCTGCCGGGCACCCCCCGGGCTGAAAGGCAAGCGGAGGTGCTGCACCTCGGGGGAGCCCAGCAAAGCCCTGGCCGCTGATGGGGAAAAGCCTCCAGCCCCCAGCCGGGGCTTGCAGGAGCCCAGCAGCGGCTCAGCAAGGCAGAACCCCCCCGTTTCCCCCCTGAACACACTGGTCCCTACCTCCGCTCTCCCCGTGGCCCAGGTGGGGGGGGATGATGAGCACCCGCCTCTCCCCCGCACACATGTTGAGGAGGCCACTGTTCAGCCCCTCGATCACCTTGTTTGTCCCCAGAGTCACCTCCTGGGGCTTCTCGTAGTCGTGGCTGCAGGAGGCACAGAGAAGACCAGGCGGCTGAGGAAGCCCCTCAGACCCAGTGGGCAGCCCCACCGTGCCCGCACATCCTGTGCCCTCCATCCCACCGTGCCCTGAATCCCACACCCTCCCCTCGACCACCCCAAACCTGGCCCCCTCCGTCCCGCTGTGCCCCCAAACCCCGCACCCTCCACCCCACAGCACAGTCCCTGCGGCCCCACGGCTGATGCTCCGGTGCTGCCGGTTGCAAAGAGCTGATGCTCCCAGCGCGGCTCCGGTGCCCAGCGCCGGGCAGGATGTGGCCCTGGGAAGGAAAGCACAGGAAAGGCACGCACGAGGAGAAGAGCTTGGTGCCGTCCAGCAAGGAGCAGTTGTAGTGGTAGCGGACGAAGTCTCTGTCGCGGGTGGTGACGTTGCAGCCCTCGGGCCGGTACACGGTCTCAATCTCCACCGGGTCCTCAGGATTGTGGAAGTCGATGATGTGGACGTCGAAGATGAGCACGGCTGAGCCAGGAATTTTGTTCCCTGGAAGAGGAGGATGAGGAGAGGTGCTGGGAGAGGGGCTGGGAGCACCGTGGGGCTGGTAAAGCCTTTCCCTGTTTTTTCCCATGCCCTGTGGTGTCTCGTCCCTTGGAGCCCTGGCTCTGCATGCGCTGGCACCAGCCTTTCCCCTGCCCACAACACCCCCACCCAACACCCAGAGCCCTGGGGGTGGTGGTAGCCCCTCGGCGTGAGGAGCTGGCCCCACTTGACCAGTGCATTCCCCATGTCAGCCCTGCAGTGTGACGGTGCTCAGGGCTGGAGGGGGGGATGCCACAGCCGGGGGCTGCACCGTGCGGGGCTGCCCTTTACCTGCTCCGTTCTCCCCGTAGGCCAGGTGTGGGGGGACGACCACCCGCCGCCTCTCTCCCACGCAGACCCCTTGCAGGCCCTGGTCCATGCCGGGGATGATGTAGCCCTTCCCAATGTAGGTGTTGTAGGTGTGATTGCGGGAGTAGCTGCGGCGAGAGAAGCCCCCGGCACCGTCATGCAGGAGAGCCTGGCCCATCAACCCTCCCCAACCCCTGTACCCCCCGCGCCCCTTCTCCCAGCCTCTGCCCTGCTCCCCCAGGAGCCAAACCTTGCTCCTAGGGATGCAGTAAACAGGTATTGTCTTTTTTAGCCTATTTCATGCCTGTTACCACCCTCTCCACCTTCCCCCCTGATTCTCCTGCCTCTCCTTGCAGCCGGCTGCGGAGCGTGGGGCAGGAGAGGACATGGGGGGGTCTCCCCACTCGGCCACTTCCCTCCCCACACCTGGAGTCGAAGAGTGTCCCGTCCATGAGCGTGCCGTTGTAGTGGTAGCGGACAAAGTCCCCAGTCACAGCCCTTCGCTTGCAGGACTCTGGCACCTCGAGGTGCTCCAGGAAGACGCTGTCCTTGGGGTTGTGGAAGTCGACCAGCAGCACGCTGAACACCAGCGAGGCCTGTGGTGGGATCACCGTCCCTGGGGAGTGGACATGGGTGAGCCCGGACAAGGGTCCTGATGCCCTGTGGGGGGCTCAGAGCGGGGAGGGAAGGGGCCGGCCACGACGGGGTGATGCCCAACTCACCGTAGCCCTTCTCCCCGTAGGCAAGGAATGGGGGGATGATGATGCTCCTCTTCTCCCCAGCGCACATGCCCAGCAGCCCCTGGTCCATGCCCTTGATCAGCCAGCCCGTGCCCACGTAGGTGTCGTAGGTGCTGTCCTTGCTGTAGCTGGTGGAGAGGAATGAGGGGGGGTGTGTGTCTGTGTGAGTCCGGGGCCACAACATCTCCCCCAGCCCGAGCGGTGCCACGCGGGGGGCTGGTCTGGGGGTCACGGAGCTGCACCAGCCCTGCCGGGGTGCAGGGAGGGAGAACAGAAGGGAGTCTGCTCTGACTGGGGTGCAGCGTGGGCCCCCATGTCCTGCCCCAGGCCAGTGTCTCCCGGCCCCTGCCATCCCTGGTGCCCCCAGCCTGGTGGCGAGGGTGCACCCCAGCACCAGTGCCCCATACCTGGAGTCGAAGGGGGTGCCGTCCAGCAGCGTGCCGTTGTAGTGGTACCGCACGAAGTCCGAGTTCTCCACCGTGCGGTTGCAGTGCTGGGGTTTGGAGAGGGTGGTGATCTGCAGCTTGTCGTTCTTGTTCCAGATGTCCAGCATGATGACGTCGAAGTACAAGGTGGCATCTGGGGGGATCAGCCCCGCTAAAGGGGCGGCAGCAAGGACAGAGCACCTTAGGGGGGAGCAGCAGCGAGCCCAGGTGAGCCGAGGGCCTGTCCCCTAAAGCCCTCCCGAGCCCACGGCTGCCTGGGGCTGCTGGCCACGCATCCAGCCCCCGGGAAAGCAGCAAGACCCTTCATTCCCGGGGACACCCTGCGTAGGCACCACTTGCCCAGGCCACCCTTCGCCGGCTGGACCCCGGAGCTCTCTCCTCACTAAGGCTGGCCCCGGGGGGTTTCGTCCCTCCATCCCCCGCCGTCCCACAGCCCCTTACCCACGCCGATGCTGCCATAGCCCAGGTGGGGGGGCACGATGAGGTGACGCCGCTCGTTCACGCACATGCCCTGCAGCCCCCGGTCCATGCCAGTGATCAGCCGCCCGACGCCCACCACGCCGGCCACCGTGGCCCCTCGGTCGTAGCTGGGGCAAAGGGACAGACCCGTCAGCGACGTGCGGGCGAAGGGCGAAGCCCCCAAAGCCGCTGGTGCTGGGGGTGCTCAGTGCCAGCGCCAAGGGCTCAGGGCTGATCCAGAGCCAAACCACAGACCCTGCAAACCCCGAGGGATGGCACAGGGCTCCTGGGTGCCTGCTGCTGCAGGAGCAGAGCAGGGGACGGGGCTGCCCCATCCCTGGGTCCCTGTGCTGCAGACAGAGCCCCCAGCTCACCCCCCAGCAAAGAGACATTGATCCTGACAGGATCGATCCTGCGCTGCCGGGGGGGAGCTGCATCCCATGACACCGGTCAGGGCTCTGGCCTGATCCTGCACCCTCAGATGGGGGGGAACTGGGGATCGGGCCCCCTGGGTGACACTTCCAGTTGGACTAAACCCACCAACACCCTCCCCAGATTTCACCCGGCGCCCTGGGCTGGAGGCTGGCTGCTCCCAGGCTTTCTGCTGCTTCCAAATCATTCCGCATACGGCACGTTTGGAGCTTTATGCAGCGAGGAGGAAAGAAGATGTCCCAGGCCTCATTTTTAAACTGCAAATTTGTTTTTATTTCTAAATCTTAAAATACTCCACGATGCAACTGGGGCCATTTCAGATAAATTGAAATCCTTCATCCCCTGTGGCGTGCAGCGGAGGCCGTCTCCGGGCAGCACGCTGCAGGCCCCGGGACAAGGAGTTATTTTAGCAGCGAATGTCCCCAGGCTCCCGCTGCATCCGGGGTGCGGAGCAGCAGCGGAGGCAGCAGCACACGGCTCAGTTACTTTCTCCCCCGTTCACCCTCACAAGAAAGACAACGCACATTTCACCAGAGCAGAATCTCTTTGCTTTCCAGGGCTCTGAAAAAATGCCCCTCTGGAAAGTTCTTGTTCCCGTGTGGGGCTGAGCTCCAGCACAGCCCAGTTTGTTTCTGTCCCCAGTTCTCCCCGCTCACGGTGGTGCAAATCAGGGGCTGCACCAACTTAAGCACTGATTTAGAGTCAGCGCGAGCGGAGCAGGATCGATGCAAGGGCCGAGAAAATCTAAGACCAGCGGGAGTGAAGCCTCTTAGGTAATGAAGGGGTTTCACCGCTGCCACGTTTCAAAGTGCTGTAGGAGCTTTCCCTGCCTGTGCAGCGCATGCAGATACATGTTCCTGAGCGCAGAGTGTCTCGGTGGGGGCCAAACACTGCCCATGCCTGAGACGGGCTTCCCCGTGGCACCCCAGAGAGGAGGCCGTGCAGGGCTCTGCGGGCTCCTGGCCCGGGCAGGGGGGGCTGCTGCCAAACCCAGGGCTGCAGCCCAGGCCAGGGGGGCTGCGCTCAGCAGCTCGCTCGGGGACACGCTCGGGGACACGTGTACAGGGGTCCCCGGTATCCCCGCCCTCCCCCAATGCCCGCCAAAAGCCTTCCTTGGGGTGAAAGCTGGGGGGCCCGGGCTCCCCACCCTGCTGCCTGCTGGCCCTGGGGCATGCGGTGGGGCGATGGGCGGGCTGGGGAGGGGGACATGCAGGGACCCCCCCCCGCAGCACAGCGCCGGGGCCTCATGCAGCCGGGAAAGAGCCGAGGGCGATACCTGGAGTCAAACTTTTTGCCATCTTTAAAGGTCCCATTGTAGTGGTAGCGAATGAAATCCCCCATCTGGACCTCCCGCAGGCAGATTTTGGGGATATAGTATCTGTCTATCACCACGTCTTCCAGGGGGCCGGGGTCGCCCAGCGCCGGAGCCCCCAGGGCGCTGAGGAGGATGAGGAGGAGGATGATGATGATGCTGCCCGGGGCCATGGCGCTGGGAGCCTGCGGGGAGCGGAGCGGCGGGACGGGGGGAGGCGGAGCGGCGGGGCCGGCCCGGCCGCCCCTTCCCGGGGCCGCCCCCCGTTCCCGGCCCGGCCCCGGCGCCGCTGGAATTTCTGTACACGTGGAGCCCGGGCCTGGGCGGCCCCGCTCCCACCCGAGTCGCCCCGCGGCATCGCCGGGACCGTTCCCCGCGGGCGGACACCGCGGCCGGGGCTGCTGCCGGGGGTGTATTATTCTCTCTCTCTTATTTTTTTTTTCTTTTTTGGGTTTTTTCTTTTCCTCCCTTTCTGGGCAGGCCTTCTGCGGGGGAGGACGCCGGAGAGAGCTCCTGAGAGCGCTCGGAGAGCCATTTGGGAAGCAGTTTGTCCCATCCCGTCCCATCCCCGGGTCCTAGCGCCGCTGCTCCCGGGCCACGGCTCCCGCGGCTCGGGGTGCTGCCCCTCGGGTCCCCGGCAGTTGGGCAGAGTAAATACAAGGAATTAACTGCTTTAATAACACCTACTGCTCTTCAACCTGCTGCTGACAGGTCTTCTACTGAATGGAGTGATTAAAAATGTGAAACTACCCCTCTAACAGCCTTACACAAACAGGAACAGCACCAAATGCACACGTACGTGTTGCCCGCACATCCCCGCTCCCCCAAACCCGTCGGGAAGAGACAGGCGCCGTGGTAAGAGCCCTCGGCGAGTCCCAGGGGGAAAATACGACAGTCCATAAACCAAAAGCTGAAACCCAGCTTCTCCGAGGCACAGCGTGACTGCTGAGAGCTGCCATGTCCCCCGAGCCCAGCCCGGGGGTGCTCTGCAGCTCCCCAGTGCACCACCGGTAGCTCGGGGGGACTCGGGGCTCTCCCCATGGCACAGTGCCCCTGGCTCTGGGGCAAGTGAGCGTTACTTAGGGGCGATGGCATCCCAGCCTGCGTGCTGTCGAGCTGCTCGTTTGCAGGGAGGTGCTGGGCACTGCCAACGGCCTCTGCTCCGCAGGAAGAAACCTCGGCAGCGTCCTGGCTCCCGCCCCGCACTGGGACATCCCTCAACACCACTGTCCAGCCGGCAACAAAGTGCTAGGCTTGGGCTGGGGCCAGCGTGGCCGTGCCGAGGCCTGGCGCGGTGCAGCCCTGGGGCCTGGGATCTGGCGCAGCGCAAGGCGTGTGGCCTCCAGCTCGGCACCAGCCAGCAGCCAAACCAGCGCAGGGCACAGCCGGGCTGGGGGGTCCGTCCCCGAGCAGCGCAGGGTGGCACTAAGCGCACCCCAGCACCCCCCTCTCTGCACCCTCAGTCCCGAGCGCATCCTCTGGAGCCCACAGCGTGGGGTGCACCCTGAGAGCGTGGGGTGCACCCTGAGAGCGTGGGGCGACTCCCCGCAGCGTGGGGTGCACCTTGAGAATGTGGGGCGCGGGGCGACTCCCCGCAGCGTGGGGTGCACCTTGAGAATGTGGGGCGCGGGGCGACTCCCCGCAGCGTGGGTGCACCCTGTGAGTCTGGAGTGACTCCCCGCAGCGTGGGGCACCGATCCCGCCGTGGGGAGGGCGCAGGACTGCGCGCACCCCCCCCTGGCCGCGCCCCGCTGAACGCGCAGCACCGAGCACCCGCTCCGTACACCCCGCGGGGCGCTGCGCCAGCCGCGCAGAGCCGCACTAAGACCCTGCGCGCACCGCCCCGCACCGCCCCTTCCCCGCCGCCCGCCCCCTGCGCGGAGCGCTGCGCGGCGCTGCGCGGGCAGTGCGCGGCGGCGGCGGCGGGGATGGGCGGCGCGGCGCTGGCGCTGCTGCTGGCGGCGGGGCTGTGCGCGGCGCAGTACGAGGAGTACAGCGTGCGCGGATTCCCCGCGGCCGCGCTGGAGCCGCTGCAGCGCGCCTACGCGCGGGCGCTGGCGCAGTACGCGGAGGCGCAGTGGGCGGAGAGCGCCCGGGCGCTGGAGGCCAGTCTGCGGCTCCACCGCCTGCTGCGGGACAGCGAGGCGCACTGCCACCGCCGCTGCGCCGCGCCCGCGGAGGGGGACCCCGCGGAGGAGCCCCCCGTGGGGGGGGATCCCGCGGCGTGGGAGTGGGAGCGGGAGATGCAGCTCTTCGGGCGGCTGCTGCGCCGCGCAGGCTGCCTGCGCGCCTGCAAGCGCGACCTGCCCGTCTTCCAGCTGCGCTACCCTCCCGCGCAGACGCTGCGCGACTTCCAGCGCCGCCTCCCCTACCAGTACCTGCACTACGCGCTCTTCAAGGTGAGCCGGGCGGCGCGCAAATGCCGCGCAACGTGGCTTGGGGGGGAGTGAGGAGGGTCCTGTGCCCCCTGGCTGCGCCTCCTCTTCTACCTTCCATCCTGCACCTCTCCATCCTGCCCCCCATCGGGCACACCCCCATCCTGCACCCCTCATCCTGCACCCTTGTCCTATACCTCCTCTTTGACACCCCTGTCTTGCTGTCCCCCCATCCTGTGCTCCCATCCTACACCACCAGCCTGCACCCCCTGATTTGCGCCCCCTGATCCCTGCTCCCCTCTATCCTGCATCCCCCATCCTGCACTCCCCATCTGGCATCCCCCCCCCGGCTCCTCCATCCTGCCCCTGCGCCGTGGCACGTCACCATCATCTGGGACGCATCAGGCAGGATGTGAGGGGTGCACCCGGGACAGGGGGCCCCAGTGGTTGTGTCCCCCAACCCCGCCTTGCGTTGCCCTGGTCCCCCAAGGTCCCCCTGGCCAGGCAGAGCGTTGCCTGGGGAGGGGGGCACAGGGGCTGCCCCAGCTGAGGGGCCCGAGCTGGTGGGTCCGGTGCCCCCATGATTGCTGCGGGACACGTGTTTGGGTGCTCCGTCAGGGACAATCACTTGCTCGGGCTCACACTGCAGACGTGGAGGGAGGTTTAATGGAGGGAGGTTTCCTAAGGGATCGCCCCGGGGTGACCCCCCTTTGGGCAGAGCTGCTCTGGCAGGGGATGCTGCCCTCCCCCCCCAGCCCGGGTGCTGGTGCGGGTCCCAGCGTGGCCACTGGCCGGTGTCCCGTGGATGCTGCTTTAGTGCTTAGCGCTGCCCCGCTCACCTGGCAGTGGCAGGGACAGCCTGGCCTGGATCCTTAATGCCTTTTCCTCTCGCTCCCTCTGGCCCAAACCCCACTTCATGGATGGATCATTCAACCCCCCCCCAATCCCGCTCCCCTGATGCTGCAACTTGAGAGCTCCCAAAGCCGGGGGGGAGCGGGGCCGTTGCCCGGGCTGGTGGCGGTGCCCAAGGAGAGCAGATGTGTGGATCAAATCCGTGCCACGCGGGTCACTCCTGGCTTGATGTGGGGGTCCCCAAGGGGCTGAGCCGTCTCCGCTCCCACCATGGGCACGGAGGGAGAGGTTTGTGGGGCTGGGCATGGGTGACCACTGTGTGGGCTGGATTTATCTGTGTTGTCTGTGGTCCTGGGTCCTGTCTGTCCATCGCTGCCAGCAGATGACTGGGCTCAGGGCTGGCACTGTGGGTGCCAGGCTCGTCCCCCCTGAGGACCAGCCTTCCGCCCTGCAGCCCCGGGGTTGGGTGCTGAGCCCCCCACAGCCACAGCGTGGGCTCCAGCAGCCTGCTGCACCCGCTCTTCATCCCTCCCCAGTCAAATAAGATCGAGAAAGCAGTGTCTGCTGCCCACACCTTCCTGCAGAAGAACCCCAAGCACGAGATGACCTTGAGGTATCTGAACTATTACAAGACGATGGTGGATGTGGATGAATACCTGGTCGACCTGGAGGCTCAGCCCTACGAGGTGAGGAGGGGCTGGGGTGGGAGAGGGGCTCCCCAGGGCTCGGTGTGCGCCTGGTCCTGCCGAACCCCAGGGGAAGTGGCTCTCCCTCGCTGAGCCCTGGTCGCCCACCTCCTGCCACCACAAAAGAGCATCTCTGTGGGGCCTGTGCTGGGGATGGAGCTGCCTCGGGGGGAGACAGGGAGATGAGTGGCACCCACTTGGTCCCCGGCAGCCGATATTCGTGCGGTCGGTGAAGCTGTACAACAACGGGGATTTCCGGAGCAGTGCGGCCGACATGGAGCAGGCGCTGGCTGAGTACTACAAGGCGTACGAGGACTGCCTGGCTGGCTGCGAGGGCGCCTACGAGCTCCAGGAGTTCAAGGACTTCTACCCTGCCATCGCAGGTGACCGGGCGGGGGGCCGGGGGCCGGCTGGTTGGTGGTGGGGGTGCCGGGGGCACAGCGCCTGACTCCTCTCCCCAGACCACTTCGTGAGCGTGCTGCAGTGCAAGGTGGACTGTGAGACCGAGCTCACCCCCAACGTGGGCGGCTACTTCGTGGAGAAGTTTGTGGCCACCATGTACCACTACCTGCAGTTCGCCTACTACAAGCGTGAGTGCTGGTGGGGAGCAGGGGACTGTGACCCCAGGACACTCTGGGGTGCTGTGGGCCCCTGGGCAGGGTGTCACCCCCCGTGTCACCCCGTGCTGCTCCCCACAGTGAACGATGTGCGGGACGCAGTGAGGAGCGTCTCCAGCTACATGCTCTTTGACCCGGGTGATGCCGTGATGCAGCAGAACCTGGTCTACTACCGCTTCCACCGCGAGCGCTGGCGCCTGCAGGAGGAGGACTTCGAGCCCCGGCCGGTGAGGACCCCCCCAACCCCCCTGTTCTGTGGCTCTGCCAGCGGCGGAGGGACTGACGCGGCCCCTGCTGCCTCCCCGTGCCCAGGAAGCCGTGCGCTACCACAACCAGACGGCCACCCAGAAGAAGATGCTGGAGTTTGCCAGGCAGTACCTGCAGGCTGACGACGAGGTAAACGATGGCCCCGGTGTGGGTGCAGCGGGTGCGTTTGGGGGTGCTGAGTGGTGCGGGTGGGTGCTGTGGGTAATTTGGGGCAGGACCCTTCCTCCGCCTAGGGGGTCCGACCCCCAAGCAGCCCTGGAGAAGAGGCTGCAGATGGGGCTGCTGAGCCCCGCTGCCTCCTCCTGCCCATCCTGTTCTGCAGATGGAGGTGGACGGTGATGAGGGGCTGGAGGCGCGGGACCTGCCCTCCGATGGCGAGTTCGAGGGTGAAGGCGACTACGAGGAGGGATTCTTTGCAGAGTGGTGGCAGGAGCCCAAGACCAAAGGGGACAAAGCCGACCAAGGTTCCTGACGCCAGGGCTGGGGCCGCGGGGTCGGGGGTAGCTGCTGCCCGTGCCCCGGTGCCACCGAGCCCTCCTTGTTTGCAGAGACCCTGCAGTGAGTCAGGTGAAGGGGTGCCCGGCCACGACAGAGCTGGACGGCGGTGGCCCTGCGATGCCATCCTGGGGACGCCAGGCTTCGGGCTCCTACCAGCCACCGCGCAGAACCTTGGGCTCACAGGGAAGGGCTGCTCCTGGCTGGTGCTCTGCGGCAGGGCTGCCTTTGCTCTCGGGCATCTGCTGCCCTGAGCGCAGCCTGATTGCTCTCCGTGCATACCACCGAACCCCCCTGCCTGCCCAGGAGCTGCCCCTGGGCCACCCCTGTCCTCGATGTCCCCAGGAGCCCTGGCCAGCGGTGGTTCCCTGCAGCACTGGGGCTTACTGTGTCCCTCAGCTCCTTCCCAGGACCGGGGGGGGCTGCGCCAGGACTGAACCCCGTATTGTTTCGAGGGGCTGCCCCTGCTCTGGGTGCTGCTGGAGCCAGGCACGTGTGCCGGTCCTGCCCCTCCTCGGGGCTCCCCGGGGCTCCCACCCTGGTGCCTCCAGCCTCCCAGCCCACTTGCCAGCCCCCAGGGCCCAGGGTCCCTTTGGAGCCCATGGCGCGGTGCTAAACGGGGCTCGGTGTGCCGGTGTCCCCGTGCTGCTGCGTGGCTACAGCCTGGCGAGGCTGCGTCGCCCATGCCCTGAGTGTGCCTTGAATTTTCACCACACCAGCCCTCTGTAGCCTTAAGCTCCGTTAATTTAATACTTCCTGACTTGCACAGTTGCTTTTTTTTTTTTTTTTTTTTGTATTTACTGGTGCTGAACTTTTAATAAAATCCGGACCAGTCTTTTCAAGGCTGCCTCTGCCTTGGGGCTCCCCAGGGCTGGGGTGTGCTGCCACCGCGGGAACTGGGTGTGAGGGCTGGGAGAGACCCTGCTGTGGGAGGGGGAAGAATGGTTTGGGGGGCTGGATGCCTCCATTAAGTGGGGGAGACCCCACAGGGAGCTTGTGGGGGCCTGTGGAGCTGAGGAACCTTGGGGGCCATGAGAGCAGCCAGGCTCTTGTGGGGCTGGGTGGTCCCTGAGGGGGCCATGGCTACACCAGGACCCTTATGGGGACGTGTGACCCCCTGTTGTGCAGGGGAGGCTGCCAGATGGCATTGGGGGGGCTACATGGGGGCTGGGGGCAGCATGCCTCACCCCGACACGGGTGTTTGGGGTATGATGTGCATCACCTGCGGGTTGTTTTGGGGCGGGTGCATCACCCTGACACTGGTCCTTGGGGGGTGCATCGTCCTGCTGCTGTTCCGGAGGGTGCAGCCTGTGTCCCCCGATGCTGGTCCAAGGTGTCAGGGTGGGATGACCCCCCCTCCCATCACCATCAGGGTGTTTTGGAGGCCATTTCGGAGGCCGCCATTGCTGCTGACAAGCCTGCACCTGCCCTGGGCACGGGGCGTCGGGCAGCGTGTGGCCGCCCCGCTCCTCCCTGCCGTGCCGCTGCATTCCCGCTCCCGTGGAAGTTGGCTGCGAGGACTGAAACCGAGAGGCTGAATCACCGCGTTCACCCCGGGGGTGGGAAGGGAAGGGAAGGAAGGGGGTGGCGGGGAGCCTGCCAGCACCCCACCCTGCCCTGCCTCGGAGCTCCCATCTACCAGGGCTTTCCCAGCTCTGCCCTCCTTGCACGGGGCTGGGGGCCGGGCTGGGGGATGGGGCTGAGCCCCCAGACCCATGGGCAGGGCTCGGGGCAGAGCTGAGGGGGGCAGCGCTGGCAGTGGGGGGCAGCCTGTTGTGCCCCTGTGCAGGGCAGGGCTGTCCTGTCCCCCGGGAGGAGCGGGGTTTGTCACCGATGGGTCACAGCCACCTTCGGGAGCTCGGTGGGGTGCGGCCGGCGGCACTTGTGCCCGGATCAGCGGGAAGCGCTCAGCCCAGCGTGCTGGCGTCGCGGCCCGTGGGTGAAAAGGCTTGTTTATCTTCCCAACAAGCCGGGCGAGGGTGGCACAGGGCCCGCGGGGCCTCCGCCCTGCTCTGACGCGCGCCTGGGCACAGCGTCCCCTCGCCAGCCCCAAACTCACGTTGGGGCACACGGCTCCTTGCCCCCTCTCCTCTCCCACTGCTGGGCCAAGCCCCTCACAGCCCCGGGCCGGGGTCCCCTGGGTCCCCTCCCTGCTCCCACCACAGCTGCCGGCTGGGTCCAGCACTCCTGGCAGTGCCGAGCAGCAGCTCCGGGAGCGGAGGTGGGACCCCAGCAGTGACCGGGGCTGTGAGCACGGCCACTGTCCCCCATGGCAGGCAGGGCCAGCAGAACCGGGCTGCGGGAGGTGCTGGGGGCCCAGGGTTGGGATGCAGGGGCACGAGCAGAGATACGGAGGTGGGATGCAGGGGGGGACAGTCTGCAGGATTCCGTGGGTTAACTCCATGACAGCACTGTGCTTCCCTGGCTGCCATGACCTTGACCAAGGAAGAACATAAATGGGTTTTTTTAGCTGTCATCTCAGCTGCCATGCCACGGGGCGCGATGCCCTGCCGGGTGTCCCTTCCCTCCTCGTCCTGGAGGGCTTTCGCTGAGCTTCAGAGCCCCCGCTCTGCGCACAGCCATGAAATCCCGATTCCTTGCAGGGGCGTTTGAAGCTCCGTCTCTCACCTCCCTCCCGAGCTGTGATTTCCCAACTGAGTCAGCGCCTGCAGCCAGACATGACCGAGGACTGCGCAGGGGCTGGTGGCGGGGGGTGTGTGTGCAGGATGTGTCCCCTCACCTCCATCCCCGAATCCTGGGAGTAGGAGGCCCGGGGATCCCCACTGTGAGCTGGGATGTGCCCTGGCACCGGGCCTTTCCGGGTGACTCGGGCGCTGGATGACGGAGGCTTCTCCCGGGGCCGGCGGGGAGCGGGTGAGCCGGGACGCGGCGGCGGCACCCGGCTGGGCCGGTCCGTCCGGGGGTGAGGCCGGCAGCCTCACCCAGCGCCTCTTGCTGCCGCGGCCCGGCTCCTGCCTCAGTTTCCCCACCCGGGCGGGGCAGCCCCCGCGGGACCGGGGGGTCCGCAGCCCCCGGGCGAGGCCGGCGGGGCGCGGGGAGGGCGACACGCAGGGGTGAGGCGGTGGGGGGGGACCCGAGCTCCCTGGCGGGGGTCCCGGCCCCCCCCACGCCTGCCCTGGGGTTTGTGTCTTTGCCCCCCCCCCGCCCCGTGCACCCCCCGGCGCGGGAGGGGTCCCCGCACCCCACAGCCCTCGGGGGTCCCCGCACCCCAGGGACCCCGGGGCTGCCCCCGCCCTGCCCAGGTACGTCCTGGCCCCGCCCCGGGCCCCGCCTCTCCCCGCCCAGTGACGTCACACAGGTGGTCCCCTCCCTCCCGGCCGCGCCCTTCCCCGCCCTCCGCCCCGCCCCGCCCTCCCCGCTCCGCTGTCCAATCGCCGGCCGGCGGGGGGCGGGGCGGCCGCGCCCCCGCCAATGGAGAGCGGATAAACACGTCCGGCGGGGGCGGTGCCCGGCGCGCCGCGGGGTTGACGGGCGTGCCGGCTGTCCAATAGCGATGCGGCGGCTCGGCGGAGGGGGCGTGTCAGGGCGTGGCGGGGGCGTGGCGGCGCACGGGGCGCTGCTCGCCTTTTGTTCGGGCAGGAGCGGGGCGGGCGGCAGAGCCCGCGCCCGGGAGCCGCCGGCAGGTCAGCGGGGCCGGGACCGGGGTGTGGGGGGACGAGGGCGGCTGGAGCGGGGCCGGGCGTCCCCGGGCTGGGGGGCGCCGGGGCCGGGCGGGTTCCGCCGTGCGGGGTTGGGGAGCAGCCGCGCTCGGGGCTGGGAGGAACCGGGGTGTCCGGGCCGGGCGGTACTGGGCGTCCCGGCTCGGTGCCGCCGCCCCGGGGCTCCCCGCGGGCCGCAGAGCCCTGTGCTGCCCGGGAGCCCCGGCTCGTCCCGCGGCGGCCGAGCCCAGCCCAGCCTGCGCGGATCCGGTCGGGCGGGTCCCCGGGGCCGCTCCCCGCGGGCGGCCGGGCTGTCCCTGCCCCCGCTCCCCGCCCGCTGCCGCAGGAGCGAGTTTGGAAGTTGCGACCCCGCGGCCGGTTCGAGGCGGCGGCGTCCCCGGCACCGCCCGGGCGCGCTCGGGGTGGCGGCTCGGCGGGCGAGGCGGCGGCGGGGCTGCGGGCGAGGCCTTGGCACGCTGCTCGCCCAGGTGGCCCTGGGGCTCTGACGTAACCCCTGGCTGCTGGGTGCCACGGCCGGCGAGCCCTGAGTCACACCTGGTGGCCTCACGCCGCCGTCGAGGCCCCTCGGCGCTGCCCTTCGGCTCCAGCCGGGTTTGCCGGGTGCTTTCCTGGGCTGCTGGGACTAGAGAGTCCGGGAAGGGACTGGGGGGGGGGCTGGCATCCCCTGACACCCCCACCGTGGGCTGGAGGAGCGGTGGGCACCGCTCTGCTCGGCGGGGGGGGGGGGTGACAGCAGAGATCCGCACGGGGAAACATGGAGGGGAGCGAAACTCGGCTGTCGTCTGGTGTTTGGAGAGGAGAGAGCACTCTAATTGCGTTAGCTGAGTGATTAGCTTAATTAATCAGGTTTGCGGCAGAGATGAAAGGATAATGCTGAAACGTTGCTGGGAGTTGCCCGGAGAAGGAAAACGTAGGCTGTCGTATGAGCAACTTGGGGAGATGTTTGTGCTGTGAGAGGAGCGTGAACACTGGCCGGGAGGGCACGGCCACCTGCTGGGGACAGCCCTGGGTGACCCGTGCCACTGCCGTGTCCACAGGGGTGTGACGGCAGCAGTGTCCCTGCACCCGCTATTGCCGGGCAGTGGGATCCCCGCACCTCAGCTTTCCCACGATGCTGTCGGGGTGCCTGGGCGAGCCCCATGTCTGGGCGATTATTCCCTGTTGCCTTCCCTGTGCCAGAAGGGTGGTGGGGGCTGGGGATGCCCCGTGACCCAGCTGGATGTGGCCCCCGCAGTGTCTGCGCCTCCTGCTCCAGTCCACGTCACCCTGGTTTTGGCGCTGGTGCCACTTGCCAGCCCCGACACCCGGCGCTGCCGAGTCCGTCTGCCGTGGGGCTGCTGGGGAGCTGGGGGCGCAGCGTCTCCCTGCCAACTGCCGCGGGGCTGGGGCTGGAGCGGTGCTGGGGCTGCCGGGGGCGTTCGCTCAGGGCTGGCATCCACATCCAGGGCGGGTGCGGTGCCCGTGGGGTCTGCTCTCGGGGGGGAGTGGGCGTCTGGCCCAGCCGTGCTGCCCGGTAACGGGACTGGGGAGGTTTTACAGTCTGTTTCTGTGTTTTATGGCAGTCTGCTGGCAGGGTGCGGGCTGCCCCGTGAAACACTCTTTGCCCGTCTGAAGCCTGTAATCGTTCATCGCTTTGGAGGATTTCCATAAAGTGTCATTAAAAACCCATTTTACTGCTAATTTGGCCTGAACAAGTTGGCTGTCAGGACGGGAACACGCAGAGCTCCTGGCATTGGTGGCTGAGGGGTGTTTTCCCCTCCAGGGTTGGCTCCTGTGCGGGTGCTGGGGGAGACGTGGGTCCCCACTGCTCGGGGGGCTTGCGGGGCGCTGGGGGAAGGTGGGGTGGCCAGGGCAGGGCCCTCCCTTCTAGACAATGGCATTTATGGCCTATTGTCTGGGCGTTGTGGCGTGTCCTCGCCGGCTCCAGGAAGCGTGTGCATCCCCGGTGGGGCCGAGCGGGGCGGATGAGGGGGTCTATGGGGCTGGGCGTGCGAGGGATCCCTGCCCCGTGCCCGGAGCCTCGGCCACCTCGCAGTGCGGGCGGCTGGTGGCTTGGCTGCAGCCGGGGACCTGGGATGATTTCCCCTCTGGTCCCAGGGCTGTGTGTCAGGGTAAAGCTCAGTGCTGTCCTAATCCCATTAACTCTCCCCTTTGTTTCCCCCACCTGAAATCCTTAATCAGCTCTTGCAGCTGGGGCAGGCGGCTGTGGTGCAGCTGCAACGGCTCCTTCAGCGGAGGCTGCTCCTGTGACGATGGCTCCCCTTCAAGGCTGTGGCTTGGTGTGGGAGCACTCGACGGGATTTGGCTTTTTATCGCACTTCCAGATCTCCGGGGTGGAAGACGGCGCTGCTGCCGCTGGCAGATGGCGGAGCCTTCGGGAGCGGAGCTGCCCTTGCCCCCCCTTTGCAAACTGGGGGAGCGGAGGCTCTTTGCAGAGAACCTGCAAGACTTTTAATTGCAGCATCTGTACTGAGGCTTGTGCTTGTCTTGAAGGTTTAAATTAGACTGGCTTCTAATTAACACAAGTTAAAAAGAAATTTAATTTCTATTAAAACTGCGAGTCTACCTTGGACTTCAGCTTTTACCCAGATTTCAGGTGGTGCTCTCCCACCTGGACAGGCCTCACCACAGGGTGTGTGGGGCACCCATTGTCACCCAGAGGCAGGGCTTGGGTGGTGGCTCTGTCCTGTGAGACTGAGGGGTGTCCCAGGTTGGTCTGCGTGGGTGGAAGCGGCTGGGACGGCAGCTCGGGAGGATGCCAGGGCTGCAGTGTTCCCTGCTTTGGGAAGGTTGGCTTTACCCTCCTTCCCCATGGGCATGGCTTGGTGGGGGACAATGAAGGGACAGGTACTCCTGCTCCAAAGAAGTCTGAAAACTTGACCAAAGCAGCTAAAAACCACATCTGTGCTTAAACTAGGTCGGCTTTGGGGCCGTGCAGGTGCCTCGATGGGCAGAGCTCCTCATCCTCTCTGCTTCCCACCTCTGGCGTGGGAATGCTGCACGGCTCGTCAAGGGCTGCGGCAGGAGATGGAGACGTTTCTAATTAGGCAGATGTTTGAAATACCCTTCTAAATATGCCAGCCCTGATGGGTTTTGTGGGGGCTGCTGACAGGCACGGAGCCATTTCAACATGCCTCGGTCGCTCCTTTGCACCGAGCGAGTCCTCGGGCTCCTTCCGAGACCCTGAGCTGGGCGGAGGTGGAACGCGCGGTGTTTTCCCAGTTTCCCACGCCTGGGTGACTGGACCCGCAGGAGGGGGTGAAGGCGAGTGAGCAGCCGTGCCCTCCCGGGGGGACCCGCTCCAGGGCTGGAGGGAGGCGCAGACCCCGTGGTGTGGGATGTGCTGTGGCCCCGCGTGGCTTTTTGGGGTGGATGGTGGATGAAGCGCGTGTGCTTCGCTGGTGGGGGAGAGACCTTTGGCTGCTGCAAGGAGCCCTGCCGTAATCGCTGTGACGCGCGGGCAGAGCCCTGGTGACAAATCATTAACTTGCTCCGACAGGCCGGGTGCTGACGGGTGTTGGTGATAATTTCTTGTGAAGCGTCTGAACTTTACAGATGTAATGCAATTGGATGGAGAAATTAAGCCGGGACTCAGCAGCTCTGCGTCCCTCCCCGCTGCATCAGGGCCGGGTGGCAAACTCCCATGTTTCTGGACACCAGGAGCGGAGCTGGGAGCAGCCTGTGAGCCTCAAAGCCTAAATTTAAATCCTGCAATTATGTTCTTAAAGGACAACTCGTTCTTTGTGCTCTTTAAAACAAAATAATGATTTTTTTTTTTTTCCTTATCCAGATGGAGTTATTGTGATTAATTGCACCATACCAGTCCTCCTTTCTGTGGACAAGTGGCGAGTTCCCATCTTTCCCAGCAGCGTCTCTAATGAGATCAACAAACTTTAACTGAGGAGGGGATGTGCCCGTGTGGGTCCTCCTGGGCCTTGTGTCTCCGTGGATGGTGGTTTCTGTGCCAGGGAGTGGGGATGTGGGGAGGGGAGATGTGCTGCCAGAGACCCCATGATGGGACTTTGGTGTGTGAACATCCCTGGGGTCCTGCTGTGGGGCTCGCCCCAGGTGGGCAGAGCTGGCCAAGGCATGGCACAGGAGCTGTCAGAGCGGGACCTGACCCCAAGCCAAGGCTGCTGGGTCCGTGCCAGCGTTCCTGCCGTGAACGTGGGGCAGGGAGATAATGCTGAGTGACCCAGGGCCGTGGCAAGGCACGGCGTGGGCGGCGGGGAAGCCGGGGATCCCCAGACCATGCTTTGGCACAGCTCTTGCTCAAGCCCCGGGTGCCTGGTGGCTCCTGGGGTTGGACTACCCCACAGTGTGCTGCGGGAGGTGGGTGTCATGCCTGGCATCACACGTGCTCTCGCAACGGGAGAGCACTTGATGGATAATACCTTGTCATTTTGTGATGCGAAGTGCCAAAATATTACAGCCTGGACTTGGCGTGTGCTGGAGCTGTCAGGAGCTGTTAATTCAGGTGGAGGCAGGCGCTTCCTGGGGCTCGGGAAACGTGCTCTGCTTTGATGGAGAGCATCAGCTGAGCGGGTCGTGGTGGAGATGCCGCGCTGCCGGAGCCGGCTCTGCTGGGAGCCTGGTCTCACCACACTGCGGGGGGTGCAGCACCCCCTGAATAGCAGGAGTGGGGGCTTTGCATGGGGCTTCGGCAGCTCAAACTTAACATCTTCGGGAGCAGCTGAAAAATAAATAGGGCTTTAGAGCCCCCTCCAGTGAGGGAGCCCAGGTCTGAAGAGTGGCTCTTGCACCCCTCGCTGCCCTCCCCAAGTGACCTGAAGTTGTCAGAGCTGGTGGGGTGGCTGGGAGCGCTCCGGACATGTGAACGCTGACAAACAAAGGCCATCGGCTCCTTTGTGTGCAGGACCAGGGCGGCATCGTGCCGTTACAGCCCGCTTTCTAATGAGAAGCCGGTCGCTGGTGTCTCCTCATTAAACTTCAAGCTGCTCTCGCTCCCGTTTGAATTCTACCACTTATCTTCACTGTAAAGCCCCATTGAAAGGGCTCCTGGTAGCCGGGATCTGACTCTAACGCTTCCCATTGATGCTGGTGAGGTCTTGAAAAGCTCCTTTCTCTGCCTCCTCCTGCTGTGTGTTCCTGCGAGGGATCCTCTTCAAAACCACTGAAGCTTTTGTGCAGCGCTGGGGCTGCCGCAGCGTCTGCGGGAGCTTCGTTAGCCGCTGCCTCAGCTTCGTTAGCTCTCAGTGCGACCTCGTCCCCTCTGCCTGCCTCTGGGCTTGCAGGTGTGGGGGACCTCGGGGTGCCGCTCTCCTGGTGCACCCAGCCCTGGGTGCCCTTGCCCCCGGGAGGGCTCTGGAGCTGTGGCCATCGATGCTGCTCCCCCCGGCCTCTCTGAGCGAGCGGCCACTGGTCCCCTGGCCACTCCAGCCAGGTGGGGAGGACCCGAGATGGCTTGCGTGTGGCCTAAGTGCTTCTAAAATAGAGTCTTTTCTTGCATTGTATTTGTTGAATTGCCTTTAACCGCCTCTTTCCTCTCCTTCAAAGCCAAAGTGACTGTAATTGCAGTCGCTCGCACGCTTCCCGCAGCTGAGCTCACCCCCTCGCACGGTGCGGCTCGGGAGCAGGGGCACCTCCAGCTCCGTTCCCCACTGGTGCTGGGAAGGATGTGTGTGAGGATGGGGGTCTGTGGAGGGCTACGGCAGCCCCTTGGTGCCATCCCACGCTGCTCAGGCTGCCCCTCGCATCCGCCAGCCCCCCAGTCCTGCTGCCTGCTCCTGTGCAGCCCCCGGTGGGGACTCCATGCCCCCTGCCTGCTCACCCCCCACTTCTGGGGGGTCTTGCCTGCTCACCCCAGGGACCACTGCCCCCAGGAGGTCCCTGAGCGATGACTGTTTTTGCATGAGGCAGCATTCCTGGCTTCCCTGCCGCTGTTCTGAGCAGCTCAGCCATACGTTACTGGGAGCACTGGGCTCTGCCGGCCAGGTCCTGTCGGTGTGAGGCCGAAGGCTTCTCTGGGCAGCCGGAGGGAAGGGCTGGTCAGGCCCGGGGCTGTGTGTTTGCCAGAGACTTCCTCCGCAGACGGTGTCTCGGGGGGGGCTGATGCCGCCTGGACACTGATCAAATGGCTCTGGGGGCGGATGAGCCGCTGGCCGGTGCCTCGCAGCCGCGGGAGCTTCCTCTGCCCTCCCCAGCATTCCTGCCTGCGGGAAGTGGTGGGAGAGGGATTAACCTTCTCCTGGCTCTGCCCTCGCTGTGCTTCGCTTCCCACTCCAGTTAATAAGAGTCCTGGGGGAGGGGGATAAGGACCAGGCTCAGCAGCGATTGTCCTACCCACAGGTCTGGCCATGGAGGGGCTGGAGCCCCCCCGAGCATCCCCCGTGCTCATGGCTGACCCTTGGGGCAGGTATTTCACGTGTGCCCCAAATACCTCCCGCTTCTCCCTTCTGCACAAAGGGTTGCTCTCCCCTGGGCCGCTGGTGGGGGTCCTGCCCCACTGCAGCCACTCGCCACCAAAAGCAACACCAGTGGACCCAGTGTCCCCTGGGAGGAGGGAGGACATCTGAGGACAGAGCCCAGCTGTGGGGGACGGGGGAGCAGCTCCTGTCAGGCGTCTGGCCCTCGCTGGATGATGAGCAGAGGACACTTGACACAGGGTTCAGAAAATGTCACCGCTCGCTGCTGGAGCGTCTGACGTGTGCTCCGCTGGCCCTGTCACCTCGGGTGCTGGTGGCCTCGCTGGCTGCCTGTGGTGGGGAGCCAGCCCCCCCCCTCGGGGCTGCTGGTGGGGTGATGTTCCAGGGGAAGGATGGGTGCTGTGTGTAATGAGGTGCCCCTGGGCCCTTCTGTGGAGGCTCGTGGGGAGGGAGAGTCCCCTGAGACGTGTAACCCCCCGTGTTCCCGCTCCCCCCTGCTGCAGGGGGCTGCGCTCAGTCGGTTCAACACAGCACTCGTGAGCCCGGACCCGCCGGCAGCGTCTCTGGGGCGCATCACCTGAGCCTGTGTCTGGGCTCCGAGGGGCTTTTGATGTCCCTGGGGTGCCGGCGGTGCAGACAGAGGCGGGGACAGGGGGGTGGCTCATGCATAATGCAGGGCTCTGTAAGAAGCTGGTGTCTGCGCTGAGCTCATGGAGGTTTGAAAAATTAAGTGCCCATCAAACGCCTGTAAATTGTAGAGCGGCCCTTCCCCTTCCACCGACGGCACGGGCAGCACCAGCACCTCCTGCCTGGGGGTCCCTGCCCTGGCTGGGGGGGGTGTCTCAGGTCATTACACCCCCTCTGTGGTGCTTTCCTGCCCTTGGCTCTGCTTTCCCCTTGTCCATCCCTGTCCGGGTGCCGGCTGTCTCTCTGGCTGCAGCCCTGCTGCCGGGGCTCTGCCAGCTCCTGCCTGGGACGATGATGGCTCCTGCCCACCATGGTTCCTGGGAATGATTTGGCCTTGCTTTTCCTGGGCTTCCTGACCCGGTTTGGAAGCTCTGCCACCCTGGCCAGGGTGACCCAGCTGGGAGGACATGCTTTGTCAAAACACTGATGCTACAGCTCATGAGTACGCAGCGGGGTGTGCGGCACAGGGGCTCTCCCGGCCGATCCCCGCTCTGGCGTGGGGTGGGGAGCGGTGCCGTGCGTCACCCACCGCCCTGCCCCACCAAACGGCACCCCCAGCTCCCGCCCAGCCCTGCCGTGGGAACGATCTGCCCCCGCTGGCCTCCATTAGTGGGTCCCTCTCTTCCTGCCTCATAAACATGCATTATGCACAACCCATTAAAGCCGGAGCGGTACTCCGTCTGCGGATTGCTGCTTGACAGCTCAAAAAAATATTGGATTGACGGGAGCAGCGC
Organism: Numenius arquata; assembly: GCF_964106895.1. NCBI lineage: Eukaryota > Metazoa > Chordata > Aves > Charadriiformes > Scolopacidae > Numenius > Numenius arquata. The sequence continues at coordinate 7,369,398 of NC_133598.1, read as the reverse complement.
CTTGCAGTGGCTCCGGGAAGGTGGCTGGGCAGGGGGATGGACGCGGTGAGATGCAGGATGCATCCGGCGGGGGGGACAAGAGCGGGGCTCCTGCCTCCCACCCGGCTGCTGCTCCCCAGGAACGAGAGTGTTTGTGCCCGGGCTGGGATTTTTCCGTGTGCTGCTCGTGAGGGCTCGGCTGCTTCTTGGGAACAGCCGGCAGCGCTGGGGCGAGCCGCGCCAAGCCCATGCGCGCTGTGCCCTGCCAGGCTGCCCTGCGCAAGCCGCGTCCTCGGCCACCACCCGACGCCCTGACTCAGCCACCGGCACGGCGGGGGGCTGGCGGGGGGCTCGTCCCTCGCTCCCCTCGAGGAGGGTGCTGCACTGGATGGGCTGGTCCCTGCCAGCCCCGAGTTGTGCCGGCCGCTGGAGCGGAGCCAGGGGCGTGCGGCCGCCCCGGTCCAGCTTTCTGCATGAATCAGTGCCGGCGGAGGTGGTAATTACCCCCCTGTTTGGCAGCGCGGTTGCTGCTGCACCCAGCGAGGCCGGGTGGCAGCTGCTCCTGTCGCCTCTTATCGCCTCTGAAACTCTGACTCATCCCCAGCCTGCACGGCTGGAGGAAGGGACAGAGATCCCGGGGGAGGTGGGGGGCCTGGGCGGTGGGGCAGGGGTAGGGATGGCTGGATGCTGCTTCCATCCCTCCCTACCTGCTTCCATCCTTCCCCTCCTGGCGGTGCCGGGAGCCTGGACGTGGGGCTGGTGACTCACAGCCCTGCAGCATCCGCCTGCCCCGATGAGCTCAGGGGTTAATCCCTGAGCTATCCTCCCTCCTCCCGCATCCCCAAATTAAAGACAAGAGGAACCCAGCCCTGCTCGCAAGCAACCTCGGCTGGTTTGTCCTGAGTTTTGGGATGTGCTGGGCCACCCTGTCCCGGCGCGGTGCTCGGCACAGCATTGGGAGCGCCATGGGCACTTGTGGTGCTGAGCACCCGCGGGAGAGCTGAGCCGAGCCGGTGGCTTCGCCTGGTTATTTTTAGGTGCTTTAGGAGTGTCCTAGAGGGCTTCTAAAAAGGTTTGTTTTATTCCTGGAGCTCCAGCCTTGCTGCTCTCCCCAGCTCTCTGCCAGCTCCTGCCTCTGGAAGCTGGTCTGTAAAAAGCCCGTGGGCAGCTGAGGGAGCCTGGATTGGGTGGGGGGCTGGCTGTGGGGTCCCCCCCATGCCAGGCAGAGCCTGCTCCCACCTTTGGCAGTAAGACACGGTGGGTGCTGGCTGACGGCTCAGCCGGCCGAGTGCGGTCTGCGCTGGCTGCAGCCGGGGTTCGTGTCTGAACAGGAGCAGCAAAGTGCTGAGCTGTTGGTTCCTCACCCCGGAGCCGCCTTTCATCTGGCGAGGGGGAGGAGGGCAGATAAGGATCTGCTCGCTCCACTCCTGGGCTGCACAGGGTCCAGCGGCTGCGCCGGGGTCTGTCCCGCTCCTCGGGGCAGGAGCGGGCCGTGGCCATCGGGGCTCTGCCAGAGGCATAACTTCTCCCCTCCTTGCCCTGCAGAGCAGCCATGGAGGTGATGAACATGATGGAGCAGCCCATCAAGGTGACAGAGTGGCAGCAGACCTACACCTACGACTCGGGCATCCACTCGGGCGTCAACACCCAGGTGCCCTCTGTCAGCAGCAAGTGCCTCGGGGACGATGACGAGGTCTATGGGAAGCAGTACACCATCAAGAAGACGACCACCACGAGTTACTGCCAGGGAGGGAGCCAGGGCCAGAGCCAAGCGCAAGGTAGGGGCTGTGGGGCTGGGCACGTCTGTGAGCTCAGCTGCTTGGTTCCTGCCTCCCCCATGAGCCGTGCTCCTTCTGGGCACTCCTCCACGCCGCCTTCCGCACCCCGGGAGCTGTTGCTGCCTAAAATATGCTCCCTCCCGTACTCCTCCCCCGCGCGAGAGGCTCCGGCGTCGGGGCGGCAGCAGTGCTGAGCTGTGCACACACATGGAAGCGCACCGGTGGGTTGGCTCGGGATAGGAGCAGCTGATCCCGGCCCACGGATGGGCCGTCTGTCCCACTCCTGTCTGCCTGCTCGGCAAACCTGTCTCGGCGCGGCTGGCAGAGCTGCCAGTGTGTGCTGTGAATCCCTGCCGACCGGCCCAAATTCTCCCGCTGCCGCGAGGGCGAAGCAGAGACACAGCCCCTAGAGCCAAAGGAGATGCATCCCCTGGCTTGATCCCTTAAAAGAGGGCTGGTTTGCTCTGCTCGCCTCAGCGATGGGCCCCGGAAGGTTTAATCTCCAGTTCCCCTGGCGTTTCCCAAGCCCTCCACGGTCCCTGTGCCCCGGAGGTGGGGACAACGGGTGGCTGCCACAGCATCCCTGCCCCTCGGGTCACGCTTGTCCTGGCATCCTCAACAGGGAAGGCCTCCACATCCTCCTAATCCCCAGAGCCAGCTGGTCCCAAGCTGCAAATATCCTTATTTTTTAATTAATGGGCCTTGTGTGACAACTGCCTAATCATGCTGCCTAATTGAGTGTTGTCTTATCTCTGTGCTGCCATATCTGTTTACACTTTGAAGCACCGGCTCCTTGCAGAGCACGCTGAGCGTCCGACACTGCTGACGTTGCCGGTGTTGTTGCTCTAAGCTCTTGCTCAGCTAATTGAAATTGGAAAGCAGGGCTGGGAGCGCTCCTCGGAGAGAGCCCGAGCCTAAGGCTGCCTCCCGGTCTGTCCCTGCAGCCGACATGGAGGCTCAGCTGGCCATGACCCGGGCCCAGCGTGTCCGGGCTGCCATGTACCCCGAGACAGTGGAGGATCGCTCCCTGCTCATCACCACCCAGCTGGAGGGGCAGCAGACCAACGTGCAGCGCCTGGCAGAGCCCTCGCAGATGCTGAAATCTGCCATCGTGCACCTCATCAACTACCAGGACGATGCTGAGCTGGCCACCCGGGCCATCCCGGAGCTCACCAAGCTGCTCAACGATGAGGACCCGGTAAGGAAGCGTAGTTTGCCTGCACCTGTCTCTGGGCTCTCAGCTCCCGGGCTTGTGGGACACCATTCCCCAGCTGTGGCAGCACAGCCGGGCTCCCATCCTCGCAGGGCTCGGTGGCCACCGTCCCTCTCCTTCCTCTTGGCAAAGCTCCGCGGTTGCCACAGGGCTGAGCCCACCTCTGCCCACCCGCGTCTCCTCGCAGCCTGTCCCTGCTGTGATGGGCAGCAGCGGGACCCCCTCCCACCCGCCAGCTTCTCTCCCCCCGCAGGTGGTTGTCAGCAAAGCGGCCATGATCGTCAACCAGCTCTCCAAGAAGGAGGCGTCGCGCCGGGCCCTGATGCAGTCGCCGCAGATCGTGGCGGCCGTGGTGCGCACCATGCAGAGCACCAGTGACCTGGACACGGCCCGCTGCACCACCAGCATCCTCCACAACCTCTCCCACCACCGCGAGGGACTGCTCTCCATCTTCAAGTCCGGCGGCATCCCAGCCCTCGTCAGGATGCTGAGGTACAAGGGTGCTGGCGGCGGGTCCCGAGCTGAGCGGTCCCTCCGGGGCTGGGGGCAGGGGAGGGGAGAGCTCGTGCTGATCCCCCCGGACATGGTTCCTCCTTCTGCTCACACCAGAACACGGGAGTGGGAGACCTTGAGCCTTTCAGCCTGTGAAAGCCCCAGGGATTTGGAGCCTGGGTGGGGGCAGGAGGAGGGGAGCGGTCCCCCATGCTGCCTTGGCCATGGAGATGGGGCTCAGTCTCTGCTCTGCCCCAAGGAGGGGGTGTCCCTTCCCCGAGGGCCACCCCACATGGTAGCCTCGCACCGGGTCCTGCTGCAGGGCCCTGGGTAGGAGTTGGGGCTCGGGGCCACCCTGTGGGCTCCGCTGGCAACCTGGAGAGCCCTGACGTGGCTCTGTGCTGCCTGCCTGCAGCTCGCCGGTCGAGTCGGTCCTCTTCTACGCCATCACCACCCTGCACAACCTGCTGCTCTACCAGGAGGGGGCCAAGATGGCTGTGCGCCTGGCCGACGGCCTGCAGAAGATGGTTCCCCTGCTGAACAAGAACAACCCCAAGTTCCTGGCTATCACCACCGACTGCCTCCAGCTCCTCGCCTACGGGAACCAGGAGAGCAAGGTAGGCCCAGGGGGCCTGGCCTGCCCCACGGCTGGAGGGCGGGCGGGAGGGGGCCGGTTGTCCAGCCGTGCTCCTGGCAGATGGCCACCCCTGAGGCAGGGCTGGCAACTCCCATCATCTCAGCCTCTGTGCCCCCCAGCCCAGCTGGCAGCATCCGACCTCGTGGGGCATCCCCGAAAGCACTGACTGTCCCAGTCTGGCCGGTAGATCGGCTGGGCTGGGTTTCTGCCCCCGCTGCTCAGGGCAACGCCTCCATCTTTGTTCTTCAGCTGCTCCTCTCCTCCTACGCACAAATTGTCCCAGCCTCGCGTAGGGGTTCGGTCCCTGGGCCAGCTCTGACGCTGGCTGGAGGGGGGGTGAGGGACCCCGGTGTGCAGGGCTGGGGTGTCTGGGGGGCGGTGGCAGCACATGGCCCCGGCGGGGTGACCCCAAGCACTGCTGCGTGCCCAGGGTTGGACCTTCTGCCTGACTCGTGTCCTGGCACGACCAGAGCGGTGGTTCCAGAGCCCAGAGCTGCTGCACCCCCCGACCCTGCCCCTTCTGTCTCGCAGCTGATTATTTTGGCCAACGGAGGCCCCCAGGCCCTGGTGCAGATCATGCGCAGCTACAACTACGAGAAGCTGCTCTGGACCACCAGCCGGGTGCTCAAGGTGCTGTCGGTGTGTCCCAGCAACAAGCCCGCTATCGTTGAGGCTGGTAAGAGGGGCTGGGGGGCTATGGCAGAGCTGGTGCCAGACAGGAGGAGGGTGGTGGTGCCGCGATGATGCTGCAGATGCCTCGCGCAGCCGGGTGGAACCACCTGCGTGTGGCCCGGTTTCTCCCTCTGAAAGGCTGCTGAGGTGCTTTCCTGGCAGGAACGGGGGGTTGGACTAGATGATCTCCAGAGGTCCCTTCCAACCCCATACCATTCTGTGAATCTGGCAGAATTTCCAGGATCTGGCCCAGTTGGCCAGCCGGGACCTGTTTTTCCTGAAGACATTTGGCCTCCACTAAGCCACGAGGCTGCCTCGTGTGCGGTGGCATCGGCCGGGTGGTGCCCAGGCCACACTTGCCAGGCAGACCCACGGCCTCTCCCTCCTCCTCCTGCTGGGGCAGCCCTGGGCATTGACAGATGGGCTGGTGTCTCCTTCCCCGGCAGGCGGCATGCAGGCCTTGGGCAAGCACCTGACCAGCTCCAGCCCCAGGCTGGTCCAGAACTGCCTCTGGACTCTGCGGAACCTCTCGGATGTGGCTACCAAACAGGTGAGTCTGCGGGACCCTGAGCTTCTCCTCCAGGAGCCCCCGGCAGCCGGCTCCTTCCCACTGAGGGAGCTGCTGTCAGAGCTGCCGTCCAGGCGGTTGTGCCCGTGGGGCCGAGTGGCCGCCGGCGCGAGGGTGACCCCGAGTTCTGCTGCGGGGTTGCTCTCCCCAGCCCTTCGCCGCCTCCTGATGCGTTCCCCATCTGCTGGGGCCGCCTCTCCCTGCAGATTAGCGCCTGATGCAGCGTGGAAACTATTTGGGCTGGCGTGTAACCATCCCAGGCTCTGCGGATTGAGGGGGGGGATGTGGCCATGGCGCCTTTAACTCCTTCCTGCCCCGCTGCTGGCTGCCGGCTGGCACGGCTGGGGCCGGGGTCACCCCGGGGAGCGCTGGTGGGCGCATTGTTTGCGCTTCCCAGCAGAGAGAAGCTGCTGGAGACATTAAACTCTAAGTAAAGCTGCACGTGTCAGGAGAGGCTGTTGCTCACGCCGTGCCGGCGTCGTGGAGAAGCAGCTCTGGCTGCAGAGGGATGGGGAAAGGCGCAGCGTGGGAGGTGAAAAATGCTGCCAGGGGGGATGTGGGGGCTGGGGTCTGCAGCAAGGGGTGTGAGCTCCAGCGAGGGCAGCCACATGAGCCTGGGTCTTGGGAGAGGGTGCCCGGACTGGGAGGAAGAGCACAGCTGGGGCTGGATCCTCTGCGATGGCAGGAGCTGTCCTTGGGGGGGGGGGTGTCTGTCTGTCCCGTCTGGGGGGAACAGCTGCAGCCCAGATCCAGCTGTGGGGGTGCTGATCCAACCTCCTGTCCCCGCTCCTGCAGGAGGGTCTGGATGGTGTCCTCAAGATCCTGGTGAACCAGCTGAGCTCTGATGATGTGAACGTGCTGACCTGTGCCACCGGCACCCTCTCCAACCTGACCTGCAACAACAGCAAGAACAAGACCCTGGTGACGCAGTCAAACGGGGTGGAGGCCCTGATCCACACCATCCTGCGGGCGGGCGACAAAGAGGATATCACCGAGCCGGCCGTCTGCGCTCTCCGGCACCTCACCAGCCGGCACCCTGAGGCTGAGATGGCACAGAACTCGGTGCGGCTCAACTATGGCATCCCTGCTATTGTCAAGCTCCTCAACCAGCCCAACCAGTGGCCACTGGTCAAGGTAAGGGGCTGGGGGGAAGTTGGGGGCCGGAGGAAGCCAGTGCCTGGGCACAAGCAAGCCCCTGGCTGCTGGCCCATGGTGGGACACACTGGGAGGAGGTCTGCAGCTGGGGCTGTGCACAGAGCGATGGGGGGCTGCTGCCACTGCAGCCCTGGCCCCGCTGGGCTGCGTCCTTGATGGCAGCTAATGGAGGAAAGGGCTCCTGCCGGCTGCTGGGCTGGAATCGATACTGGCCCCGGGCTCCCCCGTGGGGAGGGGGACGGATCCGGTGCGGGAGGAAGCTGAAGTCAGCCTGTGCCATCAGGGGGATGGGGGCCCAGCTGACGGGGCCCGTGGGGAGCACATGCTGCTCTCATCCACGGTGGAGACGAATCTCTCCTTCCCCCTCTTCTCTCCTTCCCCGCCTTCTCTCCTCCAGGCTACCATAGGCCTGATCCGCAACCTGGCCCTGTGCCCGGCCAACCATGCCCCGCTCCAGGAGGCCGCCGTCATCCCCCGCCTGGTCCAGCTGCTGGTCAAGGCTCACCAGGACGCCCAGCGGCACGTAGCAGCCGGCACACAGCAGCCCTACACGGTGAGTCCCCGCGGCAGGGTCTGCCAGGGTGTCCCCCTGCCCTGGCACCCCAAAAGATGACCTGTCCCTGGGGGTAGCCCGTGCCCAGGGTGGTTGTGCCCTGGCGTGGGGACATGGTGGCTGCTCCAGGGCCCTGGCTGAGCACTTGTCCCCTGGCAGGATGGAGTGAAGATGGAGGAGATCGTGGAGGGGTGCACAGGGGCATTGCACATCCTGGCCCGAGACCCCATGAACCGCATGGAGATCTTCCGCCTCAACACCATCCCTCTCTTCGTGCAGGTCAGGGGCTGGGGGGGGACACGGGGGCTCTGCTCTGCCACCTCCCGGCTGGCACAGCCCCGCAGTGCCAGGGACAGGGAGCCACAGCGCTTGGCTGGTGGCACCCGTGCGTGTCATACGCATCAGGAGCACAACAGCTCCTCGCTGGCTGCTTCACGTTGCTGCTAATCTCTCCCGACAGCTCCTCTACTCGCCGGTGGAGAACATCCAGCGCGTCGCGGCTGGTGTCCTGTGTGAGCTGGCCCAGGACAAGGAGGCGGCAGATGCCATCGATGCCGAGGGGGCCTCGGCTCCGCTGATGGAGCTGCTGCACTCCAGGAACGAGGGGACGGGTGAGTGCTGCCGTGCCAGGCCCTGTGCCGGGGGCTCTCCGCTGCCTGCCATCGCCCCAGCCGGGGCTTCTGGTGCTTCGGTGCTGCGTGGTGCCGGGAGCTGAGGCTGTTCCCTTCCCCTGCAGCCACCTATGCGGCCGCCGTGCTCTTCCGAATCTCGGAGGACAAGAACCCTGACTACAGGAAGCGTGTCTCTGTGGAGCTCACCAACTCCCTCTTCAAGCACGACCCGGCAGCCTGGGAAGCGGTGAGTGTCCTGCTGGGCGTGAGGACGAGCCCCTTTCCCCAGGGAAACTGGGTCCTCTTGGTGTGTCCCCCTTCTGCCTCCAAAAGCTGCCACTACCGCCTCTGAGTGAACCTCGGATGGGAGTGACCGGCAAATGGGGAAGGTGGGGGTGGAGGGACTGTGGCCTCAGCTCTCCTGCAGCCCTGGGTCATGGTACCCGCTGCCCGGGATGGGGCTGGGCACCACGAACCCCCTGAGCATCATGCACTTGTGAGCACGGGTCCCCTCTTCAATGGTGTCACCTTCTTTCCTAGGCTCAGAGCATGATCCCCATCAACGAGCCCTACTCAGACGGTGAGTGCGGCGCCGGCTCTTCCTGTGGGGTCCCCCCATGGGCTGTGCTCTGGTGGGGGAGTTGCCTCTTCTCACCAAACCAGGCTGGTTTTAAAGGCTTTCTTGGGTGGCTGCCAGCAAAGTGCCTGCCTGGGGATGCTCAGTGGGATGCTTGGCTCCCCAGGGAGCATGTCCAGCCGCTCCCCTGTGCTGGGGCTGGCCCAGAGCCTGGGGGCAGGTGGGTGGCGGGTGGCCCTTGTGTCCTTTGCAGCACCATGTGCCACACACTGCCCTGGGCGGGGGGACCGGGAGGGTGGCTGAGGGCTGGAGAAGTCTCTTGTCGGTGGGGAGCTGAGGTTGCCATGTCCCTTCCCTGCAGAGCTGGACCCCGGCTACCGCCCCATGTACTCGGGTGACATCCCGCTGGACCCCATCGACATGCACATGGACATGGACGGGGACTACCCCATGGACGCCTACAGCGACGGCGTCCGAGCGCCCTTCGCTGACCACATGCTCGCCTAACCTGCCCCGCAGCCCCCGCACCAGGTACTCTTATGGAGGGCACGCTCGGCCCTGGAGGGGGGCGGGTGGCCGGGGGGGCAGGGCTGGCTGCTGGCACTCGGTGTGCAGTGTCCCCAGCACTGCCGTGGGTCGGCATCCGTCTTGCTCCTTGGGCTCGGTGTGACCCTGGGCTCTGGTCTCCTCCAAACCCCCCTCGGTGAGTAACGGGAGCTCTCTCCTACACACGCAGGTGTTTTCTCCGTACAGAAGAGGGTGGCCCCAGAGCTGAGCATTCGCAAGAAGGACTTGGGAGACAGAAGTGCCTGAGAAGACAAACTTTTCCATTCCCACGAGAGGTTTTATTTTTCGATTTTTTTTCTTCGCTGTGGGTCTGTGGAGAAGGTCCTTCCTCCTGGGACTGCTTCGAGCACCTACTGCCGCATCCAGCATCCAAGATACTGTTTCTGAAGCTTTAAAATACACAAATCCTGCACCGTTAGCAACTTTTCATTGGCAAAATAGTCTTTTCTATGAATATATATTTCTTTTTTATTTTTAATATGGTGCCAACGGCTTTTGCCGTCTTTAAGTTTGTGCTTTCTAACCTCCCCACTATTTGTTCTGCGTGTTAGTGTTCTAGGAGAGGAATCTAACATGGGAAAACCCTTTACTTTCTGCCAACTCTGACTTAATCAGGCCAATCCAGAGTTTGCTGAAACCGAAGGGTGCCGTGTCCCAGGACCTTCGTTTTAGCCATCGGGATGTCTGCGGTTTAACTCTTTCCAATCAGCCGTTGGGGAGCTGACTCTGTGTACCCGCCTATCCTACCAGTACCTATAGAGGAGTGACTCCAGCATTAGGAACCGTGTCCTTGTACCGATCTCTGTTGCACATTTTAACCCATTTCCCTTCTTTTTTTGGTGAGTGGTGTGTTTCCGTCCCCTCCTCCCTTATCTAACACATTTTTTAAAGAGGCTCTAGATCTGATGGTGGTTTAACACTTCCACCGGAAAGGGATGGATAGTTACTGGAGCGTGGTTCAGGAATGGAAGATTTTATTATTTCTGTAAGTTGTTTTTGTATAGACCAAAGCAAAGAATAAAATAACCCCCCCAGCCCCGCGTTGCCCTGAGCCTGTTCTTCTGTCACCTGGGGAAGGTCAGTGGGTCCCCATGGGGCAGCTGGGGTGAAGGTGGCCATTGCCCCCCTCGGGCTGGTCCCGTGGGGCTGGATGGCCTTGGGTGAGCTCCTTCCCATGCTCTGCACCCACCATGCCTGGCCCAGGGCTCGGGTGGTGGCTGGGGGGGACAAGCGGGCTGGGACCCTCCCTGTGTCTGGGGGATGATGCTTGACAGGACACAGGCCACCCGCTCACAGCCCCGCAGGGCATGGGCCATCAGCCATGCACCCGGACTCGCTGCCAGCCCTTCCCTCACCCATCGCTGGGCCGGGTCCTTGGCATGCCAGCCCCATCCGGGTGTCTGTCTGCTCTGTCAGGAGGTAAAAACTCCCAGTAATTAAGATGTTTGTTCGTTAGGCAGCATCACCAGCATCTCCGCTCTGCTGCTGCGCAGAGCTGGCTTTAACGAGCTCTGGAGGATAAACGCGCCCGTCGGGAGCGAGCCCCGCTGATTGATGGAGCGAAGCCTGGATGGAGCCGCAAGAGGCCAGGTTAAAAAAGTGATTTACTGAGTCAGACCTGGTTGCCTCCTTCCGCAGCCTGGCTTCATGGCGGGAGCAGATGGCAGGAGGAAATATTCTCAGCTGAAACGCTGGCTCCGGCAGCTGCACCCGGGGAGGGCGATGGGGAAGCGGCGCCGGGCAGGGATCGTGCCAGGAGGTGGAAACTGTCTCTTCCCAAAGTTACCCACCAAGTTCAGGGCTGCCCATCTGCTCGGTGGCCTCCTCGGCACGGGGATGGGGCCAGGGACAGACGCTGCTGGCTGCCCCAGGCTTTCCCCGGGCGCAAGCTCAGCCCAGAGGCAGGAGGCGGCCAGCAGCAGCTCCACACGGGGCTGTGGGCAGGGGCAGGGCTGTGGGGTCTGCTGCTGGGGTGTACGTGTTGGGGGGTGAAAAGGTGAAACACGGATGGCCCCAGGACACCCACCTTCCTGTCCCTGGCCGGTTTGTACTTCTGCTTCGTGCATCCATCCTGTGGGGGGCAGCTGGGGCTGTGGAGGCTCCCTAGGCAAGGGTGGGGGACCTGGAGAGGGGAGTTGGGTCGTGCAGCCATGTGTCACTGTGCCAGTGGCTCAGGGTGTTGTGAATGCTGCATCGGTGTCACCCAGCACCGTGACACGGGGAGGCAGCTGGAGAGCCAGGGCATCGTCCCTGACCCCCCTGGCTCTGAGCTCTGCCTGCTGTGACACAGCTCGTTCTGTGCAGCCACTGGCAAGACACTAATCAGCCCAACACGGCTGCTGCCAGCACAGGGACATGGGGGGACACGATCAAAGGGAGCCGGGAACAAAATCGGAGTTGTTCCTGCCCCCTGTCAGCATCAACCCCTCCATCCTCACGCGGTTGCTCGGCTCCTCTGCTGTGCCCAGCCGGGGGGACGGGGAAGTGGTTGCCCACCACACGCAGGCCCTGGGGCTGTTGTGTCGTGCCATGGTTGGTCCCGCTAGCACCCTGTGCTGGGGTGGGAGCGAGCCGGGGACAAAGGCAGCAGGAGTGGGGCTGGGAAGCGGGGCCAGCTCCAGTGCTCGGGGGGAACATCCTGCGCTGAGCTCGGCCCCGCGGCCACGGCCAAGCCCCGCTGCGGCAGGGATGCGGCCATGCTTCCTGCCGCAGCCCGTGCCAGCACCCGGGGACGAACAAAACAACAGCTGCTTTCCGGGCAGCCCCGGCAGGACCCAGCGTGCTTCCGGAGGGCAGTGGGGCCGGGGCGGCCCCGTGGCTCACAGGACAAGGCTGGGGGGCCAGGCACCCCCCTCCCTGCTGCAGAACAAGAGACAGATCAGTGACAGACAATGGGAATAAGCCCCCTGTGCGGTGGGGGCCCAGGCAATTCAGGCACACCGTGCAGTGTGGGACAGCATCCGTGCACCCACATCTGCATCTCCACGGGTGCAGGCTCCAGGTGGGTCCCCAGGGTGACTTGGAGAAGGTCCAGTTCACAGCCTGCACCCTCTCCCCCCCACTCCTGTCCCCAGGGACCCCAGCAGAGCTGCCAGCACTATGCTGCCCCCCAAGCATCCACGCCTGAGGGGACGTGGGGCTCCAGCCCTAGAGCGTCTTCCCCGGGAGGTGCTGGGTCCCGCGGCCGTGCTCAAGGCACCTCCTGGGGCCATGGGGAGGGATATGCCCCTCGCCCACCCCTCCTCAGAGCAGGACCGCACACACCAAGACCCCCGGTCCTGCCACAAGAGGGCTGCTGGGGGGCACCGCCGGGATTTTGGGGGGAAAACGGAGCCAGAGGACACCGGTACCAGGGGGTCCCCCAAGGAGCTGCAACCCCCGGGGGAGGGAGGGCCGGGGGGAGCCCCGGGAAGCGGCGGGGCGGACTACAGGTCCCGGCATGCCCGGCCGCGCTCCGCACCTGCCCGGGGAGCGGCTTTTGTTATCGGCGGGGCCGCGGGAGCGATGTACGAGGGCCCCGCCGCCGCCTCCGCGCCGGGAGCAGCGCCCAGCGGTGAGTGCGCCCCGGCACCCCCGTGTACCGAGATCCGGGACCCCGCGGGGCACCGGCACCCTCCGTTGTACCGAGATCCGGGACCCCCGGTGCACCGAGACCCGCCGCCCCGCGGGACCCCCCCGGTGTACCGAGACCTATCGCCCCCTGACATCCCCTGGGGGCTCCCAGCTCCCTGCTCTCCTGGCGTCCCGCGCCCCCCCCCCCCCCCGGAACGCACCGGGTCCCAGTTGTCATGGGGTGCACTGAGCTCCCCCCGGTGTCCCGCTTTCCCTCGGGGCACCGAGCCCCGGCACCTCCTGGCACCCCAAGTCCCTGGGCTGTGCCGGACCCCGCTGGTCCCCCTGGGGTGTCACAGGCAGCAGCTGCCGGAGCCCCACAGAGAATTTGCCTTGTCTCGCCCCTTCTCCTGGCTCTTGGCTCCCCCCGCGGCCCCACTCCCACTCATGGGCTCTGACACCCCTAACACATTTCCACGTTTTGCTGCCGAAGCCTTCGCCCCTTGCCTGGGTGGGATTTCCCCCTCCCTCGGTGTTAGCAGCTGGGGGCCTGTGACAGGGACAGGGTCCTGGGGGTCCAGGGGTCGGTTTGGCCGCAGCAGTGACCGGCTGGGGAGGGGGCTCGGTGGTGGCCAGGGTCTGGCTGCGCTTTGTGGTCCTGGATGAACCAGGAAGTCTGTGTAGGAGCAGGGAGGGTTTTCCCGCTCTGCGGGAAGAGGCTGACGCTGCTGAGGATATTTCTGCCGGGAAAAGGGAAAGGGGGGCTCGGCCTTTTGGGTCATGAAGCCCATGGTGTGGTCAGTCGTGGCGAGGTCTGTGGCAGGGGGACAGCGTAGGAGCTGGGCGTCACCACAGAGCAAAGATGATGGAGCTGGGCTCGGGGCTGGAGAGCCAATTCCGGCTGGGAGCCAGGGGCCGGAGTCCATCCCTGGTGGCCTCGGGTGCAGGGAGAGACCCGTTTCTGAACGATGCCTCGGGCAGATGCTGCCTCTGGGGGTCGCCTGAACACGGGGATGGGATGGAACGGGCTGCGGGAGCCTCAGCCTGGCCATGCCTGTACCCTCCTTGCACCACAGCAGGGATGGTCCCAGCTGGGGGGCTCTGCGGGGACCCCTCTGGGGACGTCCCCAGGGCTGGGACAGGGCAGGACAGCAGCTACCCCCATCCCAGCGAGGGGGGCTGAGCCGCCACCTCACACATCGGCCTTGTCGCTCTGCAGCCCCCCAGCCCAGACACTTGCAGAGGCTCCTTGCAGCCCCCCTGACCCAGCCCCAAGCTCCTGCCACAGCAGCTGAGGGGAAAAAATAGCCCAGAGGGAGCCCGGCTGCCCCAGCGCCGCTCAGCTGCTGCCGACCCTCGGCACCCGGCGCAGGGTGGGGAAGGGGCTTCGTGTGGAGCCCAGCCCAGCCCCACCGTGAGGCTGCGCAGGACGGGAGGTGCCCGGGCAGGACCTGCATGACGGCATCGGTGCAGGGCAGAGAGCAGCCAGCACAGGTCTGCACATGCACCCAGGCACCAGCTGAGCCAGGGCCTCACTTCTCCTGGCCCACCACCACCGGCCAGTGGCCCAGGTCCATCATCCTCCTGCTCTCGCCCAGTGGGGCAGGTCCCCGGGTCATCCAGCAGCCCAATGCTGGTGGCCGGGGGGACAGGGGGGTCTGGCGTGACGGGAGCTGCTCACACGTGTCTGAACAATGTCCCCCCGTGGGGAGAGTTAATGTATGTGCAGGAGCTGGGCCAAAAGTAGACGCAGGGCTCTGGCAGCCCCGGCCAAGTGCTGACTCACGCACCGGGCTCCCTCCCCAGAGCCAGCGGCAGCCCGGCACCTCGGCACGGTGGGTCCCCTTCCTTCTCAGGGGAGAGGGTCCGTGGGTTTGGGGCTGGGGAGCTGTTGTCTGGGCAGCACGGCGCAGGGTTGGGCTGCCTGGCGGTCCCAGTGCCGTGGGGCAGAGGGCTGTGGGGCTGTGGGTGTGCTTCGGGGTGTCCCTGCGGCCTCGTGCCTGTCCTGTGTGCCGGGAAGGACATGACCTCGCTGAAGGGAGGTGCAGGGTGGCCTGGGTGCTGCCAACGTGACAGCAGCCATGAGCACGTGCCGGGAGGGACGGCAGCCAATGCCCTGGGATGAACCTGCTCCCAGGGACGAGGGGCTGCTGGTGCCAGAGCCCTCCCTGCAGCCGAGGTGGGAACAGAGGCAGAGGTGGGGACATGGGGCTTGCGCCCGAGGCTCTGGCCCCCCCAGGGCAGAGGGGCAGCAGTGCCAGCAGTGGCTGCAGCCCGAGCCAGGGACACTGGAGGTGGCAGGAGAGCAGGAACGTGCTGGTTTTATGGCTTATCGCATGATGTGTTTATGGCTGGGACGGGACGGCTGTGGATGCTGCCCAGCCCTGCCCTGGGCAACACGGCAGGTCCCTGCTCCGCATCCTGGTGCTGACGGGGTGGAGGATCACAGCCGAACTTTGCTCTCCGAGGTGGGGCTCCCGAGGGCTCCCGCGAGAGCTGCCGGCACCACAGCCGTGTCCACCCACTGCCGAGCGCTGTACAGCTCCTGTTCCTGCCCGTGCCCGCAGGCAGGGACCTGGCTGCCAGCCTGGGGGGAACAGGGTCCTGCCCGGTCCCTTCGGAGCATCTTCTCCCGCCTGGCGCTGATCCGGACATCACCAAGTCTTTGCTTTGGTGCTGAGCCCCCTCGTGTCACACAGCGGCTGCTGCAGAGGCGGCGCTGAGCAGGTACGCTGCCCCGGAGCCACCCCAAAACTGCTCCACCTTCAGCAGCAAGCGGAGGCTGAGCTGGGGCCCGCCTGGGTGCTGGTCGTCCCCGTGGTCCCCCTGTCCCCACAGCAGCCACGGGCTGGCCGGGCAGTGGGGACGCCCAAGCCCTGGCCGTGCTGTCCGGGTCTCTGCAAGCCCCCGGGCCTGGCAGATGCTGCCCCCGGGGGGGTTGTTTGGCCAACCGGCAGGTTGCTAGGGGACACCCAGATGCTTGAGCATGTGGCTGGGGTGCAGGATGTGTCCCCAGTCCCCAGAGCATCACCCTGACAGTTGCTTCTCCCCAGGCAGGGGCCAGAGAGGGGACTCTGCTGCCTGCCAGCATCGCTCCAGGGAGCCAGGGAGGAAGGGGCTTCTCCCCATGGCAGCCGCCCCCCCCACGTAACGCCAGCCAAACTGGACGCCGCGGTCCCACAAGAGACTCCCCCCGGCAAGCACCCTCCCGCCTGCCACCTTCAGCCCGGCCCGGACTCGCCCAGCGCTGCCCTGCCCCATGTCAGCCCCGCGCCCCACAGGTCGGCCACGGGTGGACGCCGTGATGCCGCGACCATCACCGGTGGGTAGAGGCGGGTGGTGCTGGTGGGTGGCCCTGGGGACCGGGGTGAGGGGGGTGAGGAGCTGGGGCAGCTTCGGGCTGGTCCTTCGTCCTGTCCGCATGGTGTGGCCAGAGCTCAGCCACCGTCCCGGCATCCCTGGTCCCACACCGGTGTCCCTGGCCTGCTGTCCCCAGCGCCGCTCGGACAGGCAGAGCGCGGCCAGGAGATGGCAGCAGGACCCTGCCCACAGAAAGCCGGGGGCGTAAGGGGGGAGCAGGGGCGAACTGGGGTGGGGAGGTCCCTGTGTGCCACCCTGTGGGGGGGCCCCCTATCCAAACACAAGTGGCCATGGGGACAGACCCAGCTGGTGGCACCAAACTCAAACCCTGAGTGGACAAGACTGGGCTGAGGGGTATAGGAAGCGCCCCCCCCCCACCATGGCCCCCCCATACTCCCTTTCTACTGGGTGCCCCCCACCCTCAGCTGATGCCATGCCCCTCTGTCCCCAGACTTGTGCAGCGGCGATGTCCCTGAGGTGGAGATCGTCAGCCTGCTGGGTGAGCCGCTGCCGCGCTACACACTGCGGGCTGACACCGTCTTCGGCTATGACCACGACGACTGGCTGCGTGCACCCCCCGGGCCGCCGGAGCCCCCAGCCCCCCTCACCCCCCAGCAGATTGAGGAGACCCTGCGGTATTTCCGTGAGTGCTTCATCCCATGGGGACGTGGGGCTGGCGAGGGCCAAGGGGTGCAGGCGGTGGGGTAGGCAGCGGGGTGCAGGCGGTGGGGTAGGCAGCGGGGTACAGGCAGCAGTGCAGGCAGTGGGGTGCAGGCAGCAGGGTGCAGGCAGCAGTGCAGGCAGTGGGGTGCAGGCAGCAGTGCAGGCGGCGGGGTGCAGGCAGCGGTGAAGGCAGCAGGGTGCAGGCAGCAGGGTGCAGGCAGTGGGGTGCAGGCAGCAGTGAAGGCAGTGGTGCAGGCAGTGGTGAAGGCAGCAGGGTGAAGGCAGCGGGGTGCAGGCAGCGGTGCAGGCGGCAGGGTGCAGGCAGTGGTGCAGGCAGCGGTGAAGGCAGCGCTGGCAGGGCTGGGTCGGGGTGGCGAGGGCAGTGCAGGAGCTAATCGCCACTAACAGGATTGACAGGCTGGATTTCCTCGCCTGGAACATCCCAGGCTAATTCTGGGAGCAGCTTCTGGACCGAGCCGGATGCTCAGAGAGAGTCACTGTCATCTCCAGGGACCCCCTGCACGTCCCCGCTCCCGGGGTGGGACACTGGTGGGGGGACAGGGGAGGGTGCGCCAATGGCCCCCAGTGCTGCTACCCTACAAACACGACAGCCCAGAGGGGCCAAGGGGGCGCAGGGACACTGCTGCCGGTGAAGCCCCCAGAGCCGTGGGGTGCAGACACCTGGGGGGAGACACCGGTAGCCCCCGTGGCTGGGCAGGGGGATGCCTGATGCTGGTGCGGCGAGGCCTGTTCCTGGCGCGGGGTCAGGGTTCAGCGGGGGGCACAAACGGATTATCTCTGCTTTGCTTCTGCCTCTGGCCCACGTGTGGCGGGGGCAGGATTAGAGCGAGGGGCTGGGGGATGGATGTGGGGTAGCGGGAGACAGATGGGGCTGGGGCCTGGCCCTGCTCCCACCCCCCTGCCTGCGACAGGCTGGGGACAAACCCCCCGCTGTGCCCTGCCATGGCTGCAGCCTTCCCCATCCATCCTCTCCCTCGCTGCAGCCGGCAGCGGGGTCAGCAGCACCCCCTGCCCCACAGCGGCAGCAGAAGGGATGGAGCCCCAGCTCCATTCGCGTGCCGTGGGGCAGGGAGCACCCTGCTGAGCAGGACCCCGGGCGCCCCCATCCCCTCTCCATGCTCGGTCCCGGCAGCCCTGCGGGTCACGTATCTCTGTGCCTCCGGTGCCGCTTCCGTGTGCCGGCGCGGAGGGGGCCCACGCTGCCTCATCCCTTTCCCCAAACCTTTAAGCTGCCGTCAGAAATAGCCCCCTGTAATCTGCTTGCGCAGGGACACGGGGGACCTGTCCCGAGGAGCAAATCCTCGGGAGGGGGATTAGGAAGAAGCGGCTCCCGTCTGTCCGTGGTGAGACACACGCTTGTGTCCTTGGGGTCCCCGGGGGGCAGGTGCCCAGGAAAGCTGGCTGGGTCCCTGACCTCCCACTCTGCCACCGCCAGAAGAACCACCAGTGCAAGAAGGGACAGTCTGGGACCGAGGGTGCCCTGCTCCGGCCCCAGCTCCAGGAGGGTCCCAGTGGTTATGACAGGACATGGTTTGGGGTCAGGATTCCAGGGGGTGGGAGTCCAGCAGGCAAATAAAGGCATCGTGTGTTGCTGAGGGGCAGCTCCTGCCCCAGCCTCGTTGATTCATCGATTAGTTTGGTTTTAATGAGGAGCAGCACTGGGGCAGGCGATGGGGGCAGGCGGTGCGTACATTGGCAGTACCAGCACCGTGGTGCCGTGGGGGGGGCCCTCGGTGCAGCCCCGCTGCCCTCCTGCCCGTGAGGCTGGTGCTACGTGCCAGCCAGCTCCTCCATAATTCAGCACAGCATGATTTATTCACCTCTCCTGCTTTGGTGCTGCCGCTGCAGCGGTGTGGTTGTGGGGTAGCTGGGGGTGCCAGGGAATGTGGGGCAGCCTGGATGGGGCATGCCAGCCCACGCTCAGAATAGAGGGGTGCTGAGCGGGACAGGTTGGAGGGGCTTGGAAAAGCCCTTTCCCAGCTCACAGACCTGGCAGGTCCCAGCACTGGGCACCCGAGCGCGCAGGATTTGCAGTGAGCTGTGTTGGTGACAATGGGGGACCCAGGCCTGGGGACAGGCTTGGGGTGAAGCGTGAGGCTGGGCAGGGAAAGGGCAGGGAGCTTGAGCAAAGGCTGTACTGTGGCGTGACGTGATGTGACATCGCGGGGACCCCAGCCCTGCACTCAGACTGGGTTTAGGGTGAAGGACCCAAAACCTCTCCTTGTTCCGTCTGAGGGGCAGAAGCTGTTTGTGTGTGAGTCATCTGGGGCCAGCCCTGCAAAGCTGCTGCTCAGGGACCAGTGACCCCCCAGTGTCCCCTCTCAGCAGCTGGCACTGGGTACCACCCATGGGGACCCGTGTGTGCCCAGACCCGCGCTGTGTCCATGGGCTGGGGGGCCGGGAGGTGGGACACAGCCCAGCTGCACCAGCACCCCAGGACTGAGCAAGGACTGTCCTGCTGGGTCCCCGGGGTGCCCCAAAGGGTCCCCGGTCCTGGGGTGCCGGATGGGGACCGTGTCCCTGGGGTGCCCCGGGGGGGACCGTGCAGCCGCAGCCAGTCGATCCGCGCCGCGGTGGAGCGGGGGGAGCGGGCACCCCCGGCCCCCCCCCGGCCCCGCCGCCCCCGCCCCGCTGCCGCCCGGCGCCGCCCCCGGCCCCGTCCCCATCCCCGGCCCCGCAGCGGCGGTTCGCGGCCGGGCAGGTGCGCGCAGACGGGGCGACCCTATAAATAGGGGCGGGAGCGGCTCGGCGGGGCCGGGCTGCGGTGGGCTCGGCGCGATGGAGATCTGGAGCAGCCCCGCCGGCTACGACGAGCTGAACGGGAACGCGGAGCCGGGCGGCGGCGCCGACCCCATCGCCCGGGAGCTGGAGGAAGGTGAGGGCGGCCCGGCCGGTGCCGCCCCGGGGCCGGGGTCCCTCCGCGGGCGGAGAGGAGCGGGGTTGGTCCGAAGCGGGCGGGGGGGGCCCGGCGTCTCTCCCCGGAGTGGGTGCCATCGCTTTTCCCTCCCCGCGTTTCCCCCTCCCCGCTGTGGGGTGCGCGGCCCCGGCCCCCGCTCGCAGGGCTCTATCCCAGGGAAACCGCCGCCTGGTCCCTTGGGGACCCCCTGGGTCACCCTGACCCCAGGGAAGGGTGTCCCTGCTCCAGTGGTGGTGGGGAGCAGGCAGAGGGATGGGGCGAGGGGCCCCTGCCGGGTCTGTGTGTGCCCATGGGGACGGGGGTCTGCCCTCCCATGGGGCGCAGGTCCCCACATTGCACTGGTCCCTGCGTTGCGCTGGATCAGGCCCGCGGATGGGGAGGGTGTTTACGTGTTTGCCAGCACTGCAGCCCCCGCTGTCTCCCAGGGCCTGCCGCTTGCTCAAACCGTAACGATGCTCATGCTCTAATTATTTCCAATTAACGGCTCAGCGGCCTGACGAGGTCCGGTTGGAGACCCCTGCAGGGAGCAGGCCCTGTTGGGGCGTGGGGAGGGGGGTGAGGCTGGGGTTGGGGTTGGCCCCTCTCCCTGTAGATGTGCCCACTGGGGTACATGCCCGCTGGGGTGCAGGGCCAGCACCCAGGGCAGTGGGGGCAGGACGGGGGTGGCGAGTGGGGGCATTGCCATAACAACACGCACACCATTACACAACCCCAGCTGGGGCGGCGTAATGGGATTTGTGTGGCTGAGCCTCTCCCGTTAACCCACTTTGCCCAGCCGGGGAGCACGGTCCTGGCTGGGGACGCAGGTCGAGGCGCCAGAGCTGCTCTGCCAGGGGAAACTGAGGCACGCACCTCTGGGGCGGTTGACCATCAAAGGGAGCATCGGGAGCAGCTGTGGGGTGCAGGCAGGGCCCCGGGGGCTTCGTGCTGGCTGCTGGCTCCCTCCCAGTGCTGCCATCTGGGTGCGTGCCCGGCGCTGTCTGGCAGCTTCTGCCGGCACAGTTGGCAGGATCGGTGCCGGGGGGACAGACGTCCTCATGTCCCCTCTCCCTGCCAGAGACCCAGATAGCGGCAGGGGAGGAGGCAGGGCTTTCGCCGGGGCCCAGCCCGATGCAGCAGTGCTGCGTGGTGTTGGCATGGCAGGCAGCTGCCTGTTACTGAGGCAACCTGCCTGCAGCTGCCTCTGCCCCGGCTGCTCGCAGCGCGGATGGCTGCGTCGCTGCAGATGGAGGGGCATCGGGGTGGGTGCGGGGTGCAGCATCCCGAGAGGATGGGCTTGGCTCAGCCTCGGCCAGCATCTCCAGGGAGAAACTAGGGCAGGGCTGGCTTCTCCAGGGGACATCTGGGGGAGGGGGCTGGGGACAGATTGGAGGGGACGCTGCCTGCGAGCCTGGCTCTGCGTGGTGCCACCATCGCTATTTATACTGGAGCTCCAGCCTGCTTTTTGCTGGAGTTGTCACCTCCGATCCCGTCTCGGCTGCCTGCCCTTCCCCATCCCTCCCTCCCATCCGTGTACCCTGCAGGGGGCTGGCATCCCATCTGGGCTGGGGGGGTGGGTGCAGCGAGGGGAGCTCGGCTTCTTTCCTGCTGCCCCAAGATGCAGGCAGGATTGGGGGTCGAGGTAGGAGCACCCCATTTCCCATGGTGCTGTCACGGCTGTGAGCATCCCTGCCTGCCTCTGCCCCACGCCACGGCCGGTGCTGCCAAGCAGATAAAAGGTCCTTTTTGGTGGCCATTGTGGAGCAGCTTTGTGCCACCTGCAGCAGCCACCTCCTGTTCCCTCTGCTGTGCAACCCTGGGGCAGCGAGTGCTGATGGGAAGCCGTGGCATGGGACAGGGGACAGGGCAGGGGACAGTGCGGGGGGAACGGTGCTGAGCCCCTGCGATGGTGCTCCCGCAGTGCGGGGGCTCACCCTTCACCCTTCTCCCCCAGTGCTGTGCGCTGAGCGGGTGGTCAGGATCACGAAGACCTACCACGACATTGATGCTGTCACCAATCTGCTGGATGAGGTATGCCAGTGCCTGTCCCACACATGGGCTTGGGCTGGTGGGACCCTGGAGGTGCAGGGGTGGGCGAGGGCTGGGGAAGAGGGGACAGAGCAGGGGACAGGCCCCCGCTGAGACAGACCTGTCCCTTGCAGAAGGAGCGGGACCTGGAGCTGGCGGCACGCATCGGGCAGTCCCTGCTGAAGCAGAACCGGAGCCTGACTGAGCGCAATGAGCTTCTGGAGGAGCAGCTGGAGTTGGCCAAAGAGGAGGTAACAGCTCCTGAGTGCAGGGTCCTGGCCTCTGCCCCCTACATGCCTGGCCTGGGGGCTGTGGGCGGCCGTTGTCCTCCTGGCTGTGCCCTGATGCCCCTTCCCCTCCCCAGATCGCACAGCTGCGCCATGAGGTCTCCATGCGGGACGACCTGCTCCACTTCTACACCACCACCACGGAGGAGAGCGAGCCCACCTCTGCCACCTCCACGCCGTGAGTGGGGGGGTCCCTGTCCCACAGCTCGCCCAGGGCTGGGATGCTCCTGGGGGGCAAGGCAGAGGCGTTGGGCTGTAGCCATCACCCTCCCTGGGGTAGTTCCAGGGCTGGCACTCCCTTCTCTCACATGGCTTTCATGGGTCCAGCCCCACGGAGCTGGGTCGCTGCAGACGCCTGCCTGGGTGCTGGGGGGAGTGGGCAGGGCTCTGAGGGGGCAGCCCCATCCTGCCCGCACTGCGGGTGCTCAGCGTCCTCCCTGCCGTCCCCAGGCTGCGCCGGCACGAGTCCTCGCTGTCCCTGCAGCAGTACTTCCAGTACGACACCTTGCAGCAGAAGCTCAAGAGCCTGGAGGAGGAGAACCAGAAGCTCCGCATGGAGGTGAGCAGAGCTGATGGGACACCCTTCTCTGTGCCCACCCCAGCCCCACTTGCCACCGGGGGATCTGAGCTGACCCCCAGGGAGGCTGGACGTCATGCTAAGCCCCTCTGACCCTCTCCCCCAGGCCACCAACATCGCAACCGAGACCTCTCAGTACGAGGATCAGGAGCAGCAGCTGATGATTGACTGTGTGGAGCAGTTCTGTACGTGGGGCTGGGCTTGGGGGGGGAAGCTCCTCTCTGGGGGGTCTGCAGGCACTGCCCAGGGTCACGGCTGGGGCTGCGGGGGCCGTGCCCTGGTGGTGATGGACCCTGCTCCCTCCCCAGCCGAAGCGAGCCAGCAGGTAGTTTACCTCTCAGAGGAGCTGGCCCGCAAGGCGGAGGACACGGCACGGCAGCAGGAGGAGATCAGCCAGCTCCTGGCGCAGGTTGTGGACCTGCAGCAGAAGTGCCGCACAGTGAGTATCCCTTGCCCGTGCTGAGGGGTGCTGAGTGGGGGGGGCATGGGGCACAGCTCCTTGACCTGCCCGCTCCTGCCTGCAGTACGGCTCGGAGGTGGAGGAGCTCCAGCAGCACCTGGCTGTGGCAAAGGAGGTGCAGCAGCAGCTCCGGACGGAGGTGAGTCCCCCTGGGGAGACACCTGTGGGTGCCCTGGTGGGTGAGGGGTCCTGCCCTGCTGCCACCGGGGCCGTGCCTGAGCTGTGCCTGCACCAGCAGCTGCGGGACCTGCAGGAGAAGTACACCGAGTGCGGCGGGATGCTGCAGGAAGCCCAGGAGGAGGTGAAGAGCCTGCGCAGCCGCAGCCTGCCCAACAGCACCGTCAGCCGCTACGGTGCCCCCAGCCTCCTGCCCGTGGTGAGCGGGGGGCACGGGTGGGGGGTGGCGGGAGGGATGGGGGGGGCTCTGCTCTCCCCTCTGCTGACACTGGGCACCCCCGTGTCTGCAGGACTCGCTGGCGGCTGAGATCAAGGGGTCGATGAGGAAGGGCACAGACAGCTCCTCCTCGGACTACAGGTGAGTGCTGGCACCAGTGGCCGTGCTGGGCCGGGGGAGGGGTCCCTGGGGGGTGGCTGGAGGGTCCCTCCCTGCCTGCTTCCTGCCCGCAGGAGCTACCTGCGCGTCTTTGAGACAGTGAAAGCGGTGAACCAGGCGGCAAAAGCCAAGTCTTGCTCTGAGTCTCCCCACAATGTGCCGGCCTCCAAGCAGTTGTCAGCCGCCCCCTCTGGGGGGGCCAGCACCCCCCAACCCGACTGCTCCAGCTCCGAGGATGCCCAGTGAGTGCCATGGCGGGGGCTGGGGCTGGGTGGGACAGAGGAGGAGCTGGGATGTTGGCGACATCGGAGCATTCATTGATGCTACAAGCCTGGGGCAGGGGGAGGGTGGGCACGGCCGGAGCCCTGTGGGTCTGGGACAACATGGGGTGGGGTGTGGGACCATGGCCCTGATGCCCCCTGACTCTGTGCCCACCGTAGGGGCGAGGGGGCCGGAGGGGAGCCCCGGGCGGCCCCGGGGCAGCAGGACCTGGAGGCAGCGGTGCAGCGGCTGTCGGTGCGGCAGCAGAGCCACGTCTCCCAGGAGCGCTCCTTCTTCGAGGCGGAGCGGGAGCACAAGCTGGGGCGGCTGCGGGACGGGGAGAGCTCCAGCGGCTTCCTCACCCCCAACGAGAGTGTCGTCTCCACCGGCACCAACTACTCCGGGGGCTCGGAGCTCACCGCCGGCTCTGGCTTCTCCCTCAACTCCCTCACCTACCTGCCTGACAAGCTGCAGATTGTGAAGCCCCTGGAAGGTGAGGGGTGGAGGGGGCTTTCCGGTGCATGGAGCTGGAGGTGCCGGGAGGGTCCCATGACACCAGCTGAGCCCCCCCGGCTGTGTGTCCCCCCCCAGGCTCTGTGACACTCCACCACTGGCAGCAGCTGGCACGGCCCAACCTAGGCGGGATCCTAGTGCCCCGTCCGGGGGTGCTCACCAAAGACTTCAGGCAGCTGGACACGGACCTGGAGGAGGTCTACAGCCTCAACGACCTAGAGGAGGACGACGTGGATGCCAGCTCCTTCCAGCTGCTCCCAACCTCAACACCCACCAAAACCAAGGAGCGCCCCGGGGGTGAGCGTGGGGTGAGGGGACGTGGCCCCCGGGATGCCCCTGCCCTCCTGCCCAGGCTGCCGCTCAGACCCCCCCGCGCTCTCCCCTCCTGTGCTGGTGGCCTGTCCCTGCCGTCCGTCCGTCCCTGTGGGGATGCTCCGTCTGTGGCTGTGCGAGGGCTGTTCTCCCGCAGCCGTCCCGCCGGGGTGAGCCCTCGCTATCCCCCCGGCGTGTGCCTGCCGCAGGAAGGGATGGGTCTGGGAGAAACATCGTCTCCTGCTCCCACTTGTGCTCGCAGCCCCCTCCGCTGAGCAAGCGCCGAACCCAAATGCTGCTGGAGATGTGCCCCATGTGTGCAGCTTTCTGCTGGCGGCAGCTGCTCACTCAGCTTCAGCTCTCCCTGTGCCCAGAGCCCTGCTCTCTGCCTCTGTCGTGCCCCCCCTCCCCATTAACCCCCTCTCTCCTGTCCCTTCCAGTGTTCCTCTCTGCTAACAACCTCCCCCAGACCCCGTCTACCTTCACCATCACCACCTGCCACATCCTCCACCCCACCTCTGAGATCACTACGGTGACACCCAGGTAAGGCGCGTGGCCCCCCCACCGCCTGCACTGCCTGCACCGCAACCCTGTCCCCCCTGTCCCCCCCCAGCCCCTCTCCTTCTCACCCCATGCCTGGCTCTGTGCATGGCTCGAGGATGCAGCAGCCAGGGGCCACCTGCCAGTCCCTGATGCTCCAGGAGACGCCTGGCACTTGAAATGTCCCCAAATCTGGCTGCTGAGTGGCTGCGTTCCCAGGGCTCTGTGCCCCCCAGAGGGTGCTGGGACCAGGCCCCCCCGGTCTCTGCACTGAAGCACCTTGATGGGAAGAAGAGTCTTCCTGGGGCAGAGGAGACTGGGCTCTCCCTGGGGAGCAGCTCCCTGGGGGCAGGGGCAGCATTTGCTTCGGATGCCGATGGGGAGCAGACATGGATTTCCTGGACTTGTCCATAAACCAGGACTTTGCCCCAGCCCTGGCTGGAGGAGCCGGGTGCTGGGCTGGGGATGGAGCCTTCCCGCCCCTTAATTAATGAGCCCTGTTGCTTTGCCTTAATGAGCCCCTCCAAGGCTTGTTGGGAGTCGGTGTGAGCTGAGTTCACTGTGCACTGCTAGACAAAAACCTGCATGTTTGGAAAACACTTGTGGAGCAGCAACCAGGTCCTAGCTCCTCCTGGGAGATGGGGGGGGTCATGGCCACAGCCCCCCAACCTGGTACCCTACTTTGAGGCGCTTTGGCGATGCTGTGATCAGGGGGGTCTCCCACAGCCCAAGGCTCATTAGGTGATGAGCGTGTAGGAAGGGAGAAAGGGGGCCCTGCTCTGCCTGTGGCCCCCCCTGGCCCCTGCAGCAGCATCCCTCAGGATAAGACCCCCCCCAACTGACCCTCCCCTTCTGCTCTCTCTTCATCTCCAGTCTGTATAACGCCGTCGTGCCTTCTTGTGGGCCCTTTGAGGGGCTGAGCCTCGGCAGCCCCTCCCCAGAGCCATCATCCCCCATGCTGGCGCCTGGCCTCGGACCCCCGAGCACCCCCGTGGGACTCGTCAGGCTTTTGCTGCTGCGGGGCATCTCTGCCTCGGTGCCAGGGACCAGGTCGTGGTGGGACCCCCAGCTCCTCTCCCGGGACCCCCAGCATGCTGACACCCACTCCTCACCTGCAGGTGGGGGGCAGGACAGACCCCCACCCAGGAGCAGCATCTTCAGCTTGAACCTGGTGGAGAAGCTGCAGCGCCTGGGACTGGACAAGGTGGTGGCCAGAGGGGAGATGTCCTACGCCCGGGGGGAGCGCAGGGGAGCCCGGGGGGCACTGACATGACAGCACTGCAGAGCCTGTGAGCTCAGGAGAAGACACATCCTCCATCCTCTTCATCGCCTGTCCGTGGGGAAATGGAGATGGGACGGGCTTTCAGCCCCAGCCCTGGTGATGCCCCGGGACCCGGCAGCAGTCCCTAGCTGCCAGGGGACAACCCTGCGGAGCCCCAGGATGATGTTCCCCCAGCCCCGTGTCACCCAGCCATGGGGGTCCCATTGGTAAGGAGCTGCGTGGGGCCACGCTCAGGACTCTGGGGGGAGCCAGCTCACCCTGACCCCCGCTGTTGGGGGTACGGACCCTTCGCAGGAGCCCGTTTCTGGCAATAAAAACTGTTCCTGCTTCTGCTGAGCCTGGTGAGGGGCAGCTCAGCCCCTGGGGGCTCTCTGGGCTGCTGCAGTAAAGGGCGATGCTCAGCCTGGGCTCGGGGGGGGACCCTCCTGTGCTGGGGTGAGACCTCCCACTTCTGGCCAGCACCTGGGCTGACTTTTAAAGGGAATAGTGGTTTTAAACTCTTTTCTGCCCACCAAATAGCAGTAGCAGCAGCATCCCTGGCTCGGGGGACACCTGCAGTGGGTGTTTTTTGGGGCGTAGCTGCTGGTCCCACTGGCTGCGTCCCTCGCCCCCAGCCGTGCCCTGTCCCCTTGTCAAATAAATGTGAAGTCACGAAGCAGCTTGTGTGCAGCTCGTCTGCCCCCGCGCTTCCTGGTGGGGCTGGGGGCAAATCCCACCTGCCTGACCCCCACCAGCTCTTCCCAGCGCAGACACGAGCCGTAGCAGCTATAGTGCCAAAGCTTTATTGCAAGAAGAGACGTGCACTGAGCGTGCTGGTGCTCTGCATGGCGCAGCCAACCCAGCAGCTACGCGGCATCAACTGAGTCCTCAGCGCTGCGGCGGCCGAAGTCCATCCAGTCGGGGTAGTAATGGTTGTGCAGGGCCTCCATCCCCTCGTCCCCATGCAGATAGCCCTTGGGGTCTCTCAGCTCTGCCAGGACAAGGGCAGGGGGTTAGAGCTGCCTCGGGCTGGGGGTTGGTGGGGGGGACCAGCCTGTGCCTTTGCCCACCCTGTGCCTCCCGGTACCTGTGAAGACGTGGGGCAGGAACCGGGAGATGAGGTGCTTCTGCTCCTGGGACAGGGACTCGGGCCAGTCCCGCCAGCCTGGTCCAGCAGGGAGCCGGCGGGGGTCCCCCACAGCACCCGGTGCCTCTGCCGCGGGCCGGCACAGGCAGGCGGTCACCATGATGGCGAGGATGAGGCCGATGCACACCTTCACCTTCATGGCTGCGGAGAGACTGGGTGGGGAAGGGGAGCAGAGGCGCTGTGGCCACCAAACAGGGGACGTGGGCTCAGTCTGCAGGGAGGGGTGATCCCTGTAGGGAGCAGGGTGCTCATCCCCAGAGCACGGCCAGGTCACAAATCCCCTCTGTCCCTCCCAGCAGGTCCCCAAGTCCCCCCCATCTGGTACCCAAGTGTTCTCCATCCCGCTTTCCCAGCTGGTCTCCTGAAATCACAGACTCAAGTTGGGGGGATCCGTAAGGACCATCGAGTCCCACTCCCTGCCCCCCGCGGGGCTGTCTGCAACGAAACCCTTCCTCGCTCCTCGAACCCTGACAGGCAGGGTGCTCCTCCCCAGGGCATGGTTGGTCCGCACATCCCCTCTGTCCCACCCAGCGGATCCCCACGTCCCCTCCATCCTCCCAGCGGGTCCCCGTGTCCCCTGGGGCTGGACTCACCTGCGGCTCCAGGGCTCGGTGGCTGCTCGCTCCGAGGCAGCCGTGCTCAGCCCCGCTTTTAAAGGCGCTGCCGCCGCTGCCCCACCCCGGGGCGGCTCCGCAACCCCCCCGCAGAACCCCGGGAGCCCACGCGTGTGCGCACACACGCACACACAGAGATATGTATGTGTATAGACACATATAAGAAAATATATATGTATAGCTGTAAATACAGACATGTATGTATATAGACATGCATATACACACATATAAATATACACGGACATGCATGTAGAGCTTGATAGAGGTATATCCATATATACACATATATAGACAGGCACACGCATCCATATACATACATGGATATACATGCAGGTATACAGGTACTTGTGTACATATATGGATATGGCCATACATAGCTACATACGGACATATGTGAATTTAAATCTAGGCAGAGCAGCTGCAGGGTACTTGGCCTTGGTTGCACATACGTGTATAGAAGAATATAGCTATTTATCTAGCTGAACATGCACACCCCTATACATACCTATCTATACATACATAGTTAGAAATACTTACATATAGAGTCCTATGTATAGCTACATCTGTATATACACACATACACACAGCTATTTATGCATGTAGATACATACACATGTATATAAATAGCTAAAAGATACAGCTGTAGCTGCAGATGTCTGTATAGATGTACACACAGAGCTGTAGATCTAGACAGAGCTATAGAGCAAGAGTTGTGGGGGGGGTGGCACTTGGCCCCCTGGGGTCAGTTTGTCTGTCTGTCACAGAGTCACGCATAGACAGAGGACTGTATGGATCTATACGTGCCTATACAGAAGGTGCACAGCAGATATATGGGTGTAGGTGGGTTTACTTGCAAGGCGACTGTATGGAGCAATTGGCCACAGCACAGTGTATGCAGATATACATATATATACACACATACACGTGTGTGTAACATCTCTAGCTGTCTAAATACATGCACAGCTTACACATATACACACATACACTCTCTCTAGTACATGTTGCCCAGAGAAGCTGTGGCTGCCCCATCCCTGGAGGGGTTCAAGGCCAGGTTGGAGGGGGCTTGGAGTGACCTGGTCTGGTGGGAGGTGTCCCTGCCCAGGGCGGGGGGTGGCACTGGGGGGGCTTTAATGTCCCTTCCCACCCAAACTGTTCTGTGAGTCTATATGTATAGTAGCTATGTCTAGCTATAAATGAAGGTATAGCTATAGACACAAAGATACAGCTATAGATATAACCGTTAGTGATCCATATAGATGTGCACAGACATTTGCATATAAGTGTGTGTATCTATGGATGGAGCCTATATGGGGCCATGGTTATGTGTGTGCGTACATATCAATGTATAGCTGTGTGTCTGTGCCCTCCCCCCTCCAGCTACCCCCCCCCGCCCCCCGGGATAATAGCTGTAATGGATGGTAACTCTATGGGACACTTGTATCTTGCTGTGTAAAAACCACACAGGGATCTATAGTTATAAATACATTTATTTTTTTATATATATATACACACACTCACACACAAGTATATAAAAAAAGACAGCTACAGACTGACAGAAAGATGGAGGGGTGCAGGTGTATGCTTCTGTACGTCTATTTGGATGGAGGAGCAGTATATATGTATATCTATAAAGACATAGTGATCTGTCGACCTATATACGTACTGGCATAGACACTTACACATATACATAACGGGCACTTGGCCCTGGCAGTACAATATACTACAGTACACACACACAAAAATGTATTTTGTATTATATATGTATTACTATATCTTATAATATAGTATCACCTCCATCCCTGGAAAGATGATGGAACGACTCGTTCTGGGCATCATCTCAAAGCATCTGGAGGAAAAGCAAGCTATCAGAAGTAGTCAACACGGATTCACCAAGGAGAAGTCATGTCTGACTAACCTGATAGCCGTCTCTGATGGCGTGACTGGTTGGATAGAAGAGGGGAGGGTGGTGGATGCTGTCTACCTTGAGTTCAGCAAGGCTTTTGACTGTCTCCCACAGCATCCTCATAGGTAAGCTTAGGAAGTGTGGGTTAGAGGAATGGACAGAGAGGTGGATTGAAAACTTGCTGAAAGACAGAGCTCAGAGGGTTGTTATTGGGGGCACAGAATCTAGTTGGAAGTCTGTAACAAGTGGAGTCCCCCAGGGGTCAGTCCTGGGTCCAGTCCTCTTCAATATATTCATCAATGACCTGGATGAGGGGATGGAGTGTACCCTCAGCAAGTTTGGTGACAATACAAAACTGGGAGGGGTGGTTGACACGATGGAGGGCTGTGCTGCCATACAGCGAGACCTGGACAGGCTGGAGAGCTGGGCAGAGAGGAACCTGATGAACATCAATAAAGGCAAGTGTAGGGTGCTGCACCTGGGGAGAAATAACCCCCTGCACCAGGATAGGTTGGGGGTGACCTGCTGGAGAGCAGCTCTGAGGAGAAAGACCTAGGAGTCCTGGTGGATAATAGGATGCCCATGAGCCAGCAATGTGCCCTTGTGGCCAAGAAGGCCAATGGCATCCTGGGGTGCATCAGGAAGAGTGTGACCAGCAGGTGGAGGGAGGTCATCCTCCCCCCTCAACTCTGCCCTGGGGAGGCCCCATCTGGAGCACTGGGACCAGTTCTGGGCTCCCCAGTTCCAGAAGGACAGGGAACTGCTGGAGAGGGTACAGCAGAGGGCTACAAAGATGATGAGGGGCCTGGAGCATCTCTCTTATGAAGAAAGGCTGAGGGACTTGGGTCTTTTTAGTCTGGAGAAGAAAAGGCTGAGGGGGGATCTGATCAACGACTATAAATACTTAAAGGGTGGGTGTCAGGAGGATGGGGCCAGTCTTTTTTCAGTGGTGCCCAGTGACAGGACAAGAGGAAATAGGCACAAACTTGAAGATAAGAAGTTCCACCTAAACATGAGGAGGAACTTTACTTTGAGGGTGGCAGAGCCCTGGAAGAGGCTGCCTGGAGAGTTGGTGGGGTCTCCTTCTCTGGAGACATTCAAAACCCGCCTGGACATGTTTCTGTGCGACCTGCTCTGGGTGGACCTGCTTTGGCAGGGGGTTGGACTAGATGATCTCCAGAGGTCCCTTCCAACCCCATGTGATTATGATTCTGTGATAATAGACTATGTATGCAGTTATATGTTATGCTATTTTATGTATTATCTAATAAACAGTGACTATACAGTACAAGATATAATTTTCTATACAATATAAAATATAAATCACATACATAATGTATATAATTGTAATAGATAAGTGTGTCTTATGCCTCTATCTAAACACATACATGTATTCATACATCTACCTATGGCTACAGATGTATAGATACAAACAAGCATGTGCAGACATCTGTGTTTATGGGGCTGGAGACCATATGGTGCAATTCGCCCCAGTGAGAGAGTGTGTGTGTGCGCGCGTGCACACGCGTGTGGCTCTGTGTATATATGTAGACATGTGGAGACCGTGTGAAGCAATTCTCCCCAGTGCATGCACACATATGTGTGTGTGGGTGTGTGTATACGTGTACATACATCTATCTGTGGCTGGCACCAGCCAAGGTGTCTTTGCCCCCACAAATGTTGGCTCCGGGGGTCCATCCATCCCTTCCCAGTGTCACAGGGACACACACTCCCAAGCAGCCCATTTCTGCAGCTCTGCATCCCTCCCCTCACCCCAAAATCTCCAGGGTGCCATGGGACGGGTGGGCGCTGCCCGCTGCCTCTGGCTGGGGACACGATGCCCACCCCAGGGCCGTAAAGCCGCGCTGCCAAGCACAGCCTGCCCGAGTGCCCCCCGGTAAAGCACCGTCCGCTGCCACCGGGCTTCTCGTTCAGTATCGACCGTTCCTCTTGCCCGTATTTACCCTCATCCCGTTGTATTTGTGGAGAACATTTGTCTCCCTCTCCCTCCTTCAATAACACCCGTGTGAGTGCGGTGTCACGCATCAGGCACACGTCGCTCCCCGGCGCACACCCGGCGCGGTCCCGGAGCTCCTCAAACAACCCCAAAACAAATGGGCTTTGAATGGGCAGGAGGGCAGCAGCGCCCCGCGCTCCGCAGCCATCGATCCCTCGCACCACACAGTGGTTTTTCACGAGGAACAAACAAATTGTTTTGCAATTTCTGGCTTTTAATGGCTCAATCTGGGCCAAATGAGCCGTCAGGGTGACGGGGACACTGCGGCCACTTCCTCCGGCGCGATGGGCTTGGCAGCCCCTTGACGCAGGTTTTGCAGCCTGGCCCACGGGCACTCGGGCCGGTCCCTGCTCCCGGGGAGGATGCTGAGAGCATCCCCTGCCGCTGCCCGGCCCGGTCCCGCTCTCCTGGCAGGGGGACGCTGAACCTCCCGCTTGGGCTGGAGGGCTATGAGCCATCGGGCAGAGCCCAGCGGGGTGAAAACCCCCAAACGGCCCCGGTGCAGAGGGAGGAAGCTGGATTTTGGGAGCAGAAGCAGAGCAGTGACTGCGCCGTGTCGGGCTGCAGGCACATACACCCGTCCCCGAGCGAGTGCCAGCTCCGAGGAGCAGCCAGGGCTCCTCACCGGCGCCTCGGTGCAGTCGCAGGTGCTTTGCATAATTGCGGTAATTTGGGTTCCGAGAGCAAAGTCTCTCCCAGGAGAGAAAGTCAATGGCAGTGAACCGAGTGCTCCTGGGAGTGTGGGGAAGTGGGGCAAAGGCAGGATGGCTGCGGGGGGCAGGGGACAAACGGGGCCCTGTTCTTCAAAAGGTGCCGGAAACGGGCACCGCTGGGGGAAACGCAGGGACTTTCTGCGCTTTCTTACAGATTTTAGTACGTTTGGTGTTGCTCTTCCACAGAAAGCGCTTGCCGGCCCCTGTAACTAGAGCTGCTCTAAAAGGGCATGTTTTACCCCAAGGTGATGTTGTTCTTGCTCCCTGGGGGGGTCCAGAGACCCCCAGCCCAGGCTGGGCTTGTGGATAAGCCCAGACACAGTGACAGAGGCCACCACTCCTCGGCACCATGGACACGGTGACAGAGGAGCTGGTCTTTGCAGGAAGCAGAAGTGCTGATGGGATCAGGAACAGAAGCACGAGGCGCGGGGGAGGGTGAAGGAACTGGGGCCCAGGACGGGAATGACTCAACACCCACCCCCCCTCAGGCCCTTTACGGCACCGGGGGCTCCCCCTCCCTGCAGGGGCACAGGGAAGGGTCCCTGGGACCCCCCCGAGCTGCACCTCCTGCCCTGCTCCAGCTCCTCACCGAGCCAGCGCCACCCCCTGCAGAAAGCAAAGCCCCGTGGCTCCAACACACAACCCCATCCACCAGGTAAATGCTTTTGAAAACCATTTTTATTTAAATAAGACTTTAAATACATTACATAAAACATTAAAAATGAAACCAAGAGTCTGTTACTTCACAGGGCATCAGGCAGCAGCTGCCAGTGACACACACGCTCTGCGGCTCTAGCTACAATCCTTACATTAGTCCAAAACTCATCCCTTGTCACAAGTTTAACCCAAGGCAGCGGTTCCTTCCATTGCCCCAGCCTGGTGCCCAGGGGCTCGCGGGGTCTCAGCACCCGCCAGACCCCACCTGCCGACATCCAGCCCCCGAGTCGCTCTTCCCTCACTTGTGTTCGGTGTCACGCGTCCCCAGGTCCCTCTGCCACCAGGAGCCAACATCACCCAGAAGGAAGGCGCCATCTCCCTGCGCTGCGTCACGGCTCACCGTGGGTGCCTCGCTCCGTGGGGGACCGCGGGAGGCAGCGCCAGAAGGACCATCCGTCGGGGCGGGAGAGCGGCGGGACAGGAGCGATCCAACAGTGGCTGGGCTGACGGGGAGAGTCCCTTGGCTTAACTTGGACCATCCGGTTATTCGGAGCTCCAGGCTGGACCGTGCCAAACGCCCGATTTACCTCTGCGAAATGAGGGACAGCCAGACGGGATAGCATGGGCTCGTGTCAGTTTATTACATCACTGAATTACACTAGTCCAGACTGAACAGTGGACCCAAGATCGTTACATTACACAAACCGGCTGGTTTTAAACTTATGACAAGGGACAGATGGGAATTTCATGGTAAGGAAATCTTCTTGCATAAAGCTTCGGTGAGCCACAGGCACTTAAAACCCATGGACTTTCAGCTGGTCGTCTTTAGCCAGTCCAATCTGCAAGAAAGAAAACGCACTTTACAGCAGAGCGAAGCAGATGCCCCTGCGCACATCCGTGTGCCCCCGACGCTGCAGACACCGCAGAACTGGCGAAGTTCTGCTCCCCCCTAAAGCACGGGATGAAGATTAGACCACAGCTGCAAAGCCCTACTGGGTGGCGTTTGCCTCAAGCAAGAATTTCAGGAAGAACAGAAAGAGCTTCCTCTGTCAGCCTGCTCTTCTGACGCTAAGAAAATTAGAACCTGCGTGGTTATTAAAACAGAGACTCGCGTTTAGCTTCAGACGTAGCCAGCGTGCGCAGCAGGCCGGAGAAACCCTACCTCCACGAGGAACTGGCATATGTTCTTGCGCTGGTCACCCTGCAACTGAATCACTTCTCCATATTCGGGATGTTCAATTACAGTACCATTGCAGGCGAATTTCTGGAAGAAAGAGAAAATCCTCCTTAGCACGATACAGACACCGAACGCCACCCCCAGACACGGCAGCAGCCCCTGCCCCCCTCCCCCCGCCAGCACCCACCTTTTTGAAGGCCTTCACCAGTTTCTTTTTATCGTAATCATCCGCGATGCCCTGGACTGTGGTGAGGGTCTTCCTGCCGTTCCGCTGCTGGATCCTTATATGGATGTAGTCCTCAGTGCCGGCAGGGAGCAGGTCATCACCCTTACTTGCATCAGCAAAGGGGTCTGCGGAGAGCGCCCGTCAGCCCCCGGCCCGCCGCGCTCCCCATTGGCCAGCCCGCCCGCCCGTCACGCACAGGACCCGCCCCCCGGACC